>NC_082712.1:85307064-85607064 GCF_030144855.1 Hypanus sabinus | reverse complement strand
AACCTCAGGGTCGTATGTGGTGACATATATGTGATTTGATAATAAAATTTACTTTGAATCTGTGCAAATACATTGCTGCAGACAGCTATGTGAAGGCCAAGTCACTGGGTATATTTAAAGCCAAGATTGATGTGTTCTTAGTAAGGGCATCAAAGGTTATGGGGAGAAGGCAGATGAATGGGGTTGAGAGGGAAAGTAAATCAGCTGTGATGGAATGGTGGAAAAGAGTTGATGGGCTGAATGGACTCATTCTGCTGCTTCGTCTTGTCTATACTCATTGGCACAACATTGTGTGCTGTACTGTTCTGTGTTGCTATTGCAAGGTCACACAGACATCAGAATCTGCTGCCATTATTTATAGATTATAAGGCTGTGGTCCAGTGTGCCTGAAATGAATTCCCTTATCAAAATTGAATTTGAAAGATAATTGAGGGAGACAGGGCGATGCACAAGTGAGTGACGTGCGATAGTCCCACAAGGTCATCACTGTTTCTGTTTTACTTGGCTTGCGACAATAGATTAAATATATTTTCCCTTCCCTTCCCCCCCCCCCCCCAATTAAAGTGATGCTCAACTTGGCAGTGGTTCTGCAAAGGCTTTTAAGAACGCGTTCCTGCCAAATCAATTCTGAGCAAGTGCTTATATTTCGAAGTTACCCTGTGATCTATTTCGCACCATTTTAAAGAACACATTTAAAATGAGTGGCTTGATTAAAAACGTTCTACTTTGTCAATGTTTTCAGCAGTATGTTGGTGTCCTGCCCAAATATCCATGCAACCTGATATTTCAGCTGTCTGTCATGGAGTGTCTTGGATTAAGCAGTGAAGAACTGCATGCAGTGGTCATAAGACATAGGTGTTTGAATTAAGCCATTCAGCCCATTGAGTCTTCTCTGCCATTCTATCATGGCTGACCCATTCTTCCTTTTCCCTATAACCTTCAAGGCCCTTACTTATCAACATCTACTTTAAATATAGACAATAACTTGTCCTGCACGGCTGTCTATGGCAATAAATTCCACATATTCACCACCCTATTGCTAAAGAAATTCTTCCTCACCTCTGTTCTAAAGGGACGTCCTATTTGGAGGCTGTGCCCTCTGGTCCGAGATTTCCCCAATATAGGTAACATTCTCTTCAAGTCCACTCTATCTATGCTTTTCGATACTTGATAGGTTTCAAAGAGATTACCCTCCCCAATGTCTAAACTCCAAGCACAGGCCCAGAGCCAGCAAATGGCTCCGCATGCATTAGCCCTTTCATTTCCAGGATTGTTCTAGTGAACCTTCTCCAGACTCTTTAATGCCAGCAAATCCTTCCTCAGATTGTTCGTTTGTTAAAGCCCGTGTTGTACGATGTGGGCGATCATGTGTCTTTCTATGACCATTTTTGTTCTTGGCAAATGTTTCTACAGAAGTGGTTTGTCATTGCCTTCTGGGCAGAGTCTTTACAAGACGGGTGACCCCAGTCATTACCAATACTCTTCAGAGATTGTCTGCCTGGCATCAGTCATCACATAACCAGGACTTGTGATATACACCGGCTGCTCATATGACCATCCACCACCTGCTCACATGGCTTTACGTCACCCTGATCCAGGGGTGGGGGGAGGTGCTAAGCAGGTGCTACACCTTGTCCAAGGGTGACCTGCAGGTAGGTGAAGGGAAGGAGCACCTTACACCTCCTTTGATAGAGACGTATCTCCACCCTACCACCCATTAGATACAGGGCCCAAAATTAGCTCTTAAAATTGCATTTGCCTTCCTTGGTTCTAATGAGTCAAGAACCTTGTATTAGAAATCAGAATGACCTGGCACAGGTGTTGTGCTAGTTCTTTGACAGAACTCTGACCATTTCCATCTTGAATCAGGTTTAATATCACCAGCATATGGCATGAAATTTGTTCACTTTGCAGCCGAGAACAAAGCAATAGATGATAATAGGGAGGAAAACAAAACTGAATTGCAGTGTGCGTGTGTGCACACACACTTGAATAGGTAGTGCAAAGAAAAAGGAATTTTTTTTAAAAAGTAGTGAGGTAGTTTTCATGGGTTCAATGTCCATTCAGAAATCGGATGGCAGAGGGGAAGAGCTGTTCCTGAATCACTGAGTGTGTGTCTTCAGGCTCCTGAACCTCCTTCCTGATGGTAGCAATGAGAACAAGTCATGACCTGGGTAGTGGGGGTCTTTAATGATGGGTGGCACCTTTGAGGTATTGGTGCTTGAAGATGTGCTGGATACTATGAAGGCCATTGACCATGATGGAGCAAACCCCCCCCCCATACCAGCTGATGATGCAGCAAGTTGGAACGCACTCCACGGTACATCAATAGAAATTTGCAAGCGTCTGTGGTGACGTACCTAACATTCTCAAACTCCTAATGAAATACAGCTGCTGTCGTGCTTCTTTGCAGCTGCATCGATATGTTGGGCCTGGTATAGATCCTCAGAGATATTGACACCTAGGAATCTGAAATTGCTCACTCTTCCCACTTCTGATCCCTCTATGAGGACTGGTGCGTGTTCCCTCGTCTTGCCCTCCCTGAAGCCCACAATCATTTCTTCGGTCTTGCTGAGTGTAAGTTCCTGGCAAGACTGGTGCTTAACACCTATCTTTGCCCTTGAGAAGGTGGTGATGTGGCTCCCATACTGTTCTCCACACCTCAATTGATGCCCCTTCAAGAACATACTTTGTTTCCTTTTGAAAGCCACTACTCTGCTAATCCCGTTACTGCATTCTGCCTTGTCCTTGCTTTTCCCTTATACCAAGGGCTCACAGCCTGGGGTCCACAGACCCTTGCTCAATGGTATCATAAAAACAGTTGGGCCCCCTGTATTGTACTACCTCAGTGTAGTGATCTGTTTGGATGACAGGCAAAGCAAAGTTTTGTCACTGAGCCCCAGACCATTTGACGATGATAAACCAATTATCCAAATTACTCAACTGCCTTTAACGATGGCGCCGCTGATGCTCAGCGACTACTTGCTGGTGGCCAGCGAAACAAAGCAACTAAGTACCTTGTTGTTTTCTGGTAGGTGAGCACTGCAGCCAGTAGACTGTGGCTTCACTGTCGGAGTTGAGCTGAATCACCTGTGCTGTATTCCTGGCAGTTTTACGGTGTGGTCTGGGGTCACGGAGAGGCAGGTCAGCTGCAGTACGAGTGGGCTGGAGTGTACTTGCAGGCAATACTCTGCGTCAGAGACGTGGCAAAGTCTAGGGAAGATCCGAGGTTTGATCGATTTAAGAGCCTAGCTGAATTGGAAAAGTTGGGTGCTGGCAAAATCAAAGCAACCAAGCCTGAGGGCATTTCAGAGCAGCAGAGAGTGAGTGGCAACCTAAGGTTTGGACAATTTAGCCATCGAGCCAGGTGAAATGGTCAGGGTGCTGGGATCAGAGTCGAGGGACAGTCCAATTCGGCTAGCCTCTGTGCTGTACTGAGACTGTGGCCTGCAACCACTGGACATCTAAGCTGGCTGTAGTGATGCCTGGCTTTTTATAAACTTCAGTTCTGAATGCTGTTAGCTTGCTTTTATTGTTTACCCATTTTTTTCTCTCTTGGCACACTGGGTGTTGAAGGTCTTTTGTTCTTAATGGATTCTGGTGGGTTTTTTTTGTTTTATGACTAGGTGTAAGGAGACGAATCTCAAGGTTATATAAAGTATACATACTTTGATAATAAAGTTAGTTTGAACTTTGAAGTCAGTGCTTTTCAGATCAAAATATCTTCTTGGTGAGAATTTTAGACTGTCGGTATTTATCATCTCTTTCAAAAGGAAGGGAGTTGAAACACCCCCTGGCCACGTCTTCATGCATGAACACTAATCCTTCACCGAATTAAAAGTAGATGGAGGTTGTTTAGCCTCTCAAGCACTTGGCAAAGTAAAATTTACTGTCTACGTACACACTCAGTGGCCATTTTATTAGATGCTTCCTGTACCTAATAACGTGGCCACTGAGTGCATGTTCATGGTCTTCTGCTACTGTAGCTCATCCACTGCAAGGTTCTACATGTGCATTCAGAGATGCTTTTCTGCACACCACTGTTGTAACGTGTGGTTATTAGTGTTCCTGTCATCTTTAACCAGTCTGATCTCTGTCATTAACAAGGAGATTTTGCCCACGGAACTGCCACTCACTGGATGTTGTTTATTACACCATATTCTGTAAACTCTAGAGACTGTTGTATGTAAAAATCCCAGGAGATCAGCAGTTTCTGAGATACTCAAACCACCCCATCTGGCATCAGCAATCATTCCATGGTCAAACTTACTTCAATCACATTTCTTCCCTGTTCTGATGTTTGGTCTGAACAACTGAACCTCTTGACCATGTCTGCATTGAGTTGCTGGCACTCTGTTTTGGACCAAGACCCTTCATCAGTACAGGAAAGGAAGGGGGCAGAAACCAGAATAAGGTGGTGGGAGGGAGGGTGTACTGCAAGATGGGGGTACTGTGACCACCCATCACCTCCCAGATTCTCACAACATCACACCTGTTCTTGCCTATCACCTGCCAACTTGAACTCCTTTTACTCTTTTCCCCCCCCCTACCTTATTCTGGCTTCTGCCCCCTCCTTTCCAGTCCAGATGATGGAACTCAGCAGATCAGGCAACATCTATAGAGAGTTCTTCCCCCCTTCTCAATCCTGAAGAAAGGTCTCAACTCAAAACATCAACCACCTGTTTTGCTCCAGAGATCCTGCTGATTTCCTCCAGTTTTTTGTGCATTTTGTGTGCATTTCTTAAACACTTACATACTTGCTTTTTATGACCCCCTTCATGAAACCTAGTTGTGCTCTTGTCCAGAATGTTGTTTCTTGGATCCATGGTGAAGGCTGGTCCCATCCTCTAATCCCATTGGATAAACTCTACAGCAGAGTCCATTCAAGCTTACATAACCTCATCAACTCCTGCCCCTGTTGAATGCTTTTGGTCAAAGGGCCTTAACACGCTTTGTTTTCTTTTGCGCAGGATTCCGACGCAGCGATCGGGATGATTACTTGAAAGAGGTAAGGCACAAGGGCTGAGTGTGTCCTCCCAGCTCCTTTTCAAAGGCACCTTTTCCTTTTGTTGTGACGTACATTCACAATGGATATCTTTGGCACAACTGCTATTTATTGCACAGCTCTAAACCCCACCCCCATTGAGAAAGGCAATTTGCTTTTGATAATTAACCCTCCAACTGGTACATCATTGGGACCGAGGGAAACTTGTGTGGTGAAACTGTGAAATAACTCGGAAAATGGGTAGCTCAAGTATTTGATGATTGGGTTGAGTTGTTCTTCAATCTTGGGAACTTGAAACATTTCATCACAGCATGAGGAGACATCATCAGTGTACTGTGTCCTCTGAATGCTTGGCCTTTATATACTTGTAATAGCTTAGCGAGGCCCCCTTGCTATCAACTAGCTGGTTGATAAGCATATCAAGGCCAAGCATTCAGAGAACACACCACAATCAGCAGCACACTGATGATGTCACTTCGTACGGTGATGAAACGTTTGCAAATGAATTGACAAGATTGGAGAACAACGCAACCCAACTCCACACTGGAGGTTCAAAGTACATTTCTTATCAAAGTACGTATACAACCCCGAGATCTGTCTCCTACCAGGCAGCCACAAAGCAAAGAACAAACCCCATATATATGGGGGGGGGGGGGGGAGACTGTTTAGCGCCCAATGTACAGACAATAAAAAACACATCATGCCCATAAAATAATGAAATTACCCATAAAGAAGACTGTTGGATACCCAATGTGCAATAAAAATTACGTCATGCCATCAGTAACTGCAAGCAAATAACGTTCCTGAACGGAAGTCCGCCAAGTCTGAGACCCATAGTTCAGTGCGGATCTGAGTAAACATGGAGCCTGATCTTAATTGACCTGTACCTCGTCTCAGGGTCCCTACACCCTGACCTTTTCAATCTGGCCCAATGCTTAGTTCTCAGTCCAAACAACAGGTTCTACTGCTTCGAGCAGCGATCTGAACAGGCTTGCTGCTCACTACCCTGACCTTTTCAATCTGACCTGGCGCTTAAGTCTCTGTCCGAGCGTTGTATTCAGTTGTGTTGATACGCTCTTGAGCCTGGACCCTGCAGCTTCGATTTGGACTCTGTTCAACCTTACAGTCTCTTCCTAGCTCACGGTGACAGTCTCGCCTCCTCTCCTTGCCTCAGTTCTGCCACGTCGAATTGCCTCCAAGTCCAACGGGAAGTTCCAGACTGCAGCACGCGATGATTGTTTGCCAGAACGTGTGGTTGACTGAAAGCATGTGAGGTCAGGGTTGAGCCCAGTCTTTGGCTCTGACGTAGGGACTCCGTGAGCTGTGTCAGTGCGCTGCCCTTGTTCTTTGGGTAGTTATAGTGTGACAGTACGGAAGTATCAATTATCTATCTAGACTGATCTATTTACCAGCACATAATCAATAGTTTATTGCCTTGTTGAGCTAACAGATCTGCAGATGCTGGAAATCTGGCGTTTGACTTCCAATTCCTGTACCGACATGTCAGCCCATGGCTGCCTGCGCTGCCACCATGAGGCCACACTCGGGTTGGAGGACAACACTTCAAATTCCACCTGATGGCACAAATGTCATTTCTAAATATTTATTTATCGCCATGCAGAGCAGGGCCTTTGTGCTGCCCAGCAATCCCTCAATTTAATTGTAGCCTAATCGTGGGCCAGCTTACAATGATCAATTCACCCACCAACTGATAGGTCTTTTGGAGGAAGCTACATGGTCACAGCGTGGAGGATAACCAGAGCAAACGGAGGAAACCCACACAGTCAAGGGGAGAATGTACAAACTCCTTACAAGCAGTGGTAGGAAAAACCCACAGTAAATACAGGGGTAAGTTAGATTATAAGACATGGGAGCAGAATTACGCCATTCAGTCCATCAAGTCTGCTCTGCCGATCCATCTTGTCTGATCCTGGATCCCACTCAACCCCATACACCTTCTCACCATAACCTTTGACGCCCTGACCAATCAAGAAACTGTCAATTTTCGCTTTAAGTATACCCACGGTCTTGGCCTCCGCAGGTGTCTGTGGCAGAGCATTCCACAGATTCAGCAGTCTGGCTAAAAAAAGTTCCTCTATTCTAAAGGGTCGTCCTTCATTTTGGAGGCTCTGCCCTCTGGTTCTGGACACCCCCCACTATAGGAAACGTTTCCTACTGCTCCCTCAGATGTAGTCACCATGGAACTAAACCAACAAGTGACCATCAGGCTCTTGAACCAGAGGGATAACTTCACTGCCTCAATCACTGAACTGTTACCACAAACTTTGGACTTGCTTTCTAGGATTCGTGTTCTTGATGTTTATTTATGTATTATTGTATTTGCACTGTTTGTTGTCCTGTTGGGTGCAGTCTTTCATTGATCCACTGCCGCATTTGGTGGAGGAGCAGCACATTATTCCATCTGGATAGCCTCCAACCTGATGGCACAAACATTAATTTCTCAAACTTCCAGTAATTCCCACCACCACACCCTTTCACCATTCCCCGCTCCTCTTTCCCCTCACTTTATCTCCTTAGCTCCCTCCTCCTTACCTTTCTCCCATGGGCTTCTGTCCTCTCCTATCAGGTTCCCCCTTCTCCAGCCCTTTATCTCTTTCACCAATCGACTTCCCAGCTCTTTACTTCACCCCTCCCACTCTCGCAGTTTCACCTATCACCTGCCCCCTTGTACTTCCTCCCCTCCTCCCACCTTACTCTGACCCCTTGGCCCTTCCTTTCCAGTCCTAATGAAGGGTCTTGGCCCGAACCATTGACTGTTACAGGTGGCCCCCATTTTTCGAACGTTCACTTTACGACAGCTCGCTGTTACGAAGGACCTACATTAGTACCTGTTTTCGCTAACCAAAGAGGATTTTCACTTTTATGAAAAAAAGACGTCCGCTTTATACATGTGTTTACCCCGGGAAAGACTACCATGACCGTGGTGCCTTGTGCGGGGAGTTGTGTGCGCATGTGCATACGTATGTGTGTACATGCTGATTTTTTTTCTCAAAATCGATTTTGGCTTGCTGGCTTCCCGATTTTGATAAGTGAAACTACACCGTAATACTACATTTCTACTTTATATAGGCTGTGTATTTATCATATCATTCCTGCCTTTACTATATGTTCGTGTTATTTTAGGTTTTGTGTGCTATTTGGTAGGTTATTTTTTGGGTCTGGGAATGCTCAAAAATTTTTCCCATATAAATTAATGATAATTGCTTCTTCAATTTACGACATTCCGGCTTACAAACAGTTTAATAGTAACACTCTACCTTCGGATAGCGGGGGGAGCCTGTACCTCCTTTCCATCGATGCTGCCTGACTTGTTCCTGCAGCCTTTTGTGTGTGGTGCTCTGATTTCCAGCACTTGCAGACTTTCTCCTGCTTGCGTTTTTCATTGATTTTATCATTTTACCATGAATACCCACAAGAAAACAAATTTCAGGCTTGCATATGGCGACATGTATGTACTTGGATAATAAATTTACTTTGAAGAGAAGCTAACCAACAGGCTGGTGTTTGTTAGATTAGGGTGTAGAATTGTTATTTTTCTTGTAGTTTAACATTAATTTTATATAATCACTTATAAATACTGTTCAAAGAATTTTCAGTAATTGGATTGTAGCTGATTATGTATTATCCAGAAGCTTCTCTGTTATATACCTAGAAATCCCAGGAGCAACATCTGACCCTGTACACATAGGGTACACCACTAGAGGTCGCTGCTGGTCTTTGCTTGGTGAGCCTCGTTATGCTCACATTCCCTGTTGTGTTGCTGGTACACTGATATAACTGATTCACTATTAACAGCGGGTACAAACCATACAGGAGGTACTTGATTGATCACCATTAGTGATCATCAGCCTGGGGCAGCATAGTGCTTTACAGTACCAGCGACGCAGGTTCAATTCCCGCCTCTGCCTGTAAGCAGTTTGTACCGAATGGGTTTCCACCTGGTGCTCCAGTTTCCTCCCATAGTCCAAAGATTATGTCAATAAATAAATTTCTTGAATGGAAGGGGTTTGTTTACCAATGGACTCACTTTCAAGGACTCTTCAGCTCAGGTTCTCGATATTTATTGCTTATTTTTCTTCACTTTTGTATTTGCACAGTTTGTCTTTTTTTTGCACATTGGTTGTCAGTCAGTCTTTGGTTGTGTGAAGTCTTTCATTGATTCTGTTGTTTCTTGGATTTATTGTGTATACCTGCACGGAAATGAACGGTTGTATATGGTGACATGTACGTACTTTGGATGATAAATATTTTGAACTTTAGTGACACTCGTATTATTGGGTGATTTTGGGTAAATGTTCAATGACAGAGTCAGCAGCCAGAGAGAAAGGTTTATCAATAGGGTGTTCTTCAATAACATCTTCCAAAACTGTGAGAAGGGAAATTGGCCAATTTAGGAGAAAGGTCTCGACCCAAAACGCTGACTGTCTCTTTACTTCCACAGATGCTACCTGACCCTAGTCCAGGGGTTCCCAACTTTTTTTATGCCACGGACCTCCTACCATCAACTGAGGGGGTTGTGAATCCCAGATTGGGAACCCCTGCCCCAGTCAGTTACCCCAGCACCTCATGTGTTGCTCCAGATTCCAGAAATCTGCAGCCCCTTGTGCCTTCCAGCTCAGTCTCCCCTGCATGCTTGAGATCTCTGATTTACACACCAACCTGACTTGGATGTGTATTCCTGACCCTTCACTGACACTGGGTCAGCCACCTTAAACGCCCTCTCTGGCACCAATGTAGGGGCTCGGGATTCAACTCTGCCTTTTCCTGTGGGGAGTGACCATGGAATAGGGTACTTCACCTACTGGAGAGGGAGGGGCCAGGAAACCCCTCAACTCCTGTCGTAGTGTACCACCTCGGGGTGGGGACACTCGAGTGGCAGCAGTACTGTGGATGTGTAGAAATGTAATACTGAAAGCATTCACTGAATGAAAAGGCTTTGCAAGGCTTTGTAACTTTTTATGAAGAATAAAGTTTATTTAGATTTTTTTCAACCTCAGCCTTTCAGAGGAATTGGGAATGGGGAATGCATTTTGACACCTGCCCTGTGGGTTACGAAAATGTCTCTGGTGGGTTTAGTGACTAAACAAAAGAATATAAAAATTGGGGAGGGGGGGGGAGTGCTACTCGGTGATGTCAAGGCACAGAAACAGGCCCTTCAGCCCATTTAGTCCGTGTGTAACCATTTAAACTTCCTTCTCCCATCAACCTGCACCATACTCCTACCATCCAAGCACCTATCCAAAATTCTCTTAAATATTGAAATCATGCTCACAGGCACCACTTGCGCTGGCAGCTTGTTCCACACTCTCATGATGCACAGAGTGAAGAAGTTACCCCTCATGTTCCCTTTAAATTTTTCACCTTTCTCCCTTACCCCATGACTTCTGGTTGTCCCACCCATGCTCAATGGAAAAAGCCTGCTTGCATTTACCCTGTCTACATCCCTCATAATTTTGCATACCTCTACCTAATCTCCTCTCAGTCTTTGATATTTGAAGGAATAAAGTCCTAACTTATTCAATCTTTCCTTATGACTCAGGCACTCCAGACCCGGCAACAACCTTGTGAGTTTATCTATACTCTTTCAACCTTATTTACATAAGTTCTCTACTACCCATATGCTGATTATGTTCCAGACATTCTTTAATCAAATTCACTAATGACCAATGCATCAACATGTCTGAAAATTGAATGTGTTTAAGTTTTGAGCTGTGTTGTCAGGCAGTGGGGGAAGAGCAGCACGTGTTGTATAATGTGACAGATTGCTGTGTTTCCAAACCCTGTGGCACTAACATGTCTGGTTTTTCAGCTGTTTGAGACTGCAAACAAGTACCACTTCTTACACAGCTTGGCACTACTGGGAGTTCCTCATTGCCGAAAACCTTTGCTGGTACGATCTTCCTTCAATATTTTTAATTTCTCCGTTTGTGTTTCTGACTGCTTCCACTGTATTGAACATTGAACTGTATCGCAGAGGAGCAGGCTGTTCGGCTCACAATGTTCTTCCACGCTGATTCAACTGGAAATTCAGAATCAAATTTATTATCGCTGACCAGTGTTGTTTTGCAGCTGTAGTAAACTTACTGCCTGTTACACTGCTGGTGTTTAGGGCAGCAGTGAAGTCTGTCTCTACAGCAGTGTCCAGTGTTCAGTAGATCCCTCTTGGTTTTCACCACCATCGGTCATGCCGGGTGGAGACTCAGGAATACCGTCGCACTCAGATATAAAACGATTCTTCGTTGCTGTTTCCGTAACAATTTTATTTTACCAGTCAAGATTGTTAGACCTGAGCTGAACCTGGTGGACCAGCCTTAGTCTGGCCTCTACCCTTTGACCTGTTTGGCATGGGTGACCCTACCAAGAGCCAACGCATGAAGCTCTGACTCCAGCCAACTTAACTCTCTGGGTCATTGAAGCACGCAAGCCTCCGGACCATACAGCGAGGCCCTCTTGGAGTGGTAGCAGTGCAATTCAGACATTAAAAAATTATTATAAATAATGAAAAACAAATAGTGCAAAAATGGTAATGTTCGTAGGTTCATGGACCATTCAGAATTTAAATGCCTAATTAAACTAATCCCCTCTGCCTTCAGATCCTCCATATCCCTCCACTCTCTGCACATCCACTTTCCTATCTAAGAGCCTCTTGAACCACCCCAGGAAATGTGTTTCAGGCACCTGCTGCTCTCTACCTCCTGCCCAATTGTAGCTGTGAGAAGATAGCCTGGCCCAGATGGTGGGGATCTTTGGATCTTGCCTTCTTGAGTGAGCACCTCCTGTGGATACTACTGACAGTTGGTAGAGAGGGATGTGTTGGGCTAAGTCCACTACTTCGGTAGTTATCTTGCTGCTATCATCAGGCAGGAGGTTCAGAAGCCTGAAGACCCACACTACCAGGTTCAGGAGCAGCTACGTGCCTAATCGAAGACTTGCTGTTCTGAGAGACCGTCGGAGGTACTGTTCCATTCTCCTAATCTGCTGCTGTTTGTTTCCAGGCGGGCACCCTGCTGACGTCCGGAATGGTGATGTTCTGCGGCTCCCTCTACTTCCAGGCCATCACCGGGGACCCCCTGCTCACCAAGGCTGCGCCATATGGCGGAACCTTACTAATAGTGGGCTGGGCAGCCATGGCACTATGACGCTAAGAGAACTGACAGACATCGGAGCAAGGGAGCAAGAATCCTAATGGGTAATCAAGTGGAAGAAGACGTTTGCAAATCACATATAGCTGGACGTTAACAAAACCAACCCCTGCACTAACATTTACACTGTCTCTATAGAAACCACCCCAGAAACTTAATCCTGTCTGCTCAGTAGAAACCAGTCTTCTCACCACCCTCTCTCAACCACTGGCTGTTCAGTGGTTCAGTTTAATATCAGAGAACGTATACAGTATACAACCTGAAATTCTTACTCTTCACAGACATCCAGGAAACAGAGGAAAACAAAACAAGGAATGAATGACACAAAAACATTGGACCCCCTTCCCTCCCACACACAAGCAGCAGCAAAGCATCAATGTTCCTTCCGCTTGTTCCAGCAAAAAAGCATCAGCCCCCCCACCAAGCAACAGCAAACCCCCCCCCCCAGAGACCATGTTCTATAGACCATTAAAAACTACTGTCCATCCCAACACTTCAACATCTCAACAGACCCTCTCTTACTAATGAGGGGGAGAGATATACCGCTCCTGTCACAGTGAGAGGGGAGGTAACAGCTCATTGTTTCAAAGTTACAGTCGGCATTGTCACTTATTTTGAGTTCCCCTGACTCGAGAATCGGTCAGTTACCCTCTCTCACCCGAGAGAGAGCAATCACTTGGAGTGCAGAAGCCTTGATGTTTTGATCTCCCGCGATGCTTCAGTCTTCAACTTCAGCAAGGAATCCGGTCTGCTGAAGGCATATGTCTTCTAAGCTGCTCCTGGAGATCCCAAAACAGGCTGCTTAGCGAGTTCTGAAGAGCGAGGACCACAGTCCATGAAGAATGTAATTGGAGCGCAGCTCTACATCACGGACTCTGACTGGACCCTAGCCACCTTGAAAGAGTATTCTGCAGGCCATGTAAAGAAGCTGGTGGTGGTCCCACGTGGAATTCCCAGTCCCTGGGTTGCCTATTGCTTCTCACCGTCTTTCCAATCACCCTACCAACTAATTTGATTCCTTGAGCAGAATTTTTTTCTCTCCCTGATGAGAAGTGTTCCAAAACGTGTGTATTGCATTTTTACGTCAAGATAGTATAATTTCCCTCCATTTTGAAGTTAGTGATTAAATCTGGCTGTCCTCTTGATCAATTGCAATATATATTATTAAAACACAAGGGGGTTAAAGCAAATCCTCACTCTGTTTCAGTCTTTCAAAAGAGCCGTTATTGCATTCGTTGAGTTGGATTTATTACTTTGAAGAGGAGCAATGGTCCAGGTTGTGACACAGCCAGTCAATAAACCCCAGCACCTGATACACCGAGTTTCTCCAGCACTTGGGTCTCTCAGTTAACTGGCTGCTGTAAGGATTATTGCATCTGACAGACGCTGCCTGAACCTCTGAGGGCCTCGTTTTTTGCACCAGGTTTCAGAATCTGCAGTTCCATGTCTCTGAGCTACTTGGCCTTGTCAGACTGGCCTTTCTCCAAGGCCCTTCCCTTCCCAATAATATCCATTGCTTCATCAGCCACGTAATAAAGCGATTTTTGTTCTATTGGAATCCATGTGGAGGGTGGACAGGTTGAAGGGAAGAAATAATTCTTAAGATGATCTGCTGGTGTTTAGGGCAGCAATGAAGATCCTCCATCTCTGGGAGTATTCCTTCATCACGTCAGTAGCTTCCTGTCAATTTTCGCTACTGTCGGTCATGCAAGTCCCAGGCAGAGACTAAGGCATACCATTGCACTCAGATGTGCAAAGATTCTTCATTGCTGTTTCGGTAGCAATTTTTGTTTTACCATTCAGGGTTGTCGGCCCACAAACCTGGAAGGCTTTACCTTTAGTCTGTCTTCTACCCTTTGACCTGTTTGGCATGGGTGACCCACCAAGAGCCCTGACTCCAGCCAACGTAGCTCTCTGGGTCAATCCTCCAAACCACGCTTCTTCTGTAAATCTTCATGTCAGATCATGCCTGTGTCCTTGATTCTCTATGTTCACCACTGAAGATTGCCCTCAAACTCAGTGTAATCCCTGCTCCCTTGTCCAAAGTGAGTTATTTTGCCAGAAGGTGCACGGTACTGAAGCACTAGAGGTGTTGTAAGTTGGCAAAGCAAGAGTGTGATCATGTATTAATTACCAACATTTGTACACATATAATAGATAATATTGATAAAGTTTGTATGACTCTAAATATCCAGCTGCCTTTTTTTGGCAAATCTTAAGTGGCAGCGTTTGGCTGCCTTTTGCGGAGACCTGGGTACATGCACTCAGTGGCACCTCCTGTACCAAATAAAGTGGCCGCTGAGTGTAATCGGGAAGTTGGTTTATTATTACACAGAGCAACAATTTGTTTTGCATGCCATCCATACGAATCGGTACACTGAGGTAGGACAAGAGAAAAGCAATAACAGAATGCAGAACAAACCGTTACAATAAGAGAAGACTCAGTGCAGGCAGGTGCAAAGCTCACGGCAAGGTAGATTGGGTTGACTTTATTACTTGTATCCCTCATATACGTGACTAAAAATCTTTGCTACATCTGTCTAAATGTGTAATTTATAGTAATTTATAATAGTCTGTACAACAGGACAGTCAATATAACATAGAAATACAATTGTATTGGCATGAATTAATCTGTCTGATGGCCTGGTGGTCCTGGCTTTTACGCTGTGGGACCGTTTCCCAGATGGTAGCAGCTGGAACAGTTTGTGGTTGGGGTGACTCAGGTCCCCAAAGGTCCTCTGGGCCCCTTTCTCACACCTGTCTTTGTAAATGTCCTGAATCATGGGAAGTTCACATCTACAGATCTGCTGGGCTATCCACACCACTCTCTGCAGAGTCCTGCGATTAAGGGAGGTACAGTTCCCATGCCAGGCAGTGATGCAGCCAGTCAGGCTGCTCTCGATTGTTCCCCTTAAGAAAGTTCTGAGGATTTGGGGGCCTATGCCAAACTTCTTCAACCGTCTGAGCTGAAAGAGGTGTTGTTGTGCCTTTTTCACCACACAGCTGGTGTGTACAGACCACGTGAGGTCCTCGGTGATGTGGATGCTGAGGAACTTAAAGCTGTTAACCCTCTCAACCCCAGATCCATTGTTGTCAATAGGGGTTAGCCTGTCTCCGTTCCTCCTGTAATCCACAACCAGCTCCTTTGTTTTTGCAACGTTGAGGGAGAGGTTGTTGACATCTCTGCAGGTTGCCTCCTTAATATTTCAGATTAACCCAATCAGTGTAGTATCATCAGCAAATTTAAATAGATTGGAGCTGTGAGTCACGACACAGTCATGGGTATACAAAGGGGGGCTCAGGACACAGCCTTAAAGGGCACCTGTGTTAAGGGTCAGAGGGGTAGAGGTGAGAGAGCCCACTCTTACCATCTGACAGGATCAACCTTTTTTGGCCTTTAAGGCAGGGTGAAGGCAGAGGTCTTTGAGCTTCTTGTCGAGCTTGGAGTGAATTATGGTGTTGAATGTTGAACTGTAATCCAAGAACAGCATCCTCACATAAGCATCCTTCTCCTCCAGATGTGTAAGGGCGGGGTGGAGAGCTGTGGCTATTTTTGTGATGTATTTTTGACAATCGTACTACAGTGGGATATAATCTGTTTCTGATCCAGGTGGTACGTGCTTTTGGGTTTTTGTAGCTTCTGCCTGATGAGAGGGAGAAGAGAGAATGCCCGGGGTAGGTACTGGTTTATTGTTGTCACGTACTGAGATACAGTGAAAAGCCTGTCCTGCACATTCTCTATACAGATCATTTCATTTTTGATCTTTTTTATTGATTTAAAAATATATAAAGACAAATACAAATCAGAGAAGTTATATCAAATACATATTCCAATAAAAGTACAAACAACAAAAAAGGAGTACACTGTCAAAATCATATATAGTATGATATTGAACTCAATATCCACAACTCCTTAACAATTCAAAAAAAGATCAAAAATTGCCATTATTAAGGAAAAAAAACCCACTAAACTAACCTAAAACAAAAAAAAAAGAAGACTGGGCATTCCACTTGAGGATATAACTACCAAAAAAGGGGGGGAAATCCTTACGGTCAAATCTGAAAAGTCACAGAGAAGAAGAAAGATTACCTAAAAAAGTGAAGAAAAAGAAGAAAACATACAGATCAGATCATTGTGCATTGAGGTAGAACAAGGTAAAACAATAACAATCCACTGAAAAATTGCAGTTCAGGTAAACAGTAAGGTGCAGGATCATGACGTGGCAGATTGTGAGGTCAAGAGTCCATCTTACCGTGCAATAGGTCCATTCAAGAGTCTAATTAAACAGTGGGGTGGAAACTGTTCTTGAACCTGGTGGCACGGGCTTTCAGGCTTTTGTATCCTCTGCCTGATGGGAGCAGAGAGAAGAGGGAATGTCCAGGGCAGGTGTGTTCTTTGATTGTGCTGGTTAATTTACCAAGGCAGTGGGAAGTGTAGACAGTCCACAGAGGGGTGGCCGTTCAAGACGTGATACATTCAGATAGCATGTCTTCCATGGTACGTAAAAGTTGACGAGCGTCCTTTGTCCTTTTGAGCCATGCTGCCCAGCAATTACCACCCACCGGATTTTTTATTTCTTCTTGGGCCGCTAGTTCCCAGTGGACCACAGGCCATCGATGACCTCCCGTCTCCGTCATCCAAAGTTGATGGTATGGTTGGAGTTTATCAATGTTTTTGTAATCCGGTGTATCCGTGTACAGGGGATTGGCCCGTACAGCTTCACCAGAGCCCTGTTGGTCAGCCTTACCCATTTCCACCTCTCACAACAGGCTGGATTTTGAGAGGCTGATCCCCTGATTTAACCCTAACCTAATCACGGGACTATTTACAATGACCAATTAACCTACTGACCAGTGGGAGGAAACGTATGTGATCACGGGGAAAATATACGATCTCCTTACAGGCAGCGGCGGGAAATGAACCCAGGTCACTGGCATTGTGAAGTGTTGCAGCACGAACCACTACACAACCATGGTTTCATGAATGCCAAGTCATTCTCACATCTGTGGAAGAGAGCCTGGTTTTATTGATTTTCTTAATAGATTCTCCATTAACTCTGCAGTTTCTTGTGGTCATGGGCAGACAGTTGTCCTACCAAACCATGATTTATCCAGATAGGATGCAAGGCGAGGATACCACATTTCTTCAGCCTCCTGAGGAAGTAGAGGTGTGGGTGAGCTCTCTACACTGAAACTTCGCACAGAAAGGTGAATCCCCAGAATCGTCTCGCCCTGATTGTTGTGGTGGCCAGACCGTTTGTTGTGTTTAACGTGGGTATGGTTGAACGTTTGAGTGATCAATGGGACCTGCTGATGGAAGGTGTCTGATGTGCTCTGTCTCGCTCTCCCTCACACTCGCCGCTGCCACGATCTTGGTTAAGGTTTTATCGACATGGTTTGTGGTTTGGACTCTAGTTCATGTTATGTGTGTTTCTGGTTACTCTTATTTTTTAACTGCTGTTTTGTGCAATTTTGATTGGGGTAGACTGGCTCTGGGGCCTGCAGTCAATGAACGACACAGCTTTGATTGAACTGAACCGAATATTCCTGGACTGTTTCAAGGACTCTGTAGTGTGGTGCTTTATATTCTGTGTGTTTTTCACTCATGTTTATTTTTGTTTGTTTCATGGCTGTCTGTGGGAAGGCAAGTCTCAGAGTTGTGTACTGCATAGTACATACTTTGATAATAAATGTACTTTGAATCTTTCAACTTGCATAGGAGAATAAAAGAATCTACAGGTGCCAGAAATCAGAAATTAAAACAGAAACTTGCTATTTTCTGTGCCAACCAGGGACCAACCAAAGGTGTTTTTTTTTCCCCCTTTGCTAAGTGTTTTTTTTTTATGATCACAAGACAAGGGGGATTTCAACATGCAGGTGAACTGGGAGAATCAGGTTGGTGCTGGACCACAGGATAGGGAGTTTGTAGAGTGCCTACGGGATGCATTCTTGGAACAGCTTGTACGAGAGCCGACCAGGGACAAGACTATTCTGGATTTAGTGTTACGTAATGAACAGGATTTGATAAGCGATCTTGCAGTAAAGGAACCATTAGGAGATAGTGATCATAATATGATAAGTTTTTATCCGCAATTTGAGTAGAATAAGGGCAGCTCGGAGGTGTCAGTGTTGCAGTTGAACAGGGGAAACTATGGAGCCATGAGGGAGGAGCTGGCCAAAGTTGACTGGATGGATATCCTAGCAGAAAAGATAGTGGAACAGCAATGGCAGGTATTCTTGGGAATAATGCACAAGGTGCAAAATCAGTTCATCCCCCGGAGAAGGAAGGATTCAAAGGGGGGAAAGGGGCCACAGTGGTTGACAAAGGAAGTCGGCGATTGCATAGCATTAAAAAAAAGGAAGTATGTCAGAGCTAAGGTGAGTGGGAGGACAGATGATTGGGAAATTTTTACGGGACAACAGAACTTAACTAAAAAGACAATACGGGGAGAAAAAATGAGGTACGAATGCAAGCTAGCCAGGAATATAAAGGAAGGTAGCAAAAGCTTTTTTAGGTATGAGAAGAGAAAGAAGATAGTTAAGAACAATGTTGGGCCCTTGAAGAATGAATTGGGTGAAATTGTTATGGGAAACAGAGAAATGGCAGAAGAACTTAATAAGTACTTTAGATCTGTCTTCACTAGGGAAGACACAAGCAATCTCCCAGATGTATGGATGGGCCAAGGACAAAGGGTAACAGAGGAAATGAAACAGATTGACATTAGGAAGGAAACAGTGATGAGTAGACTGATGGTTCTGAAGGCTGACAAATCCCCAGGTCCAGATGGTCTGCACCCTAGGGTACTAAAGGAGGTGGCCCTGGAAATTGCAGATGCATTGGTAATCATTTTCCAATGTTCCTTAGATTCAGGATCAGTTCCTGAAAATTGGAGAATGGCTAATGTTATCCCACTTTTTAAGAAAGGAGGGAGGGAGAAAACAGAGAACTATCGACCTGTCAGCCTGACATCGGTGGTGGGGAAGATGCGAGAGTCCATTATTATGGATGAAATAGCAGCATATCTAGATAGCAGTGATAGGATTGGGCTGAGCCAGCATGGGTTTACCAAGGGTAAATCATGCTTGACTAATCTGTTGGAGTTTTTCGAGGATGTAACCAGGAAGTTAGATGGGGGAGATCCAGTGGATGTAGTGTCCCTCGATTTTCAGAAGGCATTTGATAAGGTCCCACATAGGAGATTGGTGGGTACAATCAAAGCTCAGGGCATCGGAGGGAAGACATTGGCATGGATAGAAAACTGGTTGGCAGATAGAAAGCAAAGGGTAGCGGTGAATGGGTGTTTCTCGGAATGGTGACTAGTGGGGTGCCACAGGGCTCGGTATTGGGACCACAGCTGTTTACAATTTACGTCAACGATTTGGATGAAGGCATTGAAAATAACATCAGCAAATTTGCTGATGATACTAAGCTGGGTGGCAGTGTGAAATATGAGGATGTTAGAATTCAGGGTGACTTGGATAGGCTGGGTGAGTGGGCAGATACTTGGCAGATGACATTTAATGTGAATAAGTGTGAGGTTATCCACTTTGGGAGTAAGAACAGGAAGGCAGATTATTATCTGAACGGTGTAGAGTTAGGTAAGGGAGAAATACAAAGAGATCTCGGAGTCCTTGTTCATCAGTCACTGAAGGTGAATGAGCAAGTGCAGCAGGCAGTGAAGAAGGCTAATGGAATGTTGGCCTTTATTACAAAGGGAATTAAGTACAAGAGCAAGGAAATCCTCTTGCATTTGTACAGAGCCCTGGTGAGACCACACCTGGAGTATTGTGTATAGTTTTGGTCTCCAGGGTTAAGGAAGGACATCCTGGCTGTAGAGGAAGTGCAGCGTAGATTCACAAGGTTAATTCCTGGGATGTCTGGACTGTCTTACGCAGAGAAGTTAGAGAGACTGGGCTTGTACACGCCAGAATTAAGGAGATTGAGAGGGGATCTGATTGAAACATATAAGATTATTAAGGGATTGGACAAGATAGAGGCAGGAAATATGTTCCAGATGCTGGGAGAGTCCAGTACCAGAGGGCATGGTTTGAGAATAAGGGGTAGGTCATTTAGGACAGAGTTAAGGAAAAACTTCTTCTCCCAGAGAGTTCTGGGGGTCTAGAATGCACTGCCTCAGAAGGTAGTGGATGCCAATTCTCTGGATGCTTTCAAGAAGGAGCTAGATAGGTATCTTATGGATAGGGGTATCAAGGGATATGGGGACAAGGCAGGAACCGGGTATTGATAGTAGTTGATCAGCCATGATCTCAAAATGGCGGTGCAGGCTCGAAGGGCTGAATGGTCTACTTCTGCACCTATTGTCTATACTGGACTCCAAAAACTTTGGATACAGCAGGTCTACCACACCAGTGAGCTACTCATTGATCGGAGTAGCCGGCTGGGATGTCAAAGGAGCTGGCTGGTGGCTTGACGAAGGAGGAGCTGACCTGGGTGTAGCCTGTGTTGCTGCCTGTTGTTATAAGGCAGCAGAGTTGATGCACGAAGGTGGCATGCAGTGTAACCGGGGGTGATTGCTTTGGATGTTTCTCTTGCGATTGCAAGACCCTGTTGGATATTGATAATGTAAGATGCCACATACCTGTTCCCTATGTTTGGTGGGAAGAGGGCAGCGTGGGACCTAGACGGTCTCATTTGTAACTTGACTAGGCCTCAAGCCGCGGGCTTGACTGCTGCTGCAGTCCAGGTTGGGATACACCAGAGGAAGTGTAGAGTGGCATAAGTGCTTGGCTAGGGGCTGGCCTCTCCCGTTGGTGCTGCCCTCCAGTGTATGATCGATGGAATGACAGGCTGGATTGCCAGGAACCATTTTTTGGCCATCATTTTGCAGGACATGTCACTCAGGGTGTTGGACTATAGATATGTTTTTTTTTGCATGACTGTTTTCTCTTGCTTGCTATTTTGAATGCGCTGTGTATGTTTGAACCCTTGGCCCCAGACGAACACTGTTTTGTTCAGTTAATCTATGTATGATTGAATAATTAAACTTGATTTGAGTGGGTTCCATGGGTTTCTTTGTTCTATGGCTGTCTGTGGGAAGATGAATCTTGGGGCTGTTTACATACTTTGATAATAAATGTATTTGAACCTTTGAACTTACTCAGGAGAATAACAGAATCTGCAGGAAAACTGAAATAATAATGGAAAATGCTGGAAAGGCTCAGCAGGTGAAAGGTCAGGATAAGGTGGACGTGGAGAGAATGTTTCCACAAGTAGGAGAGTCCATGACCTGAGGACACAGCCTCAGAAAAAAGAGGCATCCCTTTAGAACCGAATAGAGTAGGAATTTCTTCAGCCAGACTGTGGTAAATCTGTGGAATTCATTGCCACAGAAGATTGTGAAGGCCGAGTCACTGGGTATATTTAAGGCAGAGATTGGCAGGTTCGTGTTTGGTAGGGTGGCAGGGAAAATGGAGTTGAGAAAAAAATTCAGCCATGGTTAAATAGCAAAGCAGACTCAATTTGTGCTCACATTATTGTCCCGATCCGATTAAACCAAAGATTCACAATTCACTTAATCCTTTTCATATCCCTCCCTTCCCTACATGTTCCTTTGCCTATCTGGGAG
This sequence comes from Hypanus sabinus, assembly GCF_030144855.1. Lineage (NCBI taxonomy): Eukaryota > Metazoa > Chordata > Chondrichthyes > Myliobatiformes > Dasyatidae > Hypanus > Hypanus sabinus. The sequence continues at coordinate 85,585,309 of NC_082712.1, read as the reverse complement.
CTTCTTTAATGCCTCTATTGTTCCTACATCCACCACCACTCCTGGTGTCACATTCCAGGCACCGACCCAACTCTGTTCCACACATCTTTCGACTTGCCCACTCTCACCTTAAATACATGCCCACTAATACTAATCTGTTAAATCCTGGGGAAGAGGGGGAAAAATACTGACTGCCTAATCTTTCTATTCCTCACATAACTACTTCTAGGTCTCGCCCCAGCCTCTGCTGCTATAGAGAAATCAATACAAGTTTGTCCAACCTCTGTTTATAGCACAAGCCCCCCCCATTCCCCCCCCCCAAACTAGGCCCTTCTGCACTCTCTCCAAAGTCTCCACATCCTTCCTATCAGATGACAAGAATTGACCACAATACTACTTTGTTTTATAAAGCTGTAACTTAGCTTCCGAGCTCTTGAACTCACTCAGTGGCTTGACTAATCAGAGCAAGCACGCCATACACCTTCTTTACCAATCTAGAAACGAGCAATCCTGCAGGTGCTGGAAACTGAAGCAATAAATACATTTCGGAGGAGGTCAGAGTGTCGGGACCCGAGGTGAGGGTTGGCCATTTGAGATCGCTGCTCCGCTCTGCGCTGAAGTAAGGGTCCGCGGACGGACTCTCTTTGTGGACTTCAGTTCAGAACGTATTTGCTTGCGGTTATTGTTTGCATGTTTTTTTTCTCTGCACGTTGGATGCTCAACAGGCTTTTATGGTTTCTTTTGGGTTTCTTCGTTTTGTGGCTGCTTGTTAGGAGACAAGGTTTTATAATGTCTAGATACTTTGATAATAAATGTACTTTGAACCTTGAACTTTAATCATCTTGTACACCTCTATTAAGTCACCACCTTCACTCCAAAGAGAAAAGCCATCGCTCGCTCAGTCCATCTTCATAAAACACGTTCTCTAGTCCAGGCAGCATCCTGGTAAATCTCCTGTGCACCCTCTCTACGCCCTCTACACACCCTTCCTACAATGAGGTGACCAGAACTGAACACAATCCTCTAAGTGTGAAATGTCGACACACAAAATGCTGGAGGAACTCAGCTGGCTGGGCAGCATCAGTGGAAAAGAGTACAGGGCCAAGACTCTTCGGCAGGCCTGACCAGCTGAGCTCCTCCTCCACCATTTTGTGTGTGTTGCTCGGATTTCCGGCATCTGCAAATGTTCTCTTCTTTGTGAAATGCAGACAATTCTATTGCCGCCACAGAGGCTGTTTGACCCGCTGAATTCATCCAGCAGATTGCTTGTTGACCCTGGTGTACAGGTGAGTGCGGAACCGGTGGGGAGTATTTATTGAAATACAATGCAGAATAGACCCTTCCAACCCTTCGAGTCATGATGCCCAGCATCCCCCAATTTAACCCTAGCCTGGACGCTGGAGCACCCGCAGGAAACTCACACAATCATGGGGAGAATGTTACAAACACCGTACAGGCAATGGGGGGAATTGAACCCAGGTCGCCTGTACTGTAAAGCATTGTGCTAGCCACTATCCTACAATGAGGCAACTAAAATGAGATTAGTACAAATGGTTGCTCAATATCAATGTCTGCTTGTAGTACAGCATGCAAACAGGCCCTTCAGCCCACCACAATAACTTCCATGTGAGTCCCAGTTGCCTGCATTCGACCCATAATCCTCCAAGCTGCTCCCCACCATGTACCTATCCAAATATCTCTTTACCAATGCAATTCCAAGTTCAAAGCAAATTTATTATCAAAGTATGTGTACGTCACCATGAACTACCCTGAGATTCCATTCTCAGTAGAACAAGGAAATGCAGTAGAATCAATGGAAAACTACACACAAAGACTGACAGAGGGGTAGTGTTACGTATTCAGGCAACAATAAATATATGAGTTAGGCAAGGATTTATATAACAAATAACACGTTTATTAAGCACTGAAAACAAACCCCCCCCAAAAGTAAACAAACACTAACGTAACCGGAAATCAGCTGCTGTGCGGCAGCAACTTTTCTTAGAGCAATGCAGCTCGACCAGTTCTTAAAGCGATGTTGCCAAAAACAGTTCTTTAATGTAGTATTGTGGCGGCCCATTTCCTAGCGTATCCGAACCGACTCACAATTAGATAGCCTACGGGGGTTTGCGAGCACAGAGCTTTGGAGCCTCTGCGCCATGGGGGTTTGCAAGCACAGAGCTTTGGAGCCTCTGCGCCATGGGGGGCCGGTTGACAGAGGCTTAAAAGTGAGGCTGAAGTTTTCGAATAAAGTTTTTTCCTTCGACTGCAGTTACCGACTCCGTGTCGTAATTTTAGCGCTGCGTGTAGCACACCGCTACAATTGGTGACCCCGACGGTCCAAACGATTTTTGGACCAGAAATGACCGACGCCGCCTCTGTTCATGCGGTTTCGTTGAAACTGCCAGGTTTCTGGACTCAGCGCCCGGACCTATGGTTCCAGCAAGCCGAAGCCCAATTCCACGTTCGCCAGATCACCTCAGAAGACGCCCGCTACTACTACGTGGTGAGCTCCCTCGACCAGGACACAGCGGCCCAGGTCGCGGAGTTCATACAGTCGCCCCCGGCAGACGGCAAGTACACGGAATTCAAAGCCCTGCTCTTCAGGACTTTCGGACTCTCACGGCGCGAGCGGGCTGCCCGTTTACTGCACCTGGATGGCTTGGGCGACAGACCTCCATCGGCTTTAATGAATGAGATGTTGTCTCTCGCCGACGAACTCACACCCTGCCTCATGTTTGAGCAGGCATTCCTGGAGCAGCTGCCCAAGGACATTACCTGGGACGAGGAGTCCACTGCCGCTTTCGTTCAAACGAAGGAAGCTTTGGCGGACGCCGCAATGCTAGTACATCCCAGAATGGACACCCCTACCGCCCTCACAGTGGACGCATCAAACACGGCAGTCGGTGGGGTGCTGGAGCAGCTCATCGCAGGTCGCTGGCAAACCCTGGCGTTTTTCAGCAAACACCTGCAGCCACCCGAGCTTAAGTACAGTGCTTTTGACCGGGAACTGTTGGCGCTCTACCTGGCAATCCGGCATTTCAGGTACTTCCTAGAAGGTCGGCCCTTCACCGCGTTCACGGACCACAAACCGCTTACCTTTGCGTTTACGAAAGCATCCGACCCCTGGTCATCCCGCCAGCAACGCCACCTGTCCTACATCTCCGAATACACGACGGATGTCCGGCACGTCTCGGGTAAGGACAATGTCGTGGCGGATGCGCTCTCTCGCCCTACCGTTCATGCCCTTTCCCAAGGGGTAGACTTTGAGGCGCTGGCAGAGGCACAGCAGGCGGATGAGGAGATTCCGAGTTACAGGACCCCAGTCTCCGGTCTGCAGCTCCAGGACCTCCCCGTGGGCCCGGGTGAGAGGACCCTACTCTGTGACATCGCCACCGGCCAGCCCCGTCCAGTCGTCCCGACAGCATGGCGGCGCCGCGTTTTCGACTCCATTCATAACTTGGCGCATCCCTCCATCCGGACAGTTGTCCGGATGGTTTCCAGCAGGTTCGTTTGGCACGGACTCCGCAAACAGGTCAGTGAATGGGCCAGAACGTGCATGCACTGCCAGACGGCCAAGGTGCAACGGCACACCAAAGCCCCACCGCAGCAGTTCCATCCCGCCCACCGGCGTTTCAACCACATTCATGTGGATATCGTGGGCCCCCTGCCAGTGTCGCGCGGAGCGCGTTACCTCCTGACTATCGTGGACCGGTTCACAAGATGGCCAGAGGCGGTCCCGCTCACCGACACCACCTCCGAATCTTGCGCCCGAGCCCTGATCGCCACCTGGATATCTCGCTTTGGTGTACCAGCCCACATTACCTCCGACAGAGGCGCCCAGTTCACCTCCAGCCTGTGGTCAGCTATGGCCAGCCTTTTGGGGACTCAGCTGCACCACACAACTGCCTACCACCCACAGTCGAACGGGCTAGTGGAGCGTTTCCACCGTCACCTGAAGTCGGCCCTCATGGCCCGCCTGCGAGGAGCCAACTGGGCGGACGAGCTTCCCTGGGTCCTACTCGGCATCCGCACAGCGCCCAAGGACGACCTGCACGCCTCGTCGGCCGAGTTGGTATACGGCGCGCCCCTGGTCGTCCCCGGGGAGTTCCTACCAGCCCCAAGGGGGCAAGAGGAAGAACCCGCAGCAGTCCTGGGCAGACTTCGCGAGAAGCTCGGTAACCTGGCCCCCATACCCACTTCACAGCATGGGCGGCACCCGACCTGCGTACCCAAAGACCTACAGAACTGTAAGTTTGTGTTTGTACGAAGGGGCGGGCATTGGCCACCGCTGCAGCGGCCATACGAGGGGCCGTTTATGGTGCTCTGGAACAACGGGTCCACGTTCGTGCTGGACATTGGGGGGAAGGAGGAGGTTTTCACGGTGGACCGCCTCAAGCCGGCCCATGTGGACCTGGCGCAACCGGCCGAGTTTCCGGCGCCTCGGCGCAGAGGCCGACCTCCCAAGCAGGTTCTGGCCCAGACTGTGGACATTGGGGGGTGTATCGCCGGTTCTGGGGGGGGGGTTATGTGGCGACCCATTTCCTAGCGTAACCGAACCAACTCACAATTAGATAGCCTACGGGGGTTTGCGAGCACAGAGCTTTGGAGCCTCTGCACCATGGGGGGCTGGTTGACAGAGGCTTAAAAGTGAGGCTGAAGTTTTCGAATAAAGTTTTTTCCTTCGACTGCAGTTACCGACTCCGTGTCGTAATTTTAGCGCTGCGTGTAGCACACCGCTACAGTATCGCCAAAAGTTCAAAAATACTCACAGTCCATTTAAAAGGAGAGACTTTATAAGATGATTTAAATTCTTTCACGTCATTTTGCTTCGATCCCCGACGTCGAACTTCCCACGAAGAATTTACGAAACGTAACAGCTTAAAGGCACTGACCTTTCCTTTATCACGCTGTCCTCAATCTTTTCTGCTATCCCACAGAGATTAACATGAGAACAGTCAACGAATTCCTTCCGAATAAGGATTAAACAAGGTCGAACCCGTTTCACCGTCGAAAATCGATTCTCCTCGATCTTTAACTTCTGAACTCCGATCTTCACTCTCCACTGATTCTCAAACTAGCAGAATTGTAAAGAAACTGCTGGCAATGACCTTTTAAACTTTAGGGATTAGATAAAAACTTCATCCTTCAACTAAACTGCGTCATCACATTAAATCACGCAGAGGCATGAAGTCAACATGGCGAATCCAGCCACGAACTGCCCCCCCTCACAGGGTGGGGTCTTCCTTTTATAACCTGAAAAAAAACCTGTCACATGATCTCTATTGGCAGGGAAAATTACGTCACTCCACCATCACAAGACCATTACCTCAAGTCCAGTATAGCTTCAACCCCAGTCACGTGACAAGGGTACCACTGTCATGCGTCATGAGTACGTAACAGTAGTAACTGTTCCCTCAAATACTTCCTCTGGCAGTACTTGCCCCCCTCTGAGTAATGAAATTACCTCTCTTAAAACTCTTGCATATTTAATATTTCAATAACTTATTAAGCGAAATAAATTGTATTAAAAATAAATATTATTTACAAGACTAAACCGTTTTGAGTCCTCTTTTATATAAGGGTCCATAAGAGGCGCGGGGGTCCCGGAGGGGTCCTGGGCTGACACTGCATCTGCTGGGATGAGAGCGACAAGAACTGGAGTCCTGTTTTGGGCAAATGCGCTTGTCAGCCGTGGTTGGCAGCTCACCTGGTTGAAGGAAAACTCTGATCTCAAATCACCGCTGCCTTGCAGCTGTGCCCACTCATGGGGAGGACTTCGGGAGTAAACCCCGAGGGGGCAAATCCGGAGTTTGAGTCCCTAAGGCAGTCAGTCCTACGTTGTTCAGCGTTGACTGGCAACTCCCGGGACGTTGCTGGTATTAAACTGTATCGGTCTCTGCTGTTTCATCAGATGAGCGGAGAGGGGGAGCTTGCTGCATGGCTACAACCTTGTTCTCCATATTGTACCGCCAGGCTCATGTATCTAGACAGCTAGGGTGCATATATCCAGCCAACCCCGTCCAATGGAGGCCTCACTCACTCAGAAATGGACCAAGTGAATCTGAGGACAATGTGTTTAGAGAAGTGTCAGAAATGGTCCTGACTCCTTCCCCATCATTTCCAGTCCTGACGAAGGGTCTCGCCCCGAATCCTTGACTGTTTACTATTTTCCGTAGATGCTGACTTCCTCTGGCACTCTGTGCGTGTTACTATGTACTCCCTTGAGATTCGTTTTCTTGCGGGCATTCACAAAATAATAAAGAAAGCCGACAGAATTTCACAAAAAAATTACAAAGGGCAACCAATCAAAATAAGACGAACCGTACAAACAAAAATAATACTGAGTTGTAAAGAGTGGCCTCCAGCACTTTGTGTGTGTTAAAAGTGAGTTTGTGAGTGGTAGATTGAAGTTGTCCATACCAGCTCAGAGGCCTAATGGTTGTAGGGTAATAACTGTTCATGATCCTGGTGCTGTGGGATCTAGGGCTTCTGTTCCTCCTGATCAATGGTAGGAGCGAGGACTTGTCCCGGATGGTGGGCAATCCTTGATAACAATAGACAGTAGGTGCAGGAGTGGGCCATTCGGCCCTTCTAGCCAGCACCGCCATTCACTGTGATCATGGCTGATCATTCAATCAGTAACCCGTTCCTGCCTTCTCCCCATATCTCTTGACTCCACTATCTTTAAGAGCTCTATCTAACTCTCACTTGAAAGCATCCAGAGAATTGGCCTCCACTGCCTTCTGGGGCAGAGCATTCCACATATCTACCACTCTCTGGGTGAAAAAGTTTTTCCGCATCTCTGTTCTAAATGGCCTACCCCTTATTCTTAAACTGTGGCCTCTGGTTCTGGACTCCCACAACATCGGGAACATACTTCCTACCTCCAGCGAGTCCAATCCCTTAATAATCTTATATGTTTCAATCAGATCCCCTCTCATCCTTCTAAATTCCAGTGTATACAAGCCCGGTCACTCCAATCTTTCAACACGTGACAGTCCCGCCATTCTGGGAATTAACCTTGTGAACCTACGGTGCACTCCCTCAATAGCAAGAATGTCCTTCCTCAAATTTGGAGACCAAAACTGCACACAATACTCCAGGTGTGGTCTCACCAGGGCCCTGTACAACTGCAGAAGGACCTCTTTGCTCCTATACTCAACTCCCCTTGTTATAAAGGCCAGATTCATAACGGGTGAATCTGTTGTTTTTGATATTTTGACTTCCGTTGCAGTTAAATGAAATTCATAGTTATCATTAAAAGAAAGAAAAGAACCCTGTATTTATATAGCAACCTTCAAGTGATCAGGTCTTCTTACAACCTTCACAACCAAAGAATAAACACGAGGAAGTCTGAAGCGGCGTGCAGGCGAATTGCTGGAGGAACTCAGCAATCGGGCCGAGACCCTTCTTCAGGACTGAGAATGAAGCTTTGTTTTAAACGTTCGTTTCTGCACACGGAGACCCTGCGATGAATATGCCTTAGAAGGGAGCCAGACTTGGGACGAGAGTTACGGTCGGCGTGCTGGAGGATCTCCAAGCAGATCGGCTGTTCCCGCAGATCCCCTCGCCCGCTAGTCGCTGTTGGGGCAAAGGTGGGCGGGGAGGCAAAGAGAAAGGAAGCGGGCTTGGCTGGGAGCGTAGGAGGCGAGGTAACAAAAGGGAGGGTTCCGGGGTTATATCCGTCCCCGGGTATTGCCGGACAATAACCACGCCATAGCCATCGGTTTGCGGGAGCGGTGGGCTCCTCGCCGACTGAAGTGGGTTTTGGACGGAGATTACCGTATTTTAATTTGAAACTGTCGATGAGTGTGTTTTATGAAGTCCTGTATATTGTATATAATTAATAAATATAAATAATTGAGATAGTGTGATCAATTATTGGTCTCATGGCTGTGGGGAAGACGAATCTCAGAGTTGTATACATACTTTTACGATAAACTTGTATATAAAGAAGGTGGTGCTTTCGGGGGCAGAAGAGATGATGCGGCGAGTTTCCTCCTCTCCCGGAGAAGTTTTTGACCTGACACGCGGGGAGCTTCGAGCGGGTCTCCGATCCAACTGACGAAGGGGCTTCGGTGAAAAGCGCAACAAAGGGCCTGCGAGGAGTCACAATGTGGGGCGGGCCACTCTCCCTCGCACCGATTACACACCCCCCAGTTTGCCCGACCCCGTTCCCCACCCCACGCCCCCGCTCTTGGTCTCAGCCTCCCCCCATGGTTTCCGGGTTGCCGACATGCCGGTGGTTAGTGGAGAAGCCGTGCGGGACAGAGTTGGAGTACACCTGCCTGCTCAGCGGGAGACATTGCCTCGATGCTGAACTCCTCGTCTTCTGCCTCTTGGGCTCGGCTGTCTTGGCCTCGATCATCTTCAACACCATCTCACTGGTACCGCTGAAGCCCCGGGTGTCTGGGGGTGGGCAGGGGCGGGGAGAAAACACAGTTCGGTGACGAGCAGGTGCGCTCCGGATTAGAGGAGAAACTGGATGAACCTGGGTTGGAATGGTGGAGGCTGAGGAGCGGGGCGTAGATTGAGCAGGGGTCCAATTGTCTAATACTGGAGGGGGGCATTTAAAGCGAGAGAGGGTAGGTCCATAGGAGGCGCGAGGGTACGTTTTTTTTTAAGATTGCTGGGTACCTCAATTGGGCCTCCTGGGGTGGTGGCGGCGGCAGATACCACAGGGGCATTTACGGGTGCAGGGAAGACGTGATATCGAAACGTGGACAAAAGGGATTCTGAACTAATTCGGCATAACACCGGGCTGGAAAGGGCCCGTTCCCGCGTTGTTGTGTGTTCTAGGCTCGATTTAATGCTTTTTACCATTTTTTAAAGAAAACATAGTGACAAACAATGCCAGCAGAATTCAGCGAGTCAGACGGGGGTGGGGGGGGGGGGATTGACAGCCGATGTTTGACCCTTCTAGAATACACCGCAAGACCATCAGACATAGGAGCAGAATTAGGGTCAATCTGCCACCTGATCATGACTGATTTATTTTCCCTCTCAACCCCTTTCTCCCCATAACCCCTGATGCCCTGACTAATCAACCTCCATTTTAAATATTCCCAAAGACATGGCCTCCACAGCCCTCTGAATTCCACAGATTCACCACCCCCTGGCATTTTTTATGTCATGGACCCCTTCATCGAGGGGCCCCATGGTTGCCTGGTTGGGAACCCTGCTCTAGATAAATAAATTCCTCATCTGTTCAACCTGCGGCTGCGCCCTCTGGTCCTAGACTCCCCCGCTAGTGGAAACTTCTTGGTGGTTCCATCACGCCTGAGATGCTGACACTGGGGAACCTGTGTCATCGCAGACCCCTCAGTGAGTGCAAAGGTGCATTCTCCCCTTCCTGAAGGTCTGAATGAAGGGGGATAAGATAGAGGAGCAGAATTAGGCCATTTGGCCCATCGAGTCTGCTCCACCATTTCATCATGGCTGATCCATTTTCCTCCTCACCCCCAATCTCCTGCATTCTTAAAGGACGCCCTTCTATTCTGAGGGTCTGTCCTCTAGTTCATAGACTTCCCCCACCATAGGAAACAACATTTCTATATCCACTCTATCAAGCCTTTACAACATTTGATAGGTTTCAATGAGATCACCTCTCAATTGCAGTGAGTAGGCACCCAGAGCCTTTAGGCTCTCCTCATATGACAGGCCTTGCAATCCTGAAAGTGTGTGAAGAGCAAGAGGATAAGGCGTGGGAGAATAGGACTAATCAAGTGTGACAGTGGAGAAGTGTGTATGGAACTAGAGGAGATAGCTGAGATACTTAATGAATACTTTGCTTCAGTATTCACTATGGAAAAGGATCTTGGTGACTGTAGGGATGACTTACAACGGACTGAAAAGCTTGAGCATGTAGATATTAAGGAAGAGGATGTGCTGGAGCTTTTGGAAAGCATCAAGTTGGATAAGTCACCAGGACCAGACGGGATGTACCCCAGGCTGCTGTGGGAGGCGAGGGAGGAGATTGCCGAGCCTGTGGCGATGATCTTTGTTCATCAACGAGGATGGGAGAGGTTCCAGAGGATTGGAGGGTTGCAGATGTTGTTCCCTTATTCAAGAAAGGGAGTAGAGATAGCCCAGGAAATTATAGACCAGTGTGTCTTACCTCAGTGGTTGGTAAGTTGATGGAGAAGATTCTTGAGAGGCAGGATTTATGAACATTTGGAGAGGTGTAATATGATTAGGAATAGTCAGCATGGCTTTGTCAAGGGCAGGTTGTGCCTTACGAGCCTGATTGAATTTTTTGAGGATGTGACTAAACACATTGATGAAGGAAGAGCAGTAGATGTAGTGCATATGGATTTCAGCAAGGCATTTGATAAAGCTTACTGAGAAAGTAAGGAGGCATGGGATCCAAGGGGACATTGCTTTCTGGATCCAGAACTGGCTTGCCCATAGAAGGCAAAGAGTGGTTGTAGACAGGTCATATTCTGCATGGAGGTCGGTCACCAGTGGTGTGCCTCAGGGATCTGTTCTGGGACCCTTACTCTTTGTGATTTTTATAAATCTGGATGAGTAAGTGGACGGATGGGTTAGTAAATTTGATGACACAAAGGTTGGGGGTGTTGTGGATAGTGTGGAGGGCTGTCAGAGGTTACAGTGGGATGCAAAACTAGGCTGAGGAGTGGCAGATGGAGTTCAACCCAGATAAGTGTGAGGTGATTCATCTTGGTAGGTCAAATATGGTGGCAGAATATAGTATCAATGGTAAGACTCTTGGCAGTGTGGAGGATCAGAGTGATCTTGGGGTCCGAGTCCATAGGACGCTCAAAGCTGCTACGCAGGTTGACTCTGTGATTAAGAAAGCACATGGTGCATTGGCCTTCATCAATCATGGAATTAAGTTTAAGAGCCGAGAAGTAATGTTGCAGCTATATAGGACCCTAGTCAGACCCCACTTGGAGTACTGTGCTCAACTCTGGTTGCCTCACTACAGGAAGGACATGGAAACCATGAAAGGGTTCAAAGGAGATTTATAAGGATGTTGCCTGGATTGGGGAGCATGCCTGGATGGACGATGAGAGGTGACATGATAGAGGTATTCAAGATAATGAGAGGCATTGATCGTGTGGATAGTCAGAGGCTTTCTCCCAGGGTTGAAATGGCTAGCATGAGAGGGCATAGTTTTAAGGTGCTCGGAAGCAGGTACAGAGGAGATGTCAGGGGTAAGTTTTTTACACAGAGAGTGGTATGGGCTGCCAGTGGAGGCGGATACAAAAGGGTCTTTTAAGAGACTCCTGGGTGGATATATGGAGCTTAGAAAAATAGAGGGCTATGGGTAAGCCTAGTAATTTCTAAGGTAGGGACATGTTCGGCACAACTTTGTGGGCCGAAGGGCCTGTATTGTGCCGTAGGTGTTCTATGTTTCTATATCTGAAGTAGCCTCTTGGCTGAGTGGCAAAATGCCTTCCAGACAACTCAGCAAGTCCAGTTGCCTTGATTTACTGCTGCTTGATATGCAATGACCTGGGTGACTGAGAACACATTGGAAGGAACTTCTGGTTTCCTCTTTAATATTATTGGCTCGCTGACCCTGGTATTCCATCCTTTCGTTCTTTATGACTTTTTAGTTGCCTTCTGTTGGTTTTTAAAAGCTTCCCTACCCTCTAACTTGCCACTAATTTTGCTCCATTATATGCCCCCTACGGCCTAGATAGCCAGTATAAAGATGTGAGGGGAAGGTGGATTCAGGTGAGGGGCGGTGAGTGGGAAGAGTGACAGAGGCTGGAAAGTAATAGATGGAGGCAACAACTCCTGCGTTGAGACTACTAAGCGGCCCCCTACTACAGTAATGGTCGACTAGATTGGAGTTTTATTCTTGTTGCTGAGGCCAACAAGATTGCAGTTTTACTCCATTCATCACGAGGTAGACTCTCAACCTCACAATCCACCTTGTCATAACCCTTGCACCTTATTGTCCGCCTGCACTGTACGATTCCTGTAGCAGTAACTCTTTATTCTGTTGCTTTCCCCATGGACTACTTGGGCATGGTGTCGTTCTGAAACGATCTGTAGGGATGACATGCACAACATGTACCTCAGTACGTGTGACAATAATCATACGTGGGGCCACAGATGATGGGAGAGGTAGGTGGAACATGGAGTAAGGGGGTGGGGGGAGGGCAGATGTGACCAGTGGGTGGAGGAGCATGTGGGTGATGGGCAGATGGAGTGGGTGGGGTTTAACAAGCCCATGCTGCCTTTCATGTATTATCCATATATATATTTTCAAAATGCTGATAAATTAGAGTCTTACAATGCCAGCCAGGCCCATCAGCCCATCATGTTCATGCTGACCAGTGACAGGCTGGAAGGGCTGGATCTCCACTGTATCTCTAAATCAGAAACCGGTTTAGTATCACTGGCACGTCATGAAATTTGTTAATTTATGGCAGGAGAACAATGCAATGCATTATAATATAGAGAAAAAACCTGTGAATTACATTGTGTGTATATACTGTGTGTGTGTGTGTGTGTGTGTGTGTGTGTGTGTGTGTGTGTGTGTGTGTGTGTGTGTGTGTGTGTGTGTGTGTGTGTGTGTGTGTATATATATAATATATATTACATATATATAATTAGTGTAAACATAGAAATAAAACAGTAGTGAGGTAGTGTTCATGGGTTTAATATCCATTCAGAATTCTGATAGCAAAGGGGAAGAAACTGTGTGTGTCTTCAAACTTTTTTGGACCTCCTTCCTGATGGTAGCAATGAGAACAAGGCTTGTCAGGGTCCTTGATGATGGGCACTACCTTTTTGAGGCATCACTCCTCGAAGATGTCTTGAATACTACAGAAGCTAGTACCCATGATGGGGCTGACTAAATTTACTTTGCTCTGCAACTTACTTTGACCCCTGTGCAGTAGACCCCCCCCCCCCCCATGCCAGACAGGGATGCAGCCAGTTAGAATGCTCTCCATGATACCTCCTGTACCTCCTTCCTGATGATTACAATGAGAACAAGGCTTGATCTGGGTGATGGGGGTTTTGAGGATGTCATCATGATTATGTGCCGTTTCACATGACAAGACAACCATGGCTTCCATAACCGAGACTGTTCTTGGCAAACTTTTCTACAGAAGTGGTTTGCCATTGCCTTCTTCTGGGCAGTGTCTTTACAAGACGGGTGATCCTGGCCACTATCTCTTCTGAGATTGTCTGCCTGGCTTTGCCATCCACCATCTGCTCTCGGGGGGCTAAGCAGATGCCTCACCTTCCCCAAGGATGATCTGCAGGCTAGCAGAAGGAAGGAGTGCCTTACACTTCCTTTAGTGGAGACGTAGCTCCACCCTACCCTCCAAACTAACCTTATTAATACTGCATGCAAGAGTACGTGCCCCCCCCTCCATTGTTGTCCACTGATTCATTCTTGCATTCTCTCTTTGCCCATTATTCTCATTTTTGGAACCCAGCACTTTGTACATTTGGGTTGGCTCTCAAATACATTAACTTCGCAGAGTCAACGTGGAATCAACCCATTCAGCCAGCTGACCATGATGGGCCCATATCCCTGACCATCCCTGTCTATATAATCACCAAACGTTGTTATTGTACCTACCTCAACCACCTCCTCTGGCAGCTCGTTCTATATACCCACTTGGAGATGTTGCCTTCTCAGGTTCCTATTAAATCTTTCCCCTCTCACCAATGCCCACTAGTTTTGAACTCTCCGTTATCATCTACTTTATCAAAGTCACCATTTATGGTTAAAACAATTTAATCCTCATTTTTATTTAATTCCAATTCTCAACAGATTCCATCGCGTTTAGCAAGCTGTGGAAATATATCTTACTAAGAGTCATAGAAAAGTACAGAACAGAAACAAGCCTTTGATCCACCTAGTCTGTGCCAAACCACTTAAATTGCCTACTCCCATCAGGACCATAGCCCTCTATTCCCCTACCATCCATATACCTCTCCAAATGTCTCAAACATTGAAATCAAGCTCACATACAACACTTGCCCTGACAGCTCATTCCACACTCATGGCCCTCTGAATGAAAAAGTTTCCCCTCATGTTCCCCTTAAACCTTTCACCTTTCACCCTTAACCCATGACCTCTGGTTGTTGTCCCACCCATCCTCAGTGGAAAAAGCCTGCTTGCATTTACCCTATCTATACCTCCATAATTTTGCATACCTCTGTCAAATCTCCTCTCAATCTATGTTCCAAGAAATAAAGTCCTAACCTATTCAATCTTTCCTTATAACTGAGGTGCTCCAGTCCTGACAACATCCTTGTAAATATTCTCTGTACCTCTTCAACCTTGTCTATTTGTGTAGCAAATGGCAACAAAAATGGAAGTTGTTCTGTACCAGAATGCTTTGCTAAGAGTGTCCATGCAGCTTTATGCCAGTGGACCTTGACAAACTCTCCACCATTGAGCACATCTACATGAAACACTGTCACAGGAAAGGAGCATCTATCATCAGAGACCCCACCACCCCCTGGAACATGCTCTCCTCTCACTGCTGCCATCAGGAAGAAGGAACAAGAGCCTCAGGACTCACTCCACCAGGTTCAGCAACAGTTACTATCACTCAATCATCAGGCTGTTGTACCAAAGGGGATAGCTACACTTGCCCCATCATTGAAATATTCCCTCAATCAATGGACTCACTTTCATGGATGCTTCATCTCATGGTCTCAATAGATATTGTCTATTTATTTATTTATTCTTATTATTTCTTTCAATTTTTATTTACACAGTTTGTTGTCTTCTCCGCTCTGCTTGAACACTCTAATTGGGGCGGTTTTCATTGATTCGATTATGGTTATTATTCTATAGTTTTATTGAGTATGCCCACAAGAAAATGAATCTCAGAGTTGTATATGGTGACATACTGTATATGTACTTTGCTAATATACTTTGAACTTTGAAACTGCAGAAAGTCAAGCCGATGCATTACTGGAGAATGCCAAGTACATCGATTAAGCAGACGAAGAGTGCACCCTGATATTAAACTGAAGCGCAGTAGCTAACACTTGGGTATAAAGAAGTGATCACGCTGCCTGCTTTTTCGAAGCTATCACCAGCTCTTGTGTGGTGCTAGTCTTCCCTTGCAGCAAGTAGAGTTGACACACCTGACTGATCCATTCTGAGCTCTTTTTTGTTTGTTAGAAGATGTAGTAAAAAGCTGCTCAATAGAACCCTTCCACTGAGAAAATATCCCGACTCTGTGACCACAATTGTTTAACCCTTTGTTCTTCGTTCTACAGATATTTTCCCAACGCCCAGCCAGGCAGAAGGAATGTGCCGTGCATTTTGGCTAACACCTGTCCGGAAGCAGCCATGCAGACCCTAAGGCTCGTCAATGACCCCTCCCGCACACAACACTGCAACTATAGGATAGAGATCAGAATTTTGAATGATTTACTGGTACCATTCCTAACCCAAGGACATTCAGACTAGCATTTAGCATCCTTTCCCAGCACCCTACCCGGCACTGATTGGGAAATTGAAGCTGGGAACTTCAGCGTAAAGTGAAACCAATTACAACCTCCCCTGAGCAAGTGAATCCACAGGTTAGCCAATCCTATCTGATTTCTTCTTCAGCCCTTTACCTCTTCCACCTATCACCTGCCAGCTTGTATTACCTCCTCTCCTGTATTCCCCTCTCTGGCCTCTTACCTTTTCTCACCTGCCTATCACTTCCCTCTGGGTCCCCTCCTACTTCCCTACCTCCTATGGTCCACTCTCCTCTCCTATCAGATTCCTTCCTCTCCAGCCCTTGACCTTTCCCGCTCACCTGGCTTCACCAATCACCTTCCAGCTATCCTCCTTCCCATCCCCCCACCTTTTTATTCTGGCGTCTTGCCCTTCCTTTCCAGTCTTGAAGAATGGTCTCTTTTCCATCGATGCCACCTGACCTGTTGAGTTCCTCCAGCGTTTTGTGTGTGTGGCTCTGGATTTCCAGCATCTGCCAAGTCTTCCGTGTGACAGCTTCTCACTTCATTGCCCCCCCCCCCACCCACACACCTTCCCCCTCACCTGCCAGTTTGTACATTTCCCCACCTTCTTATTCTGGCTTCTGCCCCTTCCTTACCAGTCCCGATGAAGGGTCTCGGCCTGAAATGTCGGCTCTTTATTCTTTTCCATAGACGCTGCCTGACCTGCTGAGTTCCTCCAGCATTTGGTGTGTGTGGCTCTCGATTTCCAGCATCGACAGTTTTTATATATTTTTACAATTATTACAGAATGAAGGTGACCTTGTTGAAGTCTATCAAATGTTGAAAGACCTCAATAAATTGAATATGGAGAGGATGTCTCCAGTGATGGGGGAGTCTAAGACCAGAGGACACAGCCTCAAAGTGAAAGGACATCCTTTTAGAATAGAGATGTGGAGGAACTTTTTTAGCCAGAGGGTGGTGAATCTGTGGAATTCATTGCCACAGGCAGCTGTGGAGGCCAGGTCATTGGGTATATTTAAGGCAGAGGTTGATAGATCCTGGATTGGTCAGAGCATGAAGAGATATGGGTGGTGTGGGGATTGGGAGAAGGCGGGAGATTGGGGCTGAGAAGGAAAATGGATCAGCCATGATGAAAAGGCAGAGCAGACTTGATGGGCCAAATGGCCTAATTCTGCTCCTATATCTTATGGTCTGTTGTAAACTACCAGTCCAGAATTAGAGTTGTAAAGAGTCATCCATATTCAGAGAAAATTAGGTTTGAAATTCAATAGGCAGCTGAAACATCGACTCTCCACTTCCCTCCACAAAGGCTGCCTGACCTGCTGAGTTTCTCCAGCACTCCGTGTGTGTGTGTGTGTGTGTTTGTGTGAGTGTGTGTGTGTGTGTGTGTGTGTGTGTTTGTGTGAGTGTGAGTGTGTGTGTGTGTGTTTGTGTGAGTGTGTGTGTGTGCTGCTCTAGATTCCAGCAGCTGCACTCCCTCTTGTGTCCTCATTTGTGTCTCCAGTCTAATTTTTGTGTGTGTTGCTGGAAGACCCAGAACAAGAATTAGCATTTCAGGTCAAAAATCCTTTGGACAGAAAGACTGTTTTCAGCATTTTCTGTTTTTATCTCAAAGTTGGATAATTTTGATTCTCAATTCCATAAAATGCATCAATGACTATGTTAAAGGTGCAACAGTACTGTGCCAAAGTTTTAGACATTCAATGTATATATAGCTAGGGTGCATAAAACCTTCACACAGTTTGTCAACGTGAGCGAAGAGTGATTTTGTAAATCTGGTTGGAGCAAAGGACGTTGGGAGTGGCGAGGATAGAACGCCGCGGGATGGGTGTAGGACTGCTGGCAAAGAAGGAGTGTCAGGGCAAGGGGTGGCATGGGTGTAGATACACCCAGCCCTGAGACACCAGGGAAGGTCATTTGATTCCAAACAGTTAGTGCTTTGAACATTACAGAATGACTCTCTGCTGCTTCCCACTCACTCCCCTTTTCCCAACCATGATTCCCGTCTCTCTGCCTCCTTCCCACTCTCAGACCACAATGGAGACCCATTACAGAATCAGGTTTACCATCATTCACACATATCATGAAATTTGTGGGTATTTAATGGCAGCAGGACAGTGCAATACAGAAAATTACTACAGTACTGTGCAAAAGTCTTAGGCATCCTAACTATATATACAGATCCTATAAAAAGTATTCACCACCCTCTAAAGTTTTCATGTCTTATTGTTTTACAACATTGAATCACAGTGGATTTAGTTTGGCTTTTTTGACGCTGATCGACAGAAAAAGACTCTTGTGAAAACTGATCTCTACAAAGTGATCTAAATTAATTACAAATATAAGACACAAAAACAATTGATTGCACAAGTATTCACTCACTTTCATATGGCACACGAAATCATCACTGGTGCAGCCAATTGGTTTTAGATGTCATACAGTTAGTTACATGGTGAGCTGCTTTTGGAGACCTGTGTGTAGTCAAGGTGTTTCAGATGATTGTAGTAAAAATACACCTGTATCTGGAAGGTCCAACTGCTGGTGAGTCAGTGTCCTGGCAAAAACTACACCATGAAGACAAAGGAACACTCCAAGCAACACTGCAAAAAGGTTATTGAAAAGCACAAGTCAGGAGATGGATACAAGAAAATTTCCAAGTCACTGAATATCCCTGAGATACAGTTAAGTCAATCACCAAGAAATGGAAAGAATATGACACAGCTGTAAATCTGCCTAGAGCAGGCAGTCCTCAAAAACTGAGTGACCGTGCAAGAAGGGGACTAGTGAGTGAGGCCACCAAGAGACCTGTGACAAGTCTGGAGGAGTTACAAGCTTCAGTGGCTGAGACAGGAGAGACTGCACGTACAACAACTGTTGCCCGGGTGCTTCACCAGTCACAGCTTTATGGGAGAGTGGTAAAGAGAAAGCCACTGTTGAAAAAAAACTCACAGGAAATCTCAGTTAGAGTTTGCCGGAAGGCATGTGGGAGACTCTGAAGTCAGCTGGAAGAAGGTTCTATGGTCTGATGAAACCAAAATTGAGCTTTTTGGCCATCAGACTAAACACTATGTTTGGCATAAGTTAAACACTGCACATCATCAAAAACACACCATCCCTACCGTGAAGCATGGTGGTGGCTGCATCACGCTGTGGGGATGCTTCACTGCAGCAGGCCCTGGAAGGTTTGTGAAGGTAGAGGGTAAAATGACTGCAGCAAAATACAGGGAAATCCTGGAGGAAAACCCAATGTAGACTGCAAGAGAACTGCGACTTGGGAGAAGATTTGTTTTCCAGCAAGACAGTAACCCCAAGCTTAAAGCCAAAGCTACACAGGAATGGCTTAAAAACAAGTTAATGTCCTGGAGTGGCCAAGTCAGAGTCCAGGCCTCAATCCAATTGAGGATTTGTGGCTGAATTTGAAAAGGGCTGTTCACCCATGATCCCTATGCAATCTGACAGAGCTTGAGCAGTTTTGTAAAGAATGGGGTAAAATTGCAGTGTTGAGATGTACAAAGCTGATAGAGACCTATCCACACAGGCTCCAGGCTGTAATTGCTGCCAAAGGTGCTGCTACTAAATACTGACCTGAAGGGTGAGTAGTAATGCAATCAATCATTTTATATATTAGTTATAATAAATTTAGACTAATTTGTAGACATTTGCTTTCACTTTGACACAAAAGAGTCTTTTCTGTTGATCAGTGTCAAAAAAGCCAAATTAAATCTACTGTGATTCAATGTTGTAAAACAATAAAACATGAAAACTTCCGGGGGGAAGGAGTGGGAGGGGTAAATACCTTTTATAGGCACTATACGTGCCTATGACTTTTTCACAGTATTGCATAAGAATGTATCCTCTTGAAGTTAATAAGATTTAGAAAATGAAATTTTAATAAAACAACGTAAAGGCTTCCAGGAAACAAACAATACAGCAAGGTTGATGCTGGGACACATCATTATTGACGCAACCTGGGGTCATCGGGTGTTTCAGGTCTTTCAACATCAGACACAATCGCCCAGGTAACCCAGCCAGGGTTGATCAGGCCCCTGCTTGTGTCCCCCCAGCACTGGTCCACGAGTCACACCTCCTGATCCATAGCCGCCCAGCAGCCTCTGTGATGGCCCTGGGGGCTCTTCTCTTTGCAGCCCTCGCAATGCCGAGGAGAGAGTGGGTTCTGCAGAGCGAGCAGCCAGCGGAACCTCTACCCCCAAATCCCACCCCACCTGTGAAGGCCAGCTTCATTCCCTCCACCCCTGTCTCTGGCACTGCTCGATCAGCTCCTGGTAGTTGGCTTTCTTACACTCAAATGCCTCCTCAACCCAGTCTTCCCAAGGAACGGTCAATTCTGCCACAATCGCCTGCCTTGAGGTTTCTGGCAGAATGACCATGTCCGGCCTGAGGGATTATGATGCGATGAAGTCAGGGAACTTTAAAACACTACTACAGCTTTATAATGTAGTGCTCAGACCACATTTGTAATATCATGACAAATTTTGGGCCGTATTCCTGAGCAAGGGTTTGCTGGCATTGGACGGGTTCCAGAGGACATTCGCAAAAATGATGAAAGGGTTAATGTGTGAGGAGTATTTGATGTCTCTGGTCCTCTACTCACTAGAGCTCAGAAGAATGGGTGACTGTAGGGAGGAACTCATTGGAACCTACTGAAAGGCCTGGATAGAGATAATGTGGAGACGATGTCTCCATCAGTGGGAGAGTCCAGGATCAGAAGGCACAGCCTCAGAATAAAGAGACATCTCTCTAAAATAGAGAAGAGGAGGAATTCCTCAGCCAGAGGGTGATGATTCTGTGGAATTCGTTGTCACAGGAGGCTGTGGAAGCCAAATTATAGGATATATTTAAGGCAGAGGTTGATAGATTCTTGATTAGTCAGGATACGGGGAGAAGGCAGGAGATTGGGGCTAAGAGGGAAATGGATCAGCCATGATCAAATGGCAGAGCTCACATGATGGGCCGAATGGCCTAATTCTGCTCCAGTGTTTTGTATAGATTCCTACAGGGGAGCATCCTGGTAGCACAGCGATTAGCGTAAAGCTTTTCAGTTTAATCTGAGTACGTAACTTCTCTTGTCATGCCTGTAACATACTGTGCTGTTTCCTGGGTACTTCAGCCTCTGACAATACACTTGAATGTGATTTGGCCACGCTCAACAGGTCAGGATCCCAGAAATGAAAGGGTTAATGTATGAGGAGTACAGGCTCTGGACCTGTACTCACTGGAGTTTAGAAAAATGAGGTGGTGGAATCTTATTGAAACCTATAGAATATTGAAAGGCCTAGATAGAGTGGCTGTGGAGAGGATGTTTCCTATGGCTGGAGCGTCAAAAACCAGAGGACACGGCCTCAGAATAGAGAGGTGTCCATTTAGAATAGAGATGATGAGGAATTTCTTCAGACAGAGGGTGGTGAATTTGTGGGGTTTTTTTTTGCTACAGACAGCTGTGGAGGCCAAGTCATTGGGTATATTTAAAGCAGAGATTGCTAGGTTCCTGACTGGTGATAGAGTGAAGGGTTATGGAGAGAGGGCAAGGGAATAGGGCTGAAAAAGACATTCATCCATGATTGAATGGCAGAGCAGATTCAATGGGCCGAATGGCCTAATTCTGCTCCTATATCCAATGTGTTTAGTATGAACACATTGTGCCATGAATGTTCACCGTTGAGGCTCATTTACAAAGGAGAACTAACGCTAATGGAGCCAAATCCCAGCAAGGTGTCTCAGGTAAGGAGATGGTGAATGGAAACACGTCTTTGCTTTGAATGGGAGATTTATTGGATCTCTTGTTTCATTAAATTGCAGGGAAGCAGTACAAGAGATGTGTTCACACAGCTCACGGCAAACAGCCTTTGTGGTTCATGTAAGTTACAACTTACCCAGGAAGTCCTCTGCAGAAACTCAGGTGGGTGGATAAATACCTTCTCCAGGCAATTTCCAAGTTGAGACTTCTCCATTGCCCATGGTTGGGGTTGGGTTGCATGACCTACAGTTCCACCACTCGAAATCAAAAGCCCATAAGACATAGGAGCAGAATTGGACCATTTGGCTCTGCTCTGCCATTTCATCATGGCCGGTCCATTTCCCTCTCAACCTCAATCTTGTGCCTTCATGCACACCCTGATAGATGAGGAATCTATCAATCTGGCCTCCAAGACACTTACGTTCAACATTTGTGTTTGTGGATCTCAGTGGGGATAACACTTCAGCTTCCTGCAGTCAGACTACGGCACTTTGGTCTATTTTGTCCATGGTTGGATCAGGGTGTAGAATCATTATTTATTTTGTAGTTTAACTTTACTATACTTGCTTGTATTTTTATAGAATCATCCATATGCATGTAATCCAAACAGGTCACTTAATTACAACAGTGCACAAGATTCTACAAGAGAAAATAATAACAGGATTATGAATGTAGTATTACAGTTACAGAAAAAGTTTTTATAGCTACAAGGGTTTTGATAAGGCAGACTGAAGTTAAAAAGCACTCTCATTGAACTAGAGGATCTAGAGTAGAAACTGTCCTTGAGTCAGATAGTTTGTGTTTTCAGACATTTGTATCTTCAGCCTGATGGGGTGGGGTGGGTGGGAGAAGAGAGACATGCCTGTTTAAAGAATTGTTCATGGACAACCAAACAAATATTACATTGACAAACTTGGGAGAAAATTATTCACAGGGATCCATGAACATTAACTGCCTCTGACTGGTATGGCCAACCCTCCCTGTCCACCCATTAAGATCGATAGGGGCAAAAATTCGACTGGGCATCAGTGAAAGTCACGGCATGAGCAACCATGCAGCATGAAAGAGAATTCCTAGAAGCATGGTTTTCAGCAAACAGTTCTGTAAACAGACATGTAGACTACGTCCTATTTATGATCCAATGCAGGCAAAATTCCAGACCACAACACATGGAGTTCACTACGCAACCCGTCAGCGATGAGATCTCCTCCCTACATCACAAATGAGTTTCTGTACTGACAACCAATCAACGATGAGATCCCCTCCCTACATCACAAATGAGTTTCTGCACTGACAACCAATCAGCGATGAGATCCCCTCCCTACATCACAAATGAGTTTCTGCACTGACAACCAATCAGCGATGAGATCCCCTCCCTACATCACAAATTGAGTTTCTGCACTGACAACCAATCAGCGATGAGATCCCCTCCCTACATCACAAATTGAGTTTCTGCACTGACAACCAATCAGCGATGAGATCCCCTCCTACATCACAAATGAGTTTCTGCACTGACAACCAAACAGCTGATTGGTGAGTATCCCAAGGCCAGGCTTTTGGAGGACACACCATAAATTGACAACACACTAATGTCTTATCATTTGGTGACAAAATGTTCACAAATGGATTACCAAGATTGGAGAACAACCCGACACAACCATCAACCACAGGAGCTGCTCGTTTTCCGAGTTATCTCCAAGAAGAGGGAGAGTCTGGGGCGGATTGGGTGCTGACCCCCTATGGAAGGGAGGTGCAGGGTGATGTGTCCACCACTCTGGTTGCCATACCATGCTGTGATGGATCTAGATGAGACTGAGGCCTCCATCGGTCCACAGACCACAGACGTTGCGTCCTAGCTGTCTAAACATGCAAGTCAGGGCGGTACAATATGGAGAGCAAGCTGTTGCCCCTGTAGCAAACTCCTCCACTCCAAGCAGAAGAACAGCAAAAGGTACAGTTTGATACCCCACAAGTGGGTTTAGTGGAGTTTGAGATCAGAGTTTTCCTATCTGGATAGGATATGAAGCACTTGATGAGGTTTAATGGGGCCATGACAAATTTCCTCAGCTTGCTTTTTAAAATTTCTATACTGTTTCTGGATCTGGACTTGGCATCATCCCCACTCCATATCCTGAGGGCTAGTGTTAACTCTGACGTTGATGCAGTCGAGTGAATTTCCACCCTTACGAGGATATTGCTGGGACTTGAGAAGCTGGGCTGCAGGGAGAGGTTGTCTAGGTTAGGGCTTCATTCCCTGGTGCCCAGGAGAATGGGGGCAGATCTTATTCTGAAGGATTATAGATAGGTGCAGGCTTTTCCCCTCAGATAGTGTGCGACTAGAACTAGAGGTCATAAGTTAAGGGTGAAAGGTGAAATATTTAAGGGGATCTTCTTCACACATAGCAGCAGTTCCCAACCTGGGGTCCACAGACCCCTCTTGCATTGTGGTATTGGTCTGTGGCATTAGAAAAAGGTTGTGAACCTCTGTCTTAGAGAGTGGTGTGAGTGTGGTACAAGCTGCCAGTGGAGGTGGTAGATTCCAGTTCAACTGTAACGTGTAGGAGGAGTTTGGATAGGTGCATGGATGGGATGGGGTTGGGAAGGATATCATCCAGGTAAGGCTAGATGGGTCAAAGAAGGTCAGCTCAGTTTGAACTAGATGGGCCAAAGGGCCTGTTTCTGTACTGTAGTCTCTTAAGACTGGGCAGAAGATCAGGTCAGCATGGACTAGATGGGCCAAAGGGCCTGTTTCAGTGCTGTATGCCCCTGTGGCATTCGTTTTACTGCTTGTGTTTCGCTGTGACAGGGTCTCTGTTGATGGAGGGTGTGTTAGGCACGTCTGAGTTCCTGTCCCCATCCCTCAGCAACATTGTCAGTGTTCCTGCTGCGCGCAAGGCGCAGTCAGTAAGTTTGCAGACGATACAAAAATAGACAGTGATGTCAGTGTAGAGAGTTACTGAAAATGATTGAACAGCTAGGTATGTGGACTGAAGATCGGCAAATGGGTTTGGTGAATAAATGTGAGGTATTGCCCTTCAGTAGATCAAACCAGGCTGGGCAGCACTGAATGGGTCGGCACTGGGGAGCATTGTGGAAGCAGGGGGAAGGTCCCCTTTGACCCTTGCCCAGTTATTATGGATGTGCCACAGAAAGCATTCTGTCCGTCTGCTTCACAGCTTGGTACGGGAACTGCTCTGCACAGGACCGCGAGGAACGGCAGAGTTGTGGATGCAGGACAACACATTACAGAAACTGTGTCTGATGTTCAGACATGGACATAGGAGCCGAATTGGAGCATTCAACCCATAGAGTCTGCTCCGCCAATTGATCACAGCTGACTTATTTTCCCTTTCTTCCTGCCAGCATAATCAAAGACCCCTATCCACTTTGGATATGTCTCCTTTCCACCCTCCTATTGGGTAGAAGATACAAAAGCCTGAAAGCACATACTATCAGGCTCAAGAACAACTTCTATCCTGCTGCTATAACACAAATAGTTCCCTACTACAATAAGTTGCACCATTAACCTCACAATCTATCTTGTTATGAGCTTGCATCTTACCGTCTGTCTGCCTGCACTTTCTCTGTAGCTGTTACACTTCATTCTGCATTCTGTTATTGATTTACCCTGTTCTACCTCAATGATGTGTGTAATGATCTGATCTGTATGAACAGTTGGCAAGAGAAGTTCTTCACTGTATCAATACCAATTCCGACTGGAGAGAGAATGAGAATCAGGTTTAATATCACCCGTATGTGTCATGAAATTTCTTGTTTTGCATCAACAGTATTATGCAATGCAAAATAAAAACTGAATTAAAATAAATACATATATAAATAGTTTTCACCTCTTATGGGAGGTTCAGGAACAGTTACTACCTCTCAACCCTCAGCCTCTTGAATAAGAGGGGTTAACTACACTCACTTGCCCATCCATTGAGACGTTCCCACAACCGATGATCTCACTTTAATGACTCTTTATCTCATTATCTAATATTCTTGTTATTTATTGCTATTTATTTATATTTGCATTTGCACGGTTTGTTGTCTTCTGCACCCTGGTTGGTCTTTCGTTGATCCTGTTATAATTACTAATCTATAGATTTGCTGAGTATGCCCGCAGGAAAATGAATCTCAGGGTTGTATATGGTGACATATACATACTTTGATAATAAAATTTACTTTTAACAATACATAATCTAAAATTAAGCAAGTAGCGGAAAAAGAGAGGGAAACAGTAGTGAGGTAGTGTTCATGGGTTCAGTGTCCGTTCAGAAATCAGACGGCAGAGGGGAAGAAGCTGTTCCTGAATCACTGAGTGTGTGTCTTCAGGCTTCTGTACCTCCTTCCTGGTGGTGGCAATGAGAAGAGGGCATTGCCTGGGTGATGGGAGTCCTTAATGTTGGAAGCCACCTTTTTAAGGCATCGCTCCTTGAAGATGTCCTGGATACTACAGAGGCCAGTGCCCATGATGGAGCTGACTGAGTTTACAACTCTCTGCAGCTTAGTTTGACCCTGTTTTTTAGACACCCCCCCCCATACCAGATGGTGATGCAGCCAGTTAGAATGCTCCCAACAGAATGGTACTTCTGCAAGTGTCTTTGGTAAAATGCCAAATCTTCTCAAACTCTAAATGAAATATTGCTACTGTCGTGCTTTCTTTGTAGCTGCACCGATACGCTGATCCCAGGATATATCCTCAGAGAGAAAAAATGGATCAGTCATGATGAAATGGCAGAGCAAATTTAATGGGCCAAATAGCCTAATTCTGATCTTATTATGAAATAATTTTATTACATCAGGAGGAGAGTGGACCACAGGAGAAAGCGGAGGAGGAAAGGACCCAGGGAGGAATTGGGCAGGTGAGAAGTGGTGATGAGAGGGGAGCCTAAATAGGAAATGGAAGATGAGAGAAGGTGGCGAAGGGAGAAATTACCAGAAGTTAGAGAAATTAATGTACTTGCCGTCAAGTTAGAGGCTACCCAGACAGAATATGAGTGTTGCTCCTCCAGCTTGAGATTCCCATGACCCACTCGCATCACCTATTAGATTCCTTCTTCTTCAGAGCTTTACCTCTTCCACCTATCACCACCCAACTTCTTACATCATCCTGCAAACCCCACCCACCCACCTTACCCCTCACCTGGTTCCACCTATCACCAGCCAGCTTGTACTCCTTCCCCCCACCTCCCCTCACCCCACATCTTCTTTTTCCGGCTGCTCGCCCCTTCCACTCCAGTCCTGAAGAAGTGTCTTGGCCTGAAATGTCAGCTGTTGGTTCCTCTCCCTGGATGCTGCCTGAGCTGCTGAGTTCCTCCAGCATTTTGTGTGGGTTGTATGGAATGATGCACCTGGGTGATACACAAAGTATTTCCATTCTGAGAAAAACAATAACTGATTACAAATTAGCCACTGTAAACTGTCCCTTACTCATAGATGGGGCTAGAATCCGGGAGGGAGTAGACAGAAATAAGTCATAGAGTCATAGAAAAGTACAATACAGAAACAGGCCCTTTGGCCCATCTAGTCCACGCTGAACCATTTGAACTGCCTACTCCCACGGACCTGCACTAGGGCCTTAACCCACCATACCCCTACAATCTACGTATCTATCAAAACTTCTCTTAAATGTTGAAATTTACCTTGCAAGCCACACTTGTGCTGGCAGATCACCCCACACTCTCACCACCCTCTGAGTAAAGCTTCCCCTTTTCACCTTTCACCCTTAACCCATGACCTCTGGTTGTAGTCCCACCCAGCCTCAGTGGAAAAAGCTGCTTGCGTTTACCTGATCTATACCCCTTGTAATTTTGTATACCTCTATCAAATCTCCTCTCAATCTTCTACGTTCCAATAGATTCAGTCCTAACCTGTTCAATCTTTCCTTATAACTCAGGTCTTCCAAACCCAGCAACATCCTGGTAAACTTTCTCTGTACTCTTTCAATCTGGCTGATATCTTTCCTGTAGTAGCTGACCAAAACTGCGCACAATACTCCAAATTAGGCCTCACCAACGTCTTGTAGAACTTCAACATAACATCCCGTCTCCTGTACTCAGTACTTTGATTTGTGAAGGCCAATGTGCCGAAAGCTTTCTTTATGACCCTATCTACCTGTGACACCAATCTCAATGAATTATGGACCTGAATTCCCAGATATTTTGTTCTAACACTCTCCTCTGTGCCCTACTGTTCACTGTGTAAGACCTACCCTGGTTGGTCCCGCCAAAGAGCAACATCTTGCACTTGTCTGCATTAAATTCCAGCTGCCATTTTTCCAGCCAGTCCACAGAAGCAAATGTGAACAGTGTAGGGTTAAAGTACAAACTATCCCTGGTTTATGAACACAGAACTTATTGTCACCACAACGTCAGAACGTTCCCATATTATTAAATTCAAAGGGCTCACATACATACATACATACATATATATATATATTGGTTTTAAAACAGCAGAACTAGTTCTCTCTCCTTCCATTTTAGGTAATTTTTCTTACCTATCAGTCTGATAATATTGTGATGACCTTCCAACCTAGTCCAAGATCAATCTAACCCTTTGCACTCATGTAGCCCTCCATTTTTTTTTCTTTATCCACATGCCTATCTACAAGTCTCTTAAATATCCCTAATGTATCTGTCTCTACCTCCACCTCCAGCAGTATGTTCCATGTACCCACCACTGTGAAAAGAAAACATCCTCCCCTATATTTTCCTATATACATAGCCAGGGTGCCTAAGACTTTTGCTGTTTTGGAGCGGAGAGCAAGATTGTAAATCTGGCAGGCGGAAAGGATGTTGGGAATGGCGAGGGTAGAGTGCCATGGGAGGGGTGTGGGACGGGTGGCAGAGAAGGAGTGCTGGGGGTGGGAGAGGCACAGGTGTAGACACACCCAGCCCTGAGACACCAAGCCAAGGTCATCTGATACCAAACATTACAGAATGTTTCCTGCTTCTTCCCCTCTCCCTTCCCCCTTTCCCAACCATGATTCCCCTCTCCCTTCCCCTTTTCCCAACCATGATCCCCCTTTCCCTTCCCCTTTTCCCAACCATGATCCCCCTCTCCCTTCCCCTTTTCCCAACCATGATCCCCCTCTCCCTTCCCCTTTTCCCAACCATGATCCCCCTCTCCCTTCCCCTTTTCCCAACCATGATTCCCCTCTCCCTTCCCCTTTTCCCAACCATGATTCCCCTCTCCCTTCCCCTTTTCCCAACCATGATCCCCCTCTCCCTTCCCCTTTTCCCAACCATGATCCCCCTCTCCCTTCCCCTTTTCCCAACCATGATTCCCCTCTCCCTTCCCCTTTTCCCAACCATGATCCCCCTCTCCCTTCCCCTTTTCCCAACCATGATCCCCCTCTCCCTTCCCCTTTTCCCAACCATGATCCCCCTCTCCCTTCCCCTTTTCCCAACCATGATTCCCCTCTCCCTTCCCCTTTTCCCAACCATGATTCCCCTCTCCCTTCCCCTTTTCCCAACCATGATTCCCCTCTCCCTTCCCCTTTTCCCAACCATGATCCCCCTCTCCCTTCCCCTTTTCCCAACCATGATTCCCCTCTCCCTTCCCCTTTTCCCAACCATGATTCCCCTCTCCCTTCCCCTTTTCCCAACCATGATTCCCCTCTCCCTGCCCCCTTCCCTCCCTCAGTCCACAACAGAGACCCAGATCAGAATCAGGTTTATCATCACTCACGAATGTCATGAAATTTGTTTTTTGTGTGTGTGGTAGCAGCAGAGTGCAATACATAAAATTACTATAATACTGTGCAAAAGTCTTAGGCACCCTAGCTATATGTATGTACCTAAGACTTTTGCACCATACTGTATATTTTGACCTTAGATTACGCTTTATCTTTGTTTTACCGTTAGGTACTGCTGGTAAAGCTACACCAATATGGTGAGACTTGATGGTGGTCCAGTATAGATGACCGTACCAAGCAGACTGGACTGGTACATTGAACCAATGCAAGGCAGATCAGGAGGGCATTGCCCAGCTGACACAGCTTTGGGCAGTGACTCTACCAGACAACGACACATGGATTACAATTCCAGGGGTCAGCTCCCAGATGGCAGCCTCCACAACCTGGTCATTTATTCTGATCAGGGAGTCGAGATTGGAAAGATCTCCAGACTCGTGATGTCGGGCTGCCCCCAGAACTTGCATTCAGAAATGGCCAGAAACGGCGGAGCGCCAGAAGATCCGACGAAGAGGAACGGTCACAGCGGAAGAAGGGGATCAAAGAGGAGCGGAGCGTGCGCCTCCAGTCAGGAATTTCAGTCCGGCTCGGGCCCTGCCTGCGGCGCTGAGGATCCAGGATTAGCAGCGGACTCACTGCCTCCGATCGCAGATCCTGGGTTACTCTGCTCACCTGCAGCCTTCCGAGACCCTGCAGCGATCTCGCGGGCAACAGCTGAGCCAGATTCGGTAACATATCATCATTCTCATCAGGGGCCGCCATGTTTCGCCCCTTGCCCAACAAGGCCATTACATTCCCCCTCTGCCTCTGGGTCAGTAAGGCACTCTCCACCAGGTTCAGCTAAGGACACTGGATCTCCGCAGTCCCCCACTTCCCCTTGGTCAGTACAACACTCCCAATTATCTCAGCCCTATTCTGCCTCGATAAACCACAGTGGATCACCACAGCCCACTTCTGTCTCAGAGTCACAAAGACTGTCAGAAGCATTTTGGCCGCATTCTCCATCTGGTTCAGTAAAACCTGCTGGATTATCTTGGCCCCCCTCTGTCCCTGGGTCAGTACAGCAATCAGAAACATCCCAGTCAAATTCTGCCTCAATAAACCACACCAGATCACAGCCCCCTTCTGCCTCGGAGCAACGAAGACAGTCACGTTCTTCCGCTGGTTCAGTAAAGCGCACTGTATCGCCACAGCCTCCCTCTGGTTCAAGGAAACATGCTGGAACGTCTCCGTCTGCCTCCGGGTCACGAAGGCAGTCGGAAGCATCGAACTCCACCTTCAACTCATTTCGGCACACTGAACTGAGCCGCCCCATCCCCGGTCCGATGAGGTCGTCTGTAAAATCTTCACCTCACTTCAGCCCCAGCCCTGAGAGGCACGGTCAACCGGCCCGGGCCCGCGCCAAATCTGGTCCGAGGCAAGAGAAGGAGACACCCCGGTCTGGCTCTAGCCCCAGCCCGATGATGCATGCTCACACTTCCCAATCCCGCTCAAGTCCCACTCAGTCACAGCACACCAAAACGAGCAGCTCTCACGCCAGCTCCGGTCAAGTAAAGAACGGCAACGCACCTCATTCTCACTCAGGCCCTGGTGTGGCAAGGCACATCAAAGCAAATGGGACTCTCTCTAACTCTGGCCAAATTAGTCACCTAATAAACACCAGCCTTGATTCAATGAGACACATTGACTTGTCTCATTATCACACCATCTCAAATCTAACTCATATCCCCGAAAGGTATCAATACCCTCCCAGCCCTGATTCAATGAACCAGGCCAGCCCGGTTCATTACCATCCCAGCCCTGACTCAATGAACCAGGCCAGCCCGGTTCATTACCATCCCAGCCCTGATTCAATGAACCGGGCCAGCCCGGTTCATTACCATCCCAGCAATGATAAAGTAAGCCTAGTTTCCATATATGGGTCTGATTCTGTCAGACTAATTGAGACTGCTAAAGGCCGTTCTGGCTTTGGCACCAAAGGTGATTCATCTCAATTCCACTCTCCCTCAAGAAACCACACAGAAACACCTCTGTTGCCTTCCACCTTTGTCCGAGTAGATGTTGATGAGAAATCACCACCTTCCTCTGGTTCTGATCCAACAAGTTACCCCTCAGCACCCCCAGCTCCCCTTGCCTCTCGTCAAATGCCTCCCTCTCCCTCTAGCATGTGTCTACAATGGCTTCCTGAGTCATCCCTGCCTCCCTCTGGTCCTTGTCCAACATGGCAAGGTGAAGTAGCTCCACCTCTTCCTTGTACCAGTCCAAAAAGACTTCCTCCTTCGCCTCCCTCTGGCCCAAGTCCAACGTGGTACGTAGAGCCAATTCCAGATTCCTTCGTAAAGTATACCGAGGAATGTCCATCTCGCTCTGTGTCTGATCCAAAAAGACATTGTTCAGCACCTCCACCTTCCTCCAGCTCAGGCCCGTTGAGAAACACTGCAGCTGACCCACCTCCCTCTGCCTCTGATCCAGTAAAGC
This sequence comes from Hypanus sabinus, assembly GCF_030144855.1. Classification (NCBI taxonomy): domain Eukaryota; kingdom Metazoa; phylum Chordata; class Chondrichthyes; order Myliobatiformes; family Dasyatidae; genus Hypanus; species Hypanus sabinus. The sequence goes on along the minus strand of NC_082712.1, from coordinate 85,553,978 downwards.
ACCCCCCGTCATCTCTACCTCCCTCCGGCTCAAACCCAAAACAGTATATTGAACCAATTTCACCTTCCACCAGCTCTGGTCCAACACGAAATCCTTTAATTTCTCCCTCTGGTTCCAGCCCAATAAAGAAAACTCAGCCGGCTCCCCCTTCCTCTAACTGTAGTCCAATAAGACACATTGAACAAGCTTCTCCCTCTCCCGCTGATGCAGTGAGATACTCGTCAGCATCTCCACCTTCCTCTAGCTCACTTCCAATAAGGCACACTGACATTCTTCTGTCCCCCTCTAGTTCTGGAGCTGTAAGACATTCTGCAACATCTCCCATTCCCAGTATGTCCAATCCAATAAGGCACACTGACATTCTTCCATTCCCCTCTAACCCTGGAGCTGTAAGACACGTTGCAAAATCTCCTACTCCTGTTATCTCTGATCCAATAAGGCACCCCAAAGCCCTTCCATATCCCTCTAGTTCTGGAGCTGAAAGACACACTGCGACGTCTCCTGTTCCCAGTATCTCTGATTTATTAATGTCCGCCAAAGCCCTTCCACCCCCCTGTAGTTCTGGAGTTGCGAGTCATTCTGAAGCATCACCAGCGTCCTTTAGCATTTCTCCAGCAGTGCAACCCAAAAGACCTTTGTGTCTCACTATCCCCAGTTTTGCATCTCACTCTCACTCGAGCCCTGGTTCAAAAGGGGAGACTGTGATGTCACGGTCCCTACTTGCACTCGAGCCAGTCAAATGTTCAAACACGTCTCATTCTCACTGTAGTCCTAAGACTACAGGAGCCTCTGAAGTACATCTCTCCAGTGTGGCGACATGCCCACAAATACCTCCTGGTGTCCCACACCCAGAAAAATGTTCCCATTCAACCCAGTCTCCCTTTAGTCCAGATCTGCTAATGTGCCCTCTTTCTCTTCTCTGTGCAGTAAGGTGTTGTAGTACATCTGATTCTCACTCTGATCCTGGCCTAACAAGGTGTGCAGCAACAGCCGCGAGCCCAGTGAAATCCCGAGGAACAATTCAAGCTGCCCCAGTTTCTGTGAACTGTTCCAATGCATCTCATTCACATTCTAACCTTGGTGCAATAAGACGCAATGGGACACCCGGCCTTCCCCCTGGCCCCACACCACTCTCAGGCCCGGTTAGGTGCTCCAACCCCTTTCATTCTCATTCCAAGCTCAGTCCAACAAAGTATGCTGAGACATCTGGGCCGACCACTCTCGCTGGTCCTGTGAGGAGCCCAGTTACTTCGCAGTCTTCTCAACGCCCGGTAACATGCTCCAACACATCTCATTCTCACTCCTGTCTTGGTCAAAAGGGAAATAATGAGCCCACTGAGCATCGGCCTGTCCTCGATCCAGTGAAGTGCCCTGTTAGACCACAGTCTCACTCTGCCTCCCATCTGATAAGGTGTTCCAACACGTCCCACTCTCACTTCAATCTCATGCCAATGAGCGACACCGAAACACCCGGCCGTCTCTCCCTTTCTGGTCCGTTGACCTACCCAGGAATATCACACTCTGCTACATCTTCAGTGAGATGTTCGAACGTTGCACGACCCTCTACAACTGGTCAAATAAGGTCTTCTTACCCTGGTCAATGTTCTGTGAGATGTTCAAATGTGTCCCATTCTCACTCTAGTCTTGGTCGTATAGAGTAATCCCAAACTTTCTCGATTCCTAATCCAATATCTTGCCTATCCTCTATGAAATCTTCTAATACATCTGAACCTCACTCCAGCATGACCAATAAAGCCTATTTGTTTAATTTTAGCCACAGGGCAGTAAAATATCCACAAAAGCTCAGAAGGTTATTGTGCTTCTGATGAGGGTCATTAAACAGCCAATCAGTTTCTTGATCCAGAACTCGCCAAAAGAAATAAACTCTGACCTCTGAAAACTCCCAAGTTCACGGCCTAGAATTAAGGGCTCATAGTGTGGAAAATCACCGGTCACTGGACAAACTCAGCCGATTCTTTGATGCTGCCCAAATCCATTGTTTAGCTTGCTTGGACATCTTGACACTAACCCACTCCAGAAGTGGGACAACATGAGATGAAAGGACATTGATGCAGGATCTTAACGCGAGGGCCACACCACTTGGAATGGGCATCCGAGATCACCAGGAATGGACAAGAGATGAGCTAGAAGACGTTCAGTTGCATCACCAACAAAGAATACCCTCGAAGTTTCTTGCTTTTGCTGAAGTTTCCAGTCCAGGACTTCACCAGCTTCGCTGTTCTTTGCCTATTAAAATAACTGGGTATGTCCCGCTCCAACCAGCTGCGTGCTCCTATTTAGCACCCCTTGGTCATAAAATAACACGTTTGGGCCAATAAAGAGAGAGTGGAAAACAATGGTCCTCTTTTTATTCTGTCAGGTGTAAGATATTAAGAATAACTACATGCCAGTAACAGAGCATGAATTGGATCTAATTTGAATCGTATCTAATCAGACAGCTAGAAGGTTTTAATATTTGACAGCAAGCAAACACAGTGACACACACGAAATGCTGGTGGAACACTGCAGGCCAGGCAGCATCTACAGGGAGAACCACTGTCGACGTTTCAGGCCAAGACCCTTCGGCAGGACTAATGGAAAGAAAAGATAGTAAGAGATTTCAAAGTAGGGGGGGGGGGAATCCAAAATGATAGGAGAAGACCGGAGGGGGTGGGGTGAAGCTGAGAGCTGGAAAGGTGATTGGCAAAAGGGATACAGAGCTGGAGAAGGGAAAGGATCATGGGACAGGACCTGATGGCATGAACATTGATTTCTCTAACTTTCGTTAATGCCCCTCCTCCCCATTTTACCCCACCCCCGATTTATTTATTTATCCCTTTCTCTCTCTCTCTCTCTCTCTCTCTCTCTCTCTGCCTCTCTCACAATCATTCTTTCCCTGTTCTCTATCTCCCTCTGGTGCTCCCTTCCTCCTTTCTTTCTCCCTAGGCCTCCCGTCCCATGATCCTCTCCCTTCTTTCAAATCTCTTACTATCTTTTCTTTCAGTTAGACCTGAAGAAGGGTCTCGGCCTGAAACGTCTTCCTATAGTTGCTGCCTGTCCTGCTGCTGAATTTCCAGCATCTGCAGATTTCCTCGTGTTAGCAGACACAGTGAGTCAGGTAGCATTTGTGAAGGAAACTGGACTTGATATTTCAAGCTGAGGCTCTTCATCTGCATTGAAGGCCAGCATAGTGGTTAACGCGACGCTTTACAATACCAGCAGCCTGGGTTCAATCCCGCAGCTGCCTGTAAGGAGTTTGTACGTTCTCCCTGTGACCGCGCGGGTTTCCTCCCACTGCTCAAAGAGGTGCCAGTTGGTAGGTTACTAGGTCATTGTAAATAAGATTACATCAGAGGTTGATGGGTGGCATGACTCAAAGGCCGGAAGGGCCTGTTCTGTGCTGTATCTCAATAAATAAATACAGAGGCGAGGGGGAGGGGAGAGGCAAGAGCTGGACAATGTATTAAGCGGGTCCAGGAGAGGAGGAGGTTGATGGGCAAGACAGAGTTAGGTGGGGAAGGGAAAGCTGAGATAGAGCTGGGCTGAGAAGTGGCAGATGGAGTTCAGTCCAGAAAAGTGTGAAGTGATTCACATTGCAAGGTCAAATTTGAAAGCAAAGCACAGGGTTAATGGTAGGATTTTTAGTGGCGTGGAGGAACAGAGGGATCTTGGGGTTCATGCGCTCAAAGCTGCCATGCGTGGGTAAGAAGGCGCATTGGTGTGATGGCATCTGTTAGAGGGTTGAGTTCAACAACCATGAGATAATGTTCAAAGTAAATTTATCATCTAAGTACGTATTTTTCACCATATACTACCTTGAGACTCATCTTCTTGTGGGCATGTTCAGTAGGTGCAAAGAAATAGAATGGAATCAAAGAAAAACCACACACAAGCGAAGATGGACCAATGTGCAAAAGAAGACAAACTGTGGACATACAATAATACATAAATAAGTAGTATGAGAAAATCGCAGAGTACTTGAATGTTGTGGAGATTGACAGATTCTTGATTGGTCAGGGCATGAAGGGATTTGGGGAGAAGGCAAGAGTCTGAGGCTGAGAGGGAACTGGATCAGCCAGGATGGAATGGTGGAGCAGACTCGATGGGCCAAATGGCCTAATTCTGCCCCTTTATCTTATGGGCTTATGGGAGCAGTTCAGTGTTGAGTCTCTATAAACTCTGGTGGGGCCACACTTGGAATATAGTGGCCATTTCTCACTACCTCACTACAGGAAGGGTATGGAAGCTTTAAGATGCTGCCGGGATTGGAGAGCATGCCTTATGAGGAAAGGTAGATGGATCCAGGGCTTTTCTCTTTGGATTGAAGAAGGACGAGAGATGACTTGATAGATCTGTACAAGATGTTAAGAGGCATTGATGGAATGGAGAGCTTCTTCCCAGGGAGGAAATGGCTAATATGGGAGGGCATAATTTGAGTGATTGGCAGAAAGTATAGTGGAGGGGGGAAACATAGAAAACCTACAGCATAATACAGGCTCTTCGGCCCACAAAGCTGTGCTGAACATGTCCTCACCTTAGAAATTACCCAGGGTTACCCATAGCTCTCTATTTTTCCAAGCTCCATGTACCTGTCCAGGAGTCTCTTAAAAGACCCTATCATATCCACCTCCACCCTGGTAGCCCATTCCACGCACTCACCTCTCTGCGTAAAAACCTTACCCAGAAGAAAGAGTGATCACTCTTGCTGGAGTGCGGGCAGGGGATGGCGTGGTCAGCATTCGTGATAGCGGTGTAACAGTGGTTCTGCAGCTGACGTGGTAGACGAGAGGCTTCATCGAGCTATCTCCTGCAATGATCAGGCTGTGCTCCTCCGGTCCCAGCTCAAAGAGAACCAATACTATGTGGCCACTTTATTAGGTACTCCAGTACACCTGCTCGTTTATGCAGGTATCTAATCAGCCAATCATATAGCGGGAGCTCAGTGCATAAAAGCATGCAGATATGGTCCAGAGGTTCAGTTGTTGTTCAGACCAAGCATCAGCATGAGGAAGGAATGTGATCGAAGTGATTTTGACCATGGAATGACGGGGTGGTTTGAATGTCTTACAAACTGCTGATTGCCTAGGACTTTCACGCAAAACACTCTCTGGGGTTTACAGAGAAACAAAAACCACATCTAGACAGAGACAGTTCTGTGGGCAAAAAGGCCTTGTTAATGAGAGATCAGAGGAGAATGGTCAGTCTGGTTCAAGCTGACAGGGAGGCAACTGTAACTCAAATAACCACACGGTACAACAGTGGTGTGCAGAAGAGCATCTCTGTACGCATGCCATGTTGAACCTCGAAGTGGATGGTCTACAGCAGCAGAAGACCACGAACATAGACTCTGTGGCCACTTTATCAGGAACAGGAGATACCCAATCAAGTGGCCGTTGAGTGTATGGGGAATACTCGAGCAGACAGAGTCAGCAGCCCATGGTGGCTTCATCTGAGCTGAAGCTATGGACTATAAAATGATGGAGTGAAGTCATGGCTGATGAAAGCTGCTCCCTCAAATTAATCAACTTCTATTTTCTCTGGTTCAAAGTTAAAGTCAATTTCAAACATGAGAAAGTCTGCAGATGCTGGAAATCCAGAGCAACATCCACAAAATGCTGGAGGAACTCAGCAGGTCAGGCAGCATCAATGGAAAAAAGTGAACAGTTGATGTTTTGGACCGAGACATATCCTTCTTCAGAACTTCAGAGCCAATTCATCTGCACAAGTACCCGTAGCAGCAACAGAGGCACAGACTTATTAACAAGAAAACCATAAATTAAACTTAAATAGTATAAAATTCTACAGGAAAAACCACAGAACAAACAGAAAGCAAAGTGCATTGTAGTGCAAAGTGGTCAGGGTTGCTGTACTAAGGGAGTGATTGGGGTTGTACCAGTTGGTTCAAGAACCGAATGGCTGAAGGGAAATAATTGTTTCTGAACCTGGTGGTGTGGGACTTCAGGCTTTCGTACCTCCTGTCTGATAGTACATTGAAAATAGACCTCAGAACAGTACAGCACAGGAACAGGCCATTCGGCCCACAATGTTGTGCTAAACAAGCTAAAAGAAAAATCAAAAACACCCAAACACGAATCCCTCCTACCTACACCATGTCCATATCCCTCCATCTTCCTCACATCCGGGAGCCTGTCCAAACGTCTCTTAAAAGCCTCTAATGTATTTGCCTCTACCACCCTACCAGGCAGTGCATTCCAGGGATCCAGTCCTCTGTAAAAACCTCACCCCTCAGCTACCCCCCCCCCCCACCTTCAATGCAAGCCCTCTGGTATTAGACATTTCAACTCTGGGATACAGATACTCCCTGTCCACTCTATCGATACCTTTTATACTCTTATAAACCTCTGTCAGATCTCCCCTCAGCCTCTGCCTCTCCAGAGAAAACGACCCGAGTTTATCCGGCCTCTCGTGATAGCACGCGCCCTCTAAACCAGGCAGCATCCTGGTGAACCTCTTCTGCTCCCTCTCCAAAGCCTCAACATCCCTCCTATAGTCGGGGACTACAACTGTATGTAATACTCCAAATGCGGCCAAACCAGAGTTTTATAAAGTTGCAACAGAAACTCTTGATTGTGAGCAGATGGCATGGCCCAGATGGTGAGGATCTTTGATGATGGCTGTTGCTTTCGTGAGGTTGCGCCTCCTTTAGAAACCTTTCCTATTCATGCCCTGAATGTCCTCAATACCCAGAGCCTGGACTGACACCTTACTGCCCTATTGTCCTGTTTATTATTTATTGTAATGCCTGCACTTTTTGTGCACTTTATGCGGTCCTGGGTAGGTGTGTAGTCTAGCGGAGTTGTTTATTTGTTTGTTTATTTTTCTCTGTGTTGTTTTTTACGTTGTTCAGTCTAGTTTTTATACTGTGTCATGTAACACCATGGTCCTGAAAAAACATTGGCTCATTTTTACTGTGTACTGTACCAGCAGTTATGGTCAAAATGACAATAAAAGTGACTGGACTTGATTTGACTGGACTTCTGTTGATTTTTAAAGAAGTTTGTATGCTCTTCCGGTGGGGTCCTCCATGTGCTCCTGCATTGTCCCACTGACCAAAGACACACCGGTTGATAGATTAATTGGGCATTGTAGATTGCCCCATGAGTAGGCTAGGGTTAAATTAGGGGATCGCTGGCCAGCGAGGCTCGAAGGGCCGGAGGGGCCTGTCCCGTGTTGTATCTCAATAAATAAACAAACAAATAAACACACTGTTGTTGCTACACCTGCCTCAACCACTTCGAGCTAGGTAGCATGGTAGCATCATGCTGTACAGTGCCAGCAATCACCTATCACAGTTCAGTTCCCAGGCAACACACACAAAATGCTGGAGGAACTCAGCAGGTCAGGCAGCACCGATGGAAATGAACGAACAGTCAACGTTTCGGGCTGAGACCCTTCGTCGGGAGTGGAAAGGAAGGGAGAAGACAACAGATTTCCACCGCGCTCTGTAAAGAGTTTGTACGTTCTCCTCTGTGACCAAGAGGGTTTTCCCCAGACGCTCTGGTTTCCTCCCACATTCCAAAGATGTACAGATCGGGTTAGTAAGTTGGGGGCGTGCTGTGACGAGGACATTTGTGGGCTGCCCCCCAGCACAATCCTCGGACTCTGCTAGTCGTTGACACAACAGACGCGTTTCACTGGGTGTTTTAATTTACAGTACACGTGACAAATGAGTCAGAAGAGTACAGCACAGAAACAGACCCTTCAGCCCATCTAGTCCCATGCTGAACTATTTAAACTGCCTGCACCCAGACCATGGCCCGCCATACCCCTACCATCCACGTATCTATCCAAACTTCTCTTAAACGTTGAAATCGAGCTCACATGCACCATTTGTGCGGACAGCTCACTCCACACTCTCACCACCCTGAGTGAGGAAGTTTCCCGTCATGTTCTCCTTAAACTTCTCACCTTTCACCCTTAACCCATGACCTCTGGTTGCAGTCCCACCCAACCTCAGTGCAAAAAGCCTGCTTTCATTTACCCTATCTACACCCCTCATGATTTTGTATAAAATCTCCTATGTTCCAATCTTCTTCATTCTGAGGAATGAAGTCCTAACCTGTTCAATCTTTCCATATAACTCAGGCGCTCCAGACCCAGCCACGTCCTTGCAAGTTTTCCCTGTGCTCTTGCACAGTTGCTGAGAATTGTGAAGGTATGGTCAACGGAAGCAGAGGAGCATTTCCGGGATGTTTTGAATCGGTGGATTGGATCACATTCAGGGATTCATTCACCCACAGATCTGAGTGAATATACCTCAGTCATGACTGACTTCACCAAGACCTGAGTGGACGAGGGATTCTCAAACAAATCCAGTCTGGAAGTGTGAATGAAACAGGAGATTCACAGGCTGCAGAGGGCTCAGTCCGAGGTGTCCTACCAGCAATCCACAACTCTACAGAATTTCTCTCTATACCCCTGTAGCTGGGCATAATTCAAGCGTCATCTGTAAATCTGCTGATGATACAACCAGTGCTGGCAGAATCTCAGATGGTGATGAGAGGGTGCACAGGAGCGAGATGTACCAGCTGGGTGAGTGTGATGCACCATCAATAACTCTCTCTGAGACGTGAAGTCGAGATATTGGCTTTTATTGACTGGAAGAAGGAACAAGCAGTGGTTGACCACCATACTACATCCTGGAGACTGAGGGCTGGGCTCAGGCCTCAATCGCCTTTATACCGGGGTCTGTGGGAGGAGCCACAGGAGCAGTCAGCAGGGGGCGTGTCCAGACAGGTATGCGTAGTTCACCACATTCACCCCCCCCTTTGTTTGAAAGAGTCCCCATGTGGCGAAGTTTCTTACAAGTATATTTACAGGTTAAGTCTATCAGGTGGTCGAATCTGTCGCTGCGATCTACGTAGTACCGGCCGTGATTGCACAGGAGCCGGTGGTGATTGCACCGGAGACGGTGGTTGTGCTGGTTCCGGCCTAACTGGGGCTGTCAGCCCACTAGGCGTCATTGATCCCTCATGCATGTGCGAGGCGCCTGGTATATGTGCGTGCGAGACGCCCGGTATGGGAGTGTCGTGAGGAGTCTGTGTAGGGCTCAGTGTGCACGGTGTCACTTCGGGTACAGGGTTCATAGTTTCCGTGGAGTGTTCGGGGTAGTGGTCTGCTGCTCCTGCGGGCGCCAGGTCGCGGAAGGAGACCGTGTCCTCCCGCCCATCAGGTAAGACCACGTAGGCATACTGGGGGTTCGCATGTAGAAGGTGAACCCTCTCGACCAGCGGGGAGTATTTATTGCTCCTCACATGTTTCCGGAGCAGCACTGGCCCTGGGGACGTCAGCCAAACTGGTAGGGTGGTCCAAGTGACAGACTTCCTGGGAAAAGAGAATAGGCGTTCGTGAGGGGTGGCATTGGTGGACGTACATAACAGACAGCGGATAGAGTGCAGTGCCTCAGGGAGGACCTCCTGCCATCGAGAGACTGGCAACCCTTTTGACTTAAGGGCTAAAAGTGTGGCCTTCCACACTGTGGCATTCTCCCGCTCCACCTGGCCATTTCCCCAGGGATTATAACTCGTGGTCCGACTAGTAGCAATGCCCCTAGCTAGCAAGTACTGGCGCAGCTCCTCACTCATAAAGGAGGACCCTCTATCGCTGTGGATATAGCAGGGATACCCGAACAGAGTGAAGAGCTGGCGCAGGGCTTTTATGACGGACGTGGTAGTGGTGTCGGGGCAGGGGATGACAAAGGGGAACCGCAAGTACTCGTCAATAACATTGAGAAAATAGGCATTGCGATTGGTGGAGGGGAGGGGGCCCTTAAAGTCAAAACTCAGTCGCTCAAAGGGGCGGGTGGCCTTGATAAGTTGCGCCTTTTCAGGATGGTAGAAGTGCGGTTTGCACTCAGCGCAGACTTGGCAGTCCCTGGTCATCGTCCTGATGTCCTCAAGGGAGTACGGCAGGTTCCGAGCTTTCACGAAATGGTAAAATTGGGTGAACCCCGGGTGGCAAAGATCTGCATGGAGGGTGTGTAGCTGGTCGAGCTGTGCGCTGGCACCCGCTCCCCGGGATAGGGCAACAGGGGGCTCATTGAGCCTTCCAGGCCAGTACAGGATATCATAGTTGTAGGTGGAGAGTTCTATTCTCCACCGCAAAACTTTATCATTTTTGATTTTGCCCCGCTGTTGGTTGCTGAACGTGAATGCAACTGAGCGCTGGTCGGTCAGCAAGGTGAACCTTTTGCCGGCGAGATAGTGCCTCCAGTGCCTAATAGCTTCCACTATGGCCTGGGCTTCTTTCTCCACCGTGGAGTGCCAAATTTCAGAGCCTTGAAGGGTACGAGAAAAGAATGCGACTGGCCTGCCTGCCTGATTGAGGGTAGCAGCCAGAGCAAAATCGGAGGCATCACTTTCCACTTGGAAGGGAATGGTCTCGTCCACCGCATGCATCGTAGCTTTGGCAATGTCCTCTTTAATGCAGCTGAAGGCCGCGCAGGCCTCAGCAGAGAGGGGAAACGAGGTAGACTTGACCAGGGGGCGTGCCTTGTCTACGTAATGGGGGACCCATTGGGCGTAATAGGAAAAGAAGCCCAGGCACCGTCTGAGGGCTTTGAGAGTGGTGGGAAGAGGGAGTTCTAACAGGGGGCGCATACAGTCGGGATCAGGGCCAATGACCCCGTTTTCCACGATATACCCAAGGATAGCGAGTCGGGTGGTTCCGAACACACACTTGTCCCTGTTATAAGTAAGGTTCAGAGCTTTGGCCACTTGGAGAAACCGTTGGAGGTTGGCGTCGTGATCTGGCCTGTCGTGACCACAGATGGTGATGTTATCCAGATAGGGAAATGTGGCCTGCAGTTGGCACTGGTCCACCATCCGGTCCATTTCCCTCTTTAAGACCGAGACACCATTTGTGACACCAAATGGGACACACAGGAAGTGATAGAGCCTGCCGCCCGCCTCGAAGGCGGTGTAGGGGCGGTCCTCTGGGCGGATGGGGAGCTGGTGATAAGCGGATTTCAGATCTATTGTCGAGTACACCTTGTACTGAGCTATTTGGTTGACCATATCCGCGATGCGGGGTAGGAGGTACGTGTCAAGCTGTGTGAACCTATTGATGGTTTGACTATAGTCCACCACCATCCTATTTTTCTGCCCGGTCTGAACAACAACCACCTGGGCCCTCCAAGGACTTGTGCTTGGCTCAATGCTCCCCTCCCTGAGCAGCCGCTGAACCTCTGACTGAATGAAGGCCCTGTCCCCCGCGCTGTACCTCCTGCTTTTAGTTGCCACAGGTTTACAGTCAGGGGTCAGGTTGACGAACAGCGGTGGGAGAGGGATCTTGAAGGTGGAGAGGCTGCAAGTGGTGTCAGTAGCGCAGCTGTCGGTATGGCGCTGGGCGGGACGTATGGTTCGGTGTGTGTGTGTGGTCAGTAGCAGGGTATATGACGGTCCCACAAAACTGAGGATTCCTGACAGTGAGTGGTGGGAGGGGCCCGTCATATGCCATAGTCACACTTTCGAGATGGCTCTGGAAGTCCAGCCCCAATAGCACAGGCGCACACAGTTGAGGCATGACCAGTAACGCAAAGTTCTGATATTCTGTGCCCTGCACCACCAGTATCGCTACACAACCCACCCGGATGTCTGTGGAATACGACTCAGAAGCCAAGGTGACCCTCTGGCTTACCAGCCATGTCACGAGTCTGCAGCATTGCACCGTCTCCGGGTTAATAAAACTCTCAGTGCTGGCCGTGTCAAACAGGCAGCTAGTCCTGTGCCCCTCCACCAGGATGTCCATCATTGACCTTGCAAGCTGGTGTGGGGCGCTTTGGTCGAGGGTTACGGTGGCCAGAGTTGAACTGCCGTCTTGGTGCCCGGTAAGCATCGGAGGGTCGGGGGCGGGGCATGTTGGCGCCAACAAAGATGGCCGCCCCATCCGGGCATGCAAGATGGCGGCCCCCATGCCTCACACGCGGCGCTGCCCGACCCTGCTCGTGATTTAAACTTACAGACCTTGGCGAAATGGCCCTTCTTCCCGCAGCTGGAGCAGGTCGCTTTTCGGGCCGGGCAGCATTTTCAGGGGTGCTTTTCGAGACCACAGAAGTAACACTGCACAGGCTTGCAACTGGCAGCAGCTGTGGTCAGGTTCGGGGAGTTCGTGGACTGGCAGTGGCGTTGGCAAATTTGCTCGCGGGAACTGGTGGCGGCGGAGTCTGAGGTGTCCACGGAACCGGTGGGGGATTGCACGGCTGGACAGCGTCAGCGTTGTGCAGAGCAGCCTCCAGCGTGTCGGCCGTCTCGATCGCGGAGCATAAGGTAAAATCGGCATTTTCCAGTAGCCGCTGGCGCACGTACACTGACCTGATTCCTGTAACAAAGGCGTCTCGTACTAGCAGCTCCGCATGCTGTTCCGCCGTGAGAGTTTTGCAGTCGCAAGTTCGCACGAGTGTCTGTAGGGCTCAGAGAAACTGGGCGCTCGACTCTGTAGGCCGCTGTCGTCGCGTAGCTAAGCAATGTCTTGCGTAGACAGTGTTCACCGGCCGCAGGTACTGTCTTTTGAGGGCCCCTTCGTAGGTTGGCAGGCCTCTGAGCAGTGAGTAAACTTTCAGGGTGACCCTCGAGAGGAGAATTCGGTGCATAACAGCAGGTTCAGTTGCACGAACCTCCTCCAAGTATGATTGGAAGCATGCAAGCCAGAGTTCAAAGGCAAGAGCTGCTTCAGGGTCTTGGGGGTCCAAATCCAATCTTTCCGGACGTAAAACGGTTTCCATGTTTTAAAACTTCCAGTCAATAAAATTGATGCTCCATCAATAACTCTCTCTGAGACGTGAAGTCAAGGTATCGGCTTTTATTGACTGGAAGAAAGAACAAGCAGTAGTTGACCACCACACTGCATCCTGGAGACAGAGGGAGGGTCTGTGCCTCCAATCGCCTTTACACCGGGCTCTGTGGGAGGAGCCACAGGAGCAGTCAGTGGGTGGGGGGGGGGGGGTGTCCAGACAGGTATATGTAGTTCACCACAGAGTGGCATCACAGCAACAACCTTGTACTCCACGTCAGTGTGGAGGATTAATAGGGTTGGGTAAATACCTTTGTGAGACTGCAGAACTGCGAGTCTGTAATGCTTAATGCCTAGATCAACAGAGAATCATGGTACTGCTCTCGAGCCTACCACTGTAAACACAAGACTACGCAGTACTGCCCTCTAGTCTACCGCTGTAAACACAAGACTACGCAGTACTGCCCTCTAGTCTACCGCTGTAAACACAAGACTACGCAGTACTGCCCTCTAGCCTACCACTGTAAACACAAGACTACGCAGTACTGCCCTCTAGTCTACCGCTGTAAACACAAGACTACGCAGTACTGCCCTCTAGCCTACCACTGTAAATACAAGATTATGCAGTACTGCCCTCCAGCCTACTGCTGTAAACACAAGACTACGCAGTACTGCCCTCTACCCTACCTCTGTAAACACAAGACTATGCGGTACTGCCCTCTAGCCTACCGCTGTAAACGCAAGACTACGCAGTACTGCCCTCTAGCCTACTGCTGTACACCACGAGGCTACATAACTTAATTGTGCAAGAAAATTGTGAATAAAGGGTTAAAATATGTGAATCATTAACACCCTGCACCTTCCTTTAATTAGTAACATGCCTAGTGCTGATCTTAGAGCATAACACAGCAGCAAGATGGAGCCAGTGAAGGTCATAAATTGTAGGGAGGACCCTGTGGGCTGATAATTAAACAGCGTTTTCCTTCACCTGCCTGGTACTAACACATGAAACAAATTACACTTTTGTACTTTAATGACTTACTCAATCCAAAGATTTAATGAACCTTCGTCATATCATAAATAAAGACTGCCTGGTTCTCAGCACAGTTGCAATAATCTAAGTTTCAAGGATGTTCTAACAACTCATCTCCGTGTGTTATGGGCAGACAAGAGTCTGTTTCTGGCTTCTTCGTGGGAATTGATAAGGTGCATGTTTGAACTTTGATATAATTGCCATTCTGTCAGCATGTTTAAAACATGTTCTTTGGAAGACCCAACGATCACTCCGTTAACGAGTCATTCTTCTCTTATTCATGAATAAAGGTATTCTCTAGCCACTTTAAAGTCCATGTCCACTTTATTAGTGATCAACTTTAATTGAAATTCCTTAGCAAATTAATTTCCCTAATGGTCAGTAAGACCAAAGAACTGATTGTGGACTTCAGAAAGGATAAGATGAGGGACCATGAACCAACCCTCGTAGAGGGATCAGAAGTGGAGAGAGTGAGCAATTTCAATATCCCGGGTGTCAAAATCTCTGAGGCTCTCGCCAGGACCCAACAGCTATAAAGAAGGCAAGACAGCGGTAATATTTCATTAGTTTGAGGAGATTTGGTTTGTCACTTGAAAACTTCTACAGATGTATCATGGAGAGCATTCTGACAGCACAGGGTCAAAGTAAGCTGCAGAAAGTTGTAAAATTAGTCAGCTCCATCATGGGTGCTGGCTTCCGCTGTATCCAAGGAGCAGTGCCTCAGAAAGGCAGTATCTATTACCCTCCCCCCCACACCCCCCATCGCCCAGGTCATGCCTTGTTCTCATCAGGAAGAATCCTTCAAGAGGGTGAGCCTTCGCAAAGCGTCAGGCACTGAAAATCTGTGCCAACCAACTGGCTGGTGAGAGTGTTCAAGGACATCTTCAATCTCTCACTGCAGCTGTCAGAGGTTGAATTGAATTGACTTTATTACTTGCATCATATACATGAGGGGTAAAAATCTCTACGTTACGTCTCTGTCTATAATAATTTATAATAAATAGTATATACGACAGGATAGTTAATATAACATAGAAATACAGTTGTGTCAGCATGAATTAATCAGTCTGATGGCTTGGTGGAAGAAGCTGTCCCGGAGCCTGTCGGTCCTGGCTTTTATGCTTCGGTACCGTTTCCCGGATGGTTGCTGCTGGAACAGTTTGTGGTTGGGGTGATTCGGGTCCCCAGTGATCCTTCGGGTCCTTTTTACACACCTGTCTTTGTAAATGTTCTAAATCATGGGAAGTTCACAACTACAGACACAGTGGGCTGTCCACACCACTCTCTGCAGAGTCCTGCGATTGAGGGAGGTACAGTTCCCGTACCAGGCAGTGATGCAGCCAGTCAGGATGCTCTCAATTGTGCCCACCTGTTTCAAAAGTTTGAAGTATATTTATTATCAAGGTGTGTATAAATTCACACTGAAAACAAAGAAACCCAAAAGAACCCATTAAAAAAGAACCTCAAACACCCAGGGCGCAGAGAAAAAATATCATGCGAACAGCAAACGTGGGTAAGTATTGTTCTAAACAAAGTCCACAAAGAGGGTTTGTCCACAGACCCTGTTCAGTGTAGCCCATCCCTCAGCTCGGGCCCTGACACCCTGACCTTTTCAATCTGCCCTGGTGCCTAAATCATCATCCAAACATTGGGTTCAGTGGCTAAGAAATGCTGGGGGGCCTGGAACGCTGCCGCCTCGATAAGGCCTGCCCCCGACCTTTCCGATTTGGCTTGGCGCTTAAAATCGTCATCCAAACACTGGGTTCAGTTACTTCAACAGGTAAAAGGGCATCAATCAAAGTTCAAAGTAAATTTAGTATCGAAGTATATATACGGTGTACAACATTGAGAATTGTCATCTTGCAGACAGCCACAAAACAAAGAAACATAACAAAACTCTGCGTAAAGAACCCCCCCACACACAAGATAATCTGACGTGCAATAAAAAAAGAACAAATCTCACAAACAACAAAAAGCAAACAATTAACACACAAAACTTAAACATCAAACCATAGTTTCCCCACAAGTGAGTCCATGGCCACGAGCTGCCGATTCAGGTAAAGCCAGTCCAGTAGCTGACGGACGTGGCCACAGCCACTGAGTCAGTCAGTTCAGCGCTGTGTCGATGACAGTAGACATCAATCAAATCACACAAAGTCAGTCGCGTTCAGCACTAAGGGCTCGAAACATCAAACCGCAGTAAGTGACTCCACAAGCCTCTGAGGCTCGTACCAGTGCCCAGAGTGAGCTGCCTGAACAAGATATCGGCCAGTTTCACTCATATCTTCTGTGACAAACTTCACAAAAACAGACCAAATCTCTGGTTGTAGACTTATGGAAAGATTAAACCAGAGGTCATCATAGGAATAGAGATGGAGAGGGTTAGCGCCTTAAATTCCTGTGTATTACCATTTCAGAGGATCTATTCTGCACCCAGCATGTAAGTGCAATTACAAAGAAAGCACTGCAGCACCTCTGCCTCCTTAGGAGTCTGCAGAGATTTGGCATGACATCTAAAACTTTGGCAAACTTCTATAGATGTGTACTGGAGTGTGTATTGACTGGCTGCATCACAGCCTGGTATGGGAACACCAAGGGAAAATCCTTTTAACGGAAAATCCTACAAGAGGTAGTGGATTCGACCCTGTCCGCCATTGAGCACATCTACATGAAACTCGGTCATAGGAAAGCAGCATCCATCATCAGAGATCCCCACCATCCAGGCCGTGCTCTTTCCTCGCTGCTGCCATCAGGTAGATGGTACAGCTCCTCAGGACTCACACCACCAGGTTCAGGAACAGTTACTACCCCTCAACCATCAGGGTCTTCAACCAAAGGGGATAACTCCACTCACGTGCATTGAGATGTTTCCACAACCAATAATCTCACTTCAAGGTCTCTTTATCTCATTATTGCATGTCCTCGTTATTTACTGCTATTTATTTATATTTGCGTTTGCACAGTTTATTGGCTTCTGCACTCCGGTTGACCTTTCATTGATCCTGTTACAGTTACCGTTCTATATTCTTAATTCCCAATTAACGTCTGTGTATTTAAACCGTGCTTCCTGCACCTTACTCCGTGCAGTCTTATGGCGTACTCTTGTAAGTAGCTGATGTATTTTTGAGAGTCTTTTCTGCGTTTGTTTTTTTTAAATTTTCTATCATTGTTTATTAAAGTGAATACAATTATGCATCTTCAGCCTTGTTGAAGCAGTATGTTAAACAGCCCTTTCCACAATATGGCCACCACGCCATCTCAACACAAGGTGTAAAGTTGATTCCTTCTGAATGTTATAATCAGAAAGAGTACGGCCATCTTTCACAGCAAAGATCAGTCGCTGTTGATCAGGAGGAATACCTTCCTTGTCCTGAACATTTTCAATTGTATCCGAGGGTTATCGTTTTCCCCATTAGATCTGCATTTTGAAAGTCAATCCACCAACACCTTCCCTCAGTGGACGTTCATTGAAAAAAAAGTCTTTTCTGCGTTTGTTGATGTCTGCTTGCTGCCTGCAATTAGATACAGAAACAGAATTAGCTCATATGGCCACCATTTCGTCATGGCTGACCTAATTTTTCTCTCAGCCCTGACTTCCTGCCTTTTCTCCGTATCCCTTCTTACCCTGACCAATCAAGAATCTATTTATCAACCTCAATTTATCGATCTTATTTGTGTGTCAAGAACTTGGATTACTGAATTTGAATTTGGATTTCTGTATTTTTGAGTTGGACTGGTTTCTGTTTATACCCATGGCTGTTTTTTATTAGTTCATCTTGGCTAAAGGAAAGTAAAACTTGGTTTTGAGTCTGCATCATGGGTTTCTGCAACTGGGTTTGCTCAGTGGTAGAGTGCTGGACTTTCAACCCAGCGACCTGAGTTCGATTCCTGATCAGGCCATAATGCACTCTACACTCCCGATTGATAGGCACAGCAGAAATGCCTTCCAGAAAATCCCCGACGACAGTACAGAATCTCAAATGCTGACGAGGATGCGTACAGGAGTGAGATGGTTAAGTGGTGTCGCTACAACAACCTCACACTAACAATCTGAGAGACTAAGGAATTGGTTGTGGACTTTGGGAAGGGGAAATCAGGATGATCACACACCAGTCCTCACTGAGGGGTCAGCAGTGAAAAAGGTGAGCAGCTTTGAGGGGTGGTGCCTGAAAAAGGCGGCATCCATCATTAAGGACCCCCGCCACCCAGGCCATGCTACCATCAGGGAGGAGGTATTTAATGATTCAGGAACAGCTTCTTCCCCTCTGCCAAGGACGTTGAGCCCATGAACACTACTTTTTTTAATTTTTAATGAGCACTATTCAATTACTGTAATTCACGTTTTTTCTGCTATTATGTATTGCGCTGCCACGAAATCAATAGATTTCACAACATATGCCAGTGATGCTGATTCTGAAGTTGCTGGGTGGAAACATCTAGAACACTACAGCACAGTACAGGCCCTTCAGCCCTCAATGTTGTGCCGACCCACGCACTT
Organism: Hypanus sabinus; assembly: GCF_030144855.1. NCBI lineage: Eukaryota > Metazoa > Chordata > Chondrichthyes > Myliobatiformes > Dasyatidae > Hypanus > Hypanus sabinus. The sequence continues at coordinate 85,535,697 of NC_082712.1, read as the reverse complement.
CTTAAAAAAAAGTACTAAACCCACACTACCCTGTAACCCTCTATTTTTCTTTTATCCATGTGCCTGTCCAAGAGGCTCTTAAATACCCCTAATGTTTTAGCCTCCACCACCATCCCTGTCAAGTAATTCCAGGCATTCACAACCCTCTGTGTAAAAAACTTACCCCTGATGTCTCCTCTAAACTTCCCTCCTTTAACTTTGTACATATGCCCTCTGGTGTTTGCTATTGGTGCCCTGGGAAACAGGTACTGACTATCCACCCTATCTATGCCTCTCATAATCTTGTAGACCTCTTTCAAGTCATCCTTCTATGCTCCAAAGAGAAAAGTCCCAGATCTGCTAACCTTGCCTCATAAGACTTGTTCTCTAAACCAGGCACCATCCTGGTAAATCTCCTCTGCACCCTCTCCATAGCTTCCACATCCTTCCTATAATGAGGTGACCAGAACTGAACACAATACTCTAAGTGCGGTCTCACCAGAGATTTGTAGAGTTGCAACATGACCTCTCTACTCTTGAACTCAATCCCCCTGTTAATGAAGCCTAGCATCCCATAGGCCTTCTTAACCACCCTATCAACCTGTGCAGCGACCTTGAGGGATGTATGGAATTGAACCCCAAGGTCCCTCAGTGATGCACCATCAATAACTCACTCTGAGACGTAAAGGCGAGATATCGGCTTTTATTGACTGGAAGAAGGAACAAGCAGTGGTTGACCACCATACTACATCCTGGAGACTGAGAGGCCGGGCTCAGGCCTCAATCGCCTTTATACCGGGGTCTATGGGAGGAGCCACAGGAGCAGTCAGCAGGGGGTGTGTCCAGACAGGTACAAGGTGTACTCGACAATAGATCTGAAATCCGCTTATCACCAGCTCCCCATCCGCCCAGAGGACCGCCCCTACACCGCCTTCGAGGTCAATGATGGACATCCTGGTGGAGGGGCACAGGACTAGCTGCCTGTTTGACACAGGCAGCATTGAGAGTTTTATTCACTCGGACACTGTGCAACGCTGCTGTCTCGTGACACGGCCGGTAAGCCAGAGGGTCACCTTGGCTTCTGGGTCACATTCCACAGACATCTGGGTGGGTTGTGTAGCGACATTGGTGGTGCAGGGCACAGAATATCGGAACTTTGCGCTACTGGTCATGCCTCAACTGTGTGCGCCTGTGCTATTGGGGCTGGACTTCCAGAGCCATCTCGAAAGTGTGACTATGGCATATGACGGGCCCCTCCCACCACTCACTGTCAGGAATCCTCAGTTTTGTGGGACCGTCATATACCCCGCTACTGACCACACACACACACACCGAACCACACATCCCACCCAGCACCATGCCGACAGCTGCGCTACTGACACCACTTGCAGCCTTTCCACCCTCAAGATCCCTCCCCCACCGCTGTTCGCCAACCTGAACCCCGACTGTAAACCTGTGGCAACCAAAAGCAGGAGCTACAGCGCGGGGGACAGGGCCTTCATTCAGTCAGTGAAGCGGCTGCTCAGGGAGGGGATCATCGAGCCAAGCACAAGCCCTTGGCGGTCCCAGGTGGTTGTTGTTCAGACCGGGCAGAAAGATAGGATGGTGGTGGACTATAGTCAAACCATCAATAGGTTCACGCAGCTTGACGCGTACCCCCTACCCCGCATCGCGGATATGGTCAACCAGATAGCTCAGTACAAGGTGTACTCGACAATAGATCTGAAATCCGCTTATCACCAGCTCCCCATCCGCCCAGAGGACCGCCCCTACACCGCCTTCGAGGCGGGCGGCAGGCTCTATCACTTCCTGCGTGTCCCATTTGGTGTCACAAATGGTGTCTCGGTCTTAAAGAGGGAAATGGACCGGATGGTGGACCAGTACCGACTGAAGGCCACATTTCCCTATCTGGATAACATCACTATCTGTGGTCGCGACTGGTCGGATCACAACGCCAACCTCCAACGATTCTTCCAGTCAATAAAATTGATGCACCATCAATAACTCACTCTGAGACATAAAGGTGAGATATTGGCTTTTATTGACTGGAAGAAGGAACAAGCAGTGAGTGACCAGTATACTACATCCTGGAGACAGAGAGGCCAGGCTCAGGCCTCAATCACCTGTATACCGGGGTCTGTGGGAGGAGCCACAGGAGCAGTCAGCAGGGGCTGTGTCCAGACAGGCACATAGTTCACCACACTCAGTTCATCCACACTCTTAAGTAAAAGACCATTAACCCTGTACTCAGCCTTATGGTTTGTCCTTCTAAAATGCATCACCTCACACTTATCCGGAATGAACTCCATCTGCCACATTTCTGCCCAACTCTGCAGCCTGTCTATATCCTCGTGTAACCTTCGACAACCTGAAGCTCCATCCACAACTCCTCCAATCTTCGTGTCATCCGCAAACTTACTCACCCATCCTTCTGCCTCTACACCCAGGTCATTTATAAAAATCACAAACAGCAGGGGTCCCAGGACAGATCCCTGTGGCATTCCACTAGTCACCGACCTCCAGGCAGAATACTTTCCTTCCACAACCACCCTCTGCTTTCTTCCTGTAAGCCAATGTTTTATCCTGTAAGCCAAGGTTCCAATGACCTCATGCCTCATGACTTTCTGGATGAGTCTCTTGTGGGGGATCTATCCTAAGCCCAACATGTTGATGCAATCACAAAGAGGTGGAGAGGATGTTTCCAAAAATGAAGAGGAATTTCTTCATGGGGGGGGGGGGTGAATCTGAGGAATTCAATGCCACAGATTTGGTATGTCACCAAAGACTCCAGGTATTTCCTGCAGTTGTACTACAGAGAGCATCGTCATCTGGTGTGAGGCCCCAATGCTCAGGATTAAAGAAGCTGCAGAGGGCTGTAGACTCAGTCATCTCTATCACAGACACAAGCCTCCCCACCATCCAGGACATCTTCAAAAGGCGGCAACATCGATCCTTAAAGTACCCTCACCACTTGGGACATGCCCTTTCCTCATTGCTACCATCAGGGAGAGGTATTGGAGCCCGAAGACACACACTTAATGTTGTATGAACAACTTCTTCCCCCTCCCCCATCAAACTTTTGAACTGCCTATGAACCTATGGACAGAATCAGGTTCAATATCACCGGCATATGTCCAGAAAATTGTTAACATTGTGGCAGCAGCACCATACAATACATGATAAAAATATAGAAAAAAATAAATTACAGTAAGTACATATGTATATTAAATAGTTAAGCTAAAATAAGTAGTGTTAAAACAGAAATTTAAAGAATTGGTGAGGTAGTGTTCATGGGTTCAATGAACACCACCTCACTATTGGTCTTTTGCACTATTTACTGATTTTATTTTCATTGTAACTTTTTATATCTTGCACTGTACTGCTGTCACAAAAAACAAATTTCTAGACATATTTCAACGACAATAAACTCGACTCTGATTCTTGAAAATGAAGCAAAAACCGAAGGACTACAATTCCCAGGAGCCCAAAACGCATGCGAACTGGTGAATTTCTGTAAATAGATGTTATTTATTAAACTTATACTTTTATACTTCTTTGATTTATTTTAACTGTTTAATTTGGGATTCTCTTGATAATAATTGAGTTTGATGTGTAAAATAAATGGAGGGGTTTCGCAGTCGTACTACATTTCCCAGAGAGCCATGCGAAGGCGCGCATGCGTGTTGGCGGTGGGAGGTGTGCTCATGGATATCGGGACCTGTGGAATTTAGACCCTGGGGCCTGGGAGAGGCAGGAGGCAGGAGGCAGGAGGCGTTGGCTGTGTTCACATTTGGATGTCCGGGCTCCGATCGGGGGCAGGACCAGGAGGAAGAAGGGGAGTTGTGTGTGTGTGTGTGTTTTTGAGGTGTATAGAAGTGCGAGGAGACGGAAGGCTGAGGCTGGAAACAGGTGTGTGCTTGGCCATTGTCCTGGGTGAGGGTTGGGTGGGTGGGGTAGAGTGAGGTGAGGTGAGGGCCGCTGGGTGCGTCCTCGCCCTTCGTATCCTCCCTCCCTCCCTCCCTCCCTTCCCGCGATTCTCTTCCCTGTCTCAGTCTCCACTTCAGCGCACTCCTGCTTCTGTTGCTGGACTCCTTTGGCCCGATAGCCACCCCCCAAGTACAGTCATAGCAGGTAGTTCGACTGCGGGAGGACAGACAACGTATATATGTGTGTATATGCACACATGTACACAAGCACTCATTTACACACAATGTATACGTAAACACAACATACATATGTGCACGCATACTTATGAGTACAGGTACACAACTTCATAACAAACATACATGTACATAATGCACATGTATGCTCACATGCATCCACACAGACATGGACAAATATATGCACACATGCATGCATATTCAGACATACATACACATGTCTATACACATATATACATACACACACACAGGTGTCCCTCCCCCCCTTTACAAACGTAGAGCATTCCTATGAAACCTTTCTTAAGTGAAAATGGTGTAAAGCGAAGAACCATTAATTTATATGGGAAAAATTTTCGTAAAAGCAAATATACTCTTTGTAATGTGAAAACATTACTAATGTAAGTCTTTTGTAAAAGCGAAGTGGCGTAAAGTGAACATTCGTAAAGTACACACACATTTTCACGTATGCACATACATATACATGGATTGACACACAGGCATACAGATGCATGCGCGCACTTGCATTTTTTTCAAAGATATTGCATGCGGCTGTTGCCATATTGCAGTGGTGGTGATCTGGTACATGTGTTGGGAGAGCTGCACCACAACAAAAAGAAAATCATAATGTGTGGGTGGGGTGTTGCAGGTTTATTTAAACTGTTCCTGTAACAGTGCTCAGCTTTTAACTCCTGTCTGTACTTCTGGGAAGGCACCGTAATTCAAAGTTCACTTCAGGTTGGTTGTAAAGTGCTTTGAGGATGGTCCGAAGGGTACAATGTAAATGCAAGACTCTCTTTCCCCCCCAAGTAGTGGCAGTGCGATCACTCAAGTCAAGTGTGATGTCCTGAAGATTGTCTGTTGGTGGGTCCTCGGGTAGTTGGTGGTTGGGTGTGTTGGTTGTTCAGTCGTAGCTGCTGCTGATTCTCTGCGGTGTAGCGGACGAGGTCCACGTGTGGCGCAGCTCCCTCTTGAACAGATTTCCTCCAGGCCTATCTATTGAGTGCAATGTCTTCCTAGTTTTTAGGTGTAAGGTTGAATTTCTTCAGGCTGATAGTGATGTTTTCTTTGAAACGTTTTCTTTGCTCACCGGGGGTTCACAGATTTTCCTTCAACTGGGAGTAAAGGATCTGTTTGGGTAGAAGAGCATTAGGCATCCAGATGACATGACCTATCCATCAGAGTTGGTATAGCTTTATTGTGGTAGAGATCCTGTTCATGTTGGCCTCCTCCACAACACTGGTGTCAATGTGTCTCTCCTTCAAAATCTTTCCCCCAAGTACAGTAGATGAGCCTAGATGAAGTGTCTCGACCCACACTGTAGGACTGTCCATTTCCCTCCACTAATGCTGCCCGACACACTGCGTTCTCCATCCTATAATTCTTTCTCCTGATTCTGTCTCTGTAGGGGTGTGCTGGTTTGCCATTGTTTGTTCAGCGGTCACCCCCACTGCGATCAGGTAAAGTTGGGACAGATTGATGAATTTAGATCTATGCTTTACAGCGGCAAACAGCCTGCTGAGGAAAATTTGTGGTTCAGCAGCATTTGAGGGAGGGAGGAAATCATCGATAATTCAGTTCGAAACCTTGCAGCAGGACCTGTAGTTCAGATTCAGGTTTAATATCACTGGCATGTGTTGTGAAATGGGTACCATTCACTTAGATCATTTCAACACATCAGTGACGTGGGTGCAGACACACCCAGCCCTGAAACACCAGGCAAGGTCATTTGATTCCAAACAATTGGTTTATTGATCATTACAGGACATCTCTCTGGTGCTTCCCACTCCCTCCCCTCTCCCTGCCCCCTCCCCACTCTCAGTCCACAATAAAGACCCAGATGAGATTCAGGTTTATCATCACTCACATATGTCATGAAATTTGTTGGTTTTTTTTTGCATCAGCAGTACAGTGAAGTACATAAAATTACTATGGTACTGTGCGAAAGTCTTGGGCTCCCTATCTAAGATTTTTGCCCAGTATTGTATGTCTCATGGATTCAGCCCAGTACATCACGGGTAAAGCCCTCCCAACCACTGAGCACATCTACATGATACACTGTCGTAGGAAAGCAGCATCCATCATCAGGGGCCCCCACCACCCAGGCTTCTCACTGCTGCCATCAGGTAGAAGGTGCAGGAGCCTCAGGACTCACACCTCCAGGTTCAGAAACAGTTCCTACCCCTCAAACATCAGGCTCTTGAACAGAGGAGGGTAACTACACTCGACTATTGAGATAGATGACCAACAATCTCACTTTGAGGACTCTTTAGCTTTTTATTTCATCCTCTTGCTGTATTGCTATTTATTAATATTTGCATTTGCACAGTTTGTTGTCTTCTATGCTCGTTCTCTTGCACTGATCCTGTTTATAGTTACTACTCTATAGATTTGCTGAGTATGCCCACAGGAAAAGAATCTTGGGGTGGTGACATATGTATGTACTCTGGTAATAACTTTTACTTTGAACTTAATAGCACTTGTGCGGGAAGATTCTAGCTGGAGGTCAAGATTTTCTGGTCATTTGCCTATCATCCGTAATTCTTAAATCAGCTTTTTCTAATTGCTGATGTGTATATGTTGCAACTCTTGAGCAATCTGAGAAATGGATTCTGATGAGTGCAGCGTTTTCTGAGGAAACTGGTGACTTCCAGTGCAACAGACTTCAACAGTGAGGTAGAGGTTGTGGACTGGCAGCCCCAGTCGTAAGGGAGTAGTTTTAGTAAAGTTTTTGTAAGACAGTAAATACCTCTCAACCCATGTCGATGTTGAACTAATCTGCAATTGACTGCTCAGTTATTAATAATTATTAATTATTGTGCTGTCGCCATAAAGGTATAAGAACACGAGCTCAACCTTCTCTTAATTAATCTAGTACTTCCTTTGTTCTTAATTCAACTGTAAATACGGGTTCATAATTCGTTGAATGGGAATACAGGTCCATAATTCGTTGAACTTGGTATCACGGGTAGATAGGGTCGTAAAGAAAGCTTTTGACACCTTGCCCTTCATAGATCAAAGTATCGAGTACAGGAGACGGGATGTTATGTTGAAGTTGTATCAGATGTTGGTGAGGCCTAATTTGGAGTATCGTGTGCAGTTTTGGTCACCGACCTGCAGGAAAGATGTAAACAAGGTTAGACGAGTACAGAGAAAATTTACAAAGATGTTACTGAGTCTGGAGGCCCTGAGTCAAAAGGAAAGGTTGAATAGATTAGAACTTTATTCCTCAGAACGCAGAAGATAGGAGATTTGACAGAGGTATACAAAATTATGTGGGGTAAATGCAAGCAGGCTTCTTCCACTGAGGTTGGGTTGGACTACAACCAGAGGTCATGGGTTAAGGATGAATGATGAAATGTTTAAGAAGAACATGAAGGGAAATTTCTTCACTCAGAGGGTGGTGTGAGTGTGGGACAAGCTGCCAGCGCAAGTGGTGCATCCAAACTCGATTTTAATGCTTATGGGAAGTTTGGATAGATGCATGGAGGGCTCTGGTCCCAGTGCAGGCCAGTGGGAGTAGGCAGTTTAAATGGCTCAGCATGGACAAGTGCACCATTTTTATCTAATCAAATCAGCAAGGATTGTGTGGGCAGTCTGAAAGTGTCACCACGCTTCCAGCACCAACACAGCTTGTCCACAATTCACTAACCCTAACCGTAGGTCTTTGTAATGTGGGCAGGAACTGGAGCACTCGGAGGAAACCCATGTAGTCACGGGAGAACGTACAAACTCCTTTCAGACAGCGGCAGGCATTGAACCCTGACTGGTGATGTAATAGTGTTATGCTACCCTGCTGCCCACAGATTTCTTTTCCTCTTCTTTGATAAAAAAAACCAGAATCAGGTTCAATATCACTGGCATACGTTGTGGAATTTGTTGTTATGTAGCAGCAGTACAATGCAATACAGAATAACAAAATCTGTGAGATGCAGTAAGAAGTTTATATGAAATAGAAATAAAATTAAATAGGTAGTACAGAAAGTAATGAAGTAGTGTTTATGGGTTCAATATCCATTCAGAAATCTGATATACATATCCATGTACCGATCCAAACTTCCAGTGTTGAAATTGAACACCGCTTGCACTGGCAGTGCTTTGCACACTCATGCACCTCTCTTGAGTGAAGAGGTTTTCCTAAAGATCCCCTTAAACTTTTCACCTTTCACCCTTAATCCGTGACCTCTAGTTGTGTCCCACTCGATCTCCGTGGAAGAAGCCTGCTTGCATTTACCCTATCTGTACTCCTCGTGATTTTGTATGCCTCAATTTTTTACATTCCAAGGAATAAAACATGAAGAGGGGGAAGAAGCTGCTCCTGAATCGCTGAGTGTGTGCCTTCAGGCTCCTGACCTCCTCCCTGGTGGTTGCAATGAGAAGAGGGCATGTCCTGGGTGATGAGGGTTCTTCATGACGTGCGTCACCTTTTTGAGGCGCCTCCCCTTGGATACGTCCGGAATGCTGGGGAGGTTGGCGCCATGATTCAGCTAACTCAGTTTACAACTTTCTGCAGCTTATTTCGATCCTGTGTAGTAGTACCACCACCCCCCCCCCCCACCTCCCTGCCCCATACCAGACGGTGATGCAACCAGTTAGAATGCGCTCCACAGTACAATTGTAGAAATTTGTGAGTGCCTTTGGTGACATACCAAATCTCCTCAAACTCTAATATTTTGAAGTTCTTATTTTTAAATGCTTTATAAAGGAATAAACTGACACTAAATCCACTGACTGATCCGATTTGTATGGTCAAAGTATTGTTTGTGTTATTATTGGGGGAGGTAATATTCCTCTCTGAGATTAAAAGGGAAAAGTGTTTTGGGAATTGAGTGCTATTGTTCATAATCCTCTGGTGATTCGAGCTTTCGTAGGGTTTCAATTATCAATGTAGTAACGTATCAGATCTCAGTGATGTAACAGGGATTAATTTTGTACTTTGCCCTTGAATCTCTGGCCACTACAGGAAGTCTGTGTGGGTGAGGGAAGTGGATGAGTCAGCCTCTCACCTGGGTTTTATTGTCAACACCCAACAATGCCTGCAAGGTTGCCGATGCCCATCCCTACCTCCAGGTTACTAGGCAACACTGCCCACAACCTGGAAGCTTTTTTGACTGCATGGAGGCCATAAGATTAGGGAGGGAAAAGGCAGTGAGGCAGAGATTGGAGGCCGCTGACTGCCTTCTGGAGATCCTGTGGGAAACGCATTGGAAGGCGTGGAAGAAATTCCTGCAACCTGCGCAGCAGTTGTTTTAACTTTTTAAAGCTCTGTAGAACCTTACAAGATAACCAAAGCAAAACACAAGAGATTCTGCAGATGCTGGAAGTCCAGAGCAACACACTCAAAGTGCTGGAGGAGCTCAGGAGGTTGGGCGGTATCTTTGGAGGGGAATAAACAGTCAATGTTTCAGGCTGAGACCCTTCCGAGAGAAATGTTCTTTTTGAGGGCTGGTGAGCTCCCTTGTCCACAGGTCATAGAAAAGTACAGCACAGAAATAGGCCCATCTAGTACATGCAGGACCGTTTAAACTGGTTACTCCCATCGACCTAGTATTGGAGGTCCATGTGGGCAGGAGGTAGGAGTCGTGGGATCAATATCAAATCAGCGAGACTGGAAATTGAGGCCCGATGGCTGAAACCATGGGTCTGTGAGCCTGAGTCCACTGGGGAAGCTGTGTTGTGAATGGGTGGGAGAGAGGGAAGGAGCTGTTGCTTGTCTCGTTCTGAGCATTGTGGGCACGCCTTGGTGCTGGAATGTGTAGTGACACTTGTGGGCTGTCTGTTACCGATGGTTACCGGTATTTTACCTGTAGTTGCTGCAGTCCAGTGGCAACGATGAACGGCGTAGGCAGTGGGACAAGAATGGCAGTAAGATGGGGACTGGGCTGCATCCACTACTTTTTGTAGGACTTTCTGTGATTAGGACCCAAGTTATTGGGAGAAGTATGCCACTCGGCTCGAGGCTCGTGTTTTTAAATATTTGATTACTAATGGATATGCATCAGGGAATATGAATTTGGTGAAAAAGGATCAAGTGCTTTACTGGTATATATGAAGAATTTCACTTCTTACTTGGATTGAGACCTTTAAGGAAATTTTTTTTAACAAAGACAAAGATCTCACTCTAAATAAGAACAGGAACTAGAACTGGAATTGGACTGTAAACAAGATGGGACAGTGGAGACCTGATTGGATGAGGACTAGCCAACCAGGGATGGACGACAGGGGTGTAAATACCATCCGACTAGACATGCCCCAGGCTTCATCCCTGACAAAGATGGCAGAGTTTGTCATTGAAACGTTGGTTAAAATTGCTATCTGTACCTGGCTGGAAGCCCGAGAAGAGTTTATTCACGAATTGGGTGGTTTCAAAGAATGTACATTCAGTGGCCACTTTACTAGGTGCCTCCTCTGGCTGCTGAAGTGGCCTTCTCCTTCTGTAGCTCATCTACTTTAAGGTTCGGGGTGTTGTGCGTTTGGAGATCTCTAACCCTACTGTAATGCTCTTCTGCACACCACTGTTGCAGCACGTGGTTGTTTGAGTTACTGTCAGCTTGGACAGGTCTGATGTTCTCCTCTGACCTCCTATTAACAAGGCATTTTCGCTCACAGAACTGCTGCTCACTGGATGTTTCTTGCACCATTCTCTGTAAACTCTGGAGACAGCATGAACATCCCAGGAGATCAGCGGGTTCTGAGATACTCAAACCACTCCGTCTGGTACCAGCAATCATTCCACAGTCAAAGTCACTTAGATCACATTTCTTCCCCATGCTGATGCTTGGTCTGAACAACAACTGAACCTCTTGATCACATCTGCATGCTTTTATGCATTGAGTCAGAGCCACATGATTGGCTGATTAGATATTTGCATCAATGAGCAGATGTACCTAATAAAGTGGCCACTGAGTGTATACTATGTTGGATCACCCTTTAGAGCAGGGGTTCCCAACCAGTTAATAGTATTGGACCATGTCACTAAAAAAGGTTGGAGACCCCTGCTTTAGTCAAAGAGCACTACAGCAAGGAAACAGGCACTTTGACCCATCTAATCTGTGAAAAACTATTATTCTAGCTAGTCCCATTGGCCCTACACCCAGACCGTAACCCTCCATACCCCTCCCATCCATATGCTGTACTTATCCAAATTTCTCTTCAATGTTGCAGTCAAATCTGCATCCATCATTTTTGCTGGCAGCTCCTTCCATATTCGTATCACCCTCTGAGTAAAGAAGTTCCCCCTCATGTTCCCCTTAAATATTTCATCTTTCATCCTGCCTATCACACGTAGTTATAGTCTCGCCCAACCTCAGTGGAAAAAGCTTGCATCTACCGTATGTATAAACTCTTAATTTTGTATACTTACCTCAAATCTTCCCTCATTTTCCTAGGCTCCAGAGAATACAGTCCTAACCTATATATTATTAATAATTTTTGTTGTGAAGTTTTCAGTCGTCACGTTGTGGAGCTTCACTTGGAGCTGGCCTACTTGGTCACTGCCTTTCTCCCTTCTGAAATGGCTTACTTAGCCAGCAGGCGCCTGGCAGTCTGGATCTCCTGGGAGCTTGTTGTAATGGGCCAGGCGGGAAGCCTGGCAGGCAGTGCACTCATCGATATTGTTAATGATGCTGATGGCCTTGGAGGAGATGCTGGTGTTCGGGTTAGGGTAACAGCCTTAATTCACTTATGGCAATTTTTGGGATCACTGCAAAGAAAGCTGGAAATGTTTCTGCTTTTTGGCTCTCCTTCATTATGTCGTGTTTAAGCTTGGAGAAAATCAGAAGTTGGACGTTTGATCCATCTTTTGAATTTGAGCAAACCTGGCGACCTTTCATTCAATATTTTCATATGATTTAAACTTTCTCCTTTTTTTAAAACTTTTTTTCATTTTTTTATGTAATCTTTTCTCTTCTCGTGACTTTTCAGATTTGACTGGAAGCATTTTCCCTTTATTTTTGTAATTATGTCCTCAAATGGAATGCCCAATCTTTTTTTTGTTTTAGGTTAGTTTTTTCTTTTTCTTAATAATGGCAATTTTTGATCTTTGTTTTGAATTCTTAAGAGGAGTTGTGAATATTGAGTTCAATATTATACTATATATGATTTTGACAATGTACACTCCTTTTTTGTTGTTTTTATTTTCCTTGGAATTTGCTTCTCCTCTGATTTGTATTTGTCTTTATGTCTTTTTAAATCAATAAAAAAGATTAAAAATGAAATGAGCCTGCTTCATCACCTTGTAGAAGGAATAGCTCTCCTTCCTGGGCCTCTTGTGTTTCTTGCCCAAACCAGCAGTCAAAAGGGGTGAGGTTTTCTTGGTGCCCTTCGGGCATTGCTTCAGGAAGTGTCAATCTTACCTGCTCATTGAAAGCTGCTTCCCCCGTGGGAGGTGGCGATTGGCCTGTCTAAGGAGCATTGCAGCCCCTCCCACCAGCTGCCACTCAGCCAACCCACGTAAATCAAAGTATCGAGTACAGGAGGTGGGATGTGATGTTGAAGTTGTGTCAGACATTAGTGAGGACTGATTTGGAGCATCGTATGCAGTTTTGGTCACCTACAGTGCCTGCAGGAAAGATGTAAATAAGGTTGAAAGAGTGCAGAGAAAATATACAGGGATTTTGCCGGGATTGGAGGGACTGAGTTATAAGGAAAGATTGAATAAGTTAGAACTTTATTCCTCAGAACATAGATGATTGAGAGGAGATTTGACAGAGGTGTACAAAATTATGAGTATAGATAGGGTAAATGCAAGCAGACTTTTTCCATTCAGGTCCGGTGGACTACAACTTGAGGTCATGGGTTAAGGGTGAAAGGTGAAAAGTTTAAGGGGGCACATGAGGGGCAACTTTTTCGCTCACAGGATTGTGAGAGTGTGGAGCAAGCTGCTAGTGTAAGTGGTGCTTGTGAGCTTGATTTCAACATTTATGAGAAATTTGATTGGTACATGGATGCTATGGTCCTGGTGCAGGTCAGTGGGAGTAGGCAGTTTAACTAGTTCTTGGGAGATTTTTCTATATTGCTGCCTTCTGGGCAGTGTTTTTACAAGACAGGTGATCCCTGCCATTATCAATACTCTTCAGAGATTGTCTGTCTGGCGTCAGTGGTCACATAACCAGGACTTGTGATCTGCACCGGCTGCTCGTACGACCATCCACCACCTGCTCCCATGGCTTCACGTGACCCTGACGGGGGCACTAAGCAGGTGCCACACTTGGCCAAGCTGACCTGCAGGCTAGCGGAGGGAAGGAGCACCTTACACCTCCCTGGTAGAGATGTATCCTCCACTCCCCCCCCACCACCCGTGAATGTATAGTGAAAAAAATTGACAAGAATGTTGCAGGGACTTGAGGACCTCAGTTATAAGAAAAGGTTGAATAGTTAGGAATTTATTCTCAGGAGTGTAGGAAAATGGGCAGAGATTTGATAGAGCTATACAAAATTACAGTACCAGCGACCTGGGTTCAATTCCTACCACTGCCTGTAAGGAGTTACTAATGTTTCACCCCATGGGTTTCCGCCCACAGTCCAAAGACGTTCCAGTTGGTAGGTTAATTGGTCGTTGTAGGTTGTCCTGTGATTAGGCTGGGATTAAATCAGGGGGATTGGCTCAAAGGGCCAGAGGGTCTATTTCATACTTTTTCCCAAATAATAAATAGTGTGGGATTTATAATTAAAGCTCACATTTCTAACCTTTTCGTCTTGTCCTTGCAGACTTCGTAATGAAGAACTTTGATTCGTCCTACTTGTGTTCCGCTGGGCAACTAAGAAGCAACTCCATCGCTTGTCAGTGAAACATACCAAAAAATTAGAAAAGATTGAATTCACTTCAACACATTTTGGTACCGTTGGCAGGTTCATGAGATGAATTCAAAGATTTGACTGCAATTTTGTTTTTCACCTTTCGAAACCTTTTTTAAAATTCTGCCTGGGTTTCGGTCTTCAGCCTGCCACAATCTGACAATGGCGTCTCTGCCACTGTTGTCCGGCAGGGACTCTGTGCCACACAGCAAGCCGGCATTTGCCAAGCCGCTGAACGACCTGGACTTCCACTCGGGAGCGCGGATGGAGGAGATCACCAAGCTGATCCAGGAGTTTGGCAAACACGAGCTGAGGGACTTCGATGACCAGCGCGCACTGGAAGTGCACACAGCCAAGGACTTCATTTTTTCCATGCTAGGTAAGTGAGCGTAATAGAAGGAGGTCTGCATTTTTTATGTGCGAACTGTTAGAACCTTAATGTGCCCCGAGTGCTCTACAGTCAGTGAAATACTTCAAGGTTGTGATCAATTGTAGACTGTAAATAGCAACACTCAAAATGCTGGAGGAGCTCAGCAGGTCAGGCAGCATCCATGGAAATGAGCAAACATTTGATATTTCCGGCCAAGAGCCTGCTTCAGGGCTGGAAAGGAAGGGGATGGATGCCGGAATAAAGAAGTGTCAGGGGAAGGAGGATGGGGAAAGGGCTAGAGAAGAAGGAATCTGATAGGAGAGGAGACTGGACCATAGGAGAAAGGGAAGAAGGTGGTGATCCAGAAAGAGGTGATAGGCAGGTGAAAAGAGGTAAGAGGCTAGAGTAGGGAATAGAAAAGGGGGAGAGGAGGGTATTTTTTTTAAACTAGGAGAAATCTGTGGTGACCCACTTTCTGTGCAGGCGAACCGGCTTACAGATAGCCAGCGCGCAGGGAGAGACTTTGGTAATACACCTCTGATGTCATTTCCACCCAGAGAGGGCGGGTGCTACCGATTTAAATGCCAGCGCCGCAAAGTTTGAAAAAAACAAGTCTCGAAATGACTTAGCGACTGTCTCTAGCTCTGTATGTAGCACATCACTATATTGGTGACCCCGACGGTCCAAACGGGATTTGGACCAAAGATGATCGACTCTTCATCTGTTCACGCAGTTTCGCTAAAACTGCTGACTTTCTGGACGCTGCGACCATGCGTGTGGTTTAGCCGAGCAGAAGCCCAGTTCCAGATTCGGCAGATATCCTCTGATTCCACGTGTTACTACCACGTGGTGAGCGCCCTTGACCAGGAGACGGCCGCCCAGGTTGCGGATTTCATACAGTTGCCCCTGGAAAAAGGCAAATATGAAGCATTCAAAGCGCTGCTCATTGGGACCTTTGGCCTCTCACGGCGTGAGCTGGGTGCCCGCCTGCTTCACCTGGACGGTTATTGGGAGGCAGGCTGCCGTCAGCATTGATGAATGAGATGCTGGCCCTGGCTGATGGACACAAGCCCTGCCTCATGTGCGAGCAAGCGTTCCTGGAGTGACTGCCCGAGGACATACATCTGCTGCTGGCCAATGCAGATTTCAGTGACCCCCGGAAGGTAGCGGCCCGGGCAGACGTGCTGTGGAAAGCCAAGAGGGAGAGTCCATCGGTCAGATTACCAGGCCACGCGCCCAACAGCGGACCAGACCAGGCCCGGCGGGGGGCACACACAACATAGAGGTAGGAGTGAGGAGGACAGTGAACAGTGGTGTTTCTACCACCAGCGGTAGGGCACAGAAGTCCGCTGTTGTCGCCCGCCCTGCAAGGGCCAGGGCCAGCAGGACAGCCTCTTGTACATCTGGGACAAACAGTCGGGATGCTGCTTTTTGGTCGACACCGGAGTGGAAATCAGCGTCTTTCCCGCGATGGGCTACGACACCTGCAACAGGAAGCCAGGACCCACCCTGAGGGCCGCAAACGACAGCACGATACGGACCTACAGCAGCTGCACAGTGCAGCTGCAGTTCAGCGCCAGCCGGTTCACGTGGAACTTCACACTGGCCGCGGTGGCCCAACCGCTCCCGGGGGCGGACTTCTTTCAAGCTCACAGCCTACTGGTCGACTTGTAAGGGAAAAGACTGGTACATGCCGAGACTTTCCAGACGTTCTCCCTGGGTGAAGCCAAGTTGCCGGCCCCACACCTGGACTCCGTCACACTGTCGGTCAATGAATTCACCAGAATCCTGGTGGACTTTCCACCGATTCTGGCACCGCAGTTCACAGCAGCCATGCCCAGACATGGGGTACAGCACCACATCCTGACCCAGGGATCACCCCTCCACGCCCGCGCATGAAGGCTCCACTCGGAAAAGCTCCACCTGGCAAAGGAGGAGTTCAAGAGGATGGAGGAATTGGGGATCGTACGGAGGTCCGACAGCCGATGCCCCCCCCCCCCCGCACATAGTGACCAAAGCAGCCAGGGGTTGGAGACCATGCGGTGGCTACCGCAGACTGAATGAGGCTACAACTCCAGATCGCTACCCCGTGCCGCACATACAGGACTTTGCAGCAAAACTGCACGGGGCAAGAATCTTTTCCAAAGTAGACCTCGTCCGGGGCACCCTGAAGACATCCCCAAAACAGCACTCATCACCCCGTTCCTCCGAATGCCGTTCGGCCTGAAGAATGCCGCACAGACGTTCCAGCGGCTAATGGATGCGGTGGGACGCGACCTGGACTCTCTGTTCATCTATTTGGATGACATCCTTATAGCCAGCAGTAATCGTCAGGAGCATCTGTCCCACCTCCGCCAGTTCTACTCCCACCTGCGTGATTTTGGCCTCACGATCAACCCGGCCAAAAGCCAGTTCGGTCTCGATACCATCAACTTCCTGTGCCACAGGATTACCTAAGACGGGGCAACACCCCTGCCCACCAAGGTAGACGCGATCCGCCACTTTGTCAGTCAAAGGCCTGCAGGAGTTCATTGGTATGGTGAACTTCTACTACCGTTTCCTCCTCTCAGCAGCCCATATCATGTGCCCTTTGTACACCCTGATGTCGGGTAAAGGCAAGGGCATTACTTGGGACGAGGAGGCCGCAGCCACTTTCGTTAAAGCCAAGGAAGCCTTGGCAGATGCCACGATGCTGGTGCACCCAGTACGGACGTTCCAACCACCCTCACAGTGGACATGTCCGACAGAGCAGTCGGTGGGGTGCTGGAGCAGCTCATCGAGGGGCGCTGGCAACCCCTGGTGTTCTTCAGCAAGCACCTACAACCACCCGAACTCAAGTACAGTGCCTTCGACCGGGAGCTGTTGGCACTGTATCTGGCAATCCGGCATTTCAGGTACTTCTTAAAAGTGCACCGTGTTCACAGACCACAAACCGTTGACCTTCGCGTTCACGAAGGTGTCCGATCCTTGGTTGACTCACCAGCAGCGACATCTGCCCTACATCTCCGAGTACACGACGGACATCCAGCATGTCTCGGGAAAGGACAACGTCGTGGCGGGCGCACTCTCCAGACCAGCTGTCCAGGCCCTGTCCCTGGGGGTGGACCATGCAGCACTGGTGGAGGTGCAGCAGGCAGATGACGAGATGCCCAGCTACAGGACCACAGACTTGGGTTTGCAGCTGCAAGACTTTCTTGTAGGCCCAGGTGAGAGGACCCTCCTGTGCAACGTGGCTACCGGCCAACCTCGCCCCATCGTCCCGGCAGCCTGGAGGCGGCAAGTTTTCGACTCCATACACGGTTTGGCACACCCGTCTATCAGGACAACCGTCCAGCTGGTCTCCAGCAAGTTCGAGTGGCATGGACTTCACAAGCAGGTCAGTGAATGGGCCAGAACGTGCGCGCAGTGCCAAACAGCCAAGGTGCAGCGGCACACTAAAACCCCACCGCAGCAGTTTGAACCCACCCACCGGAGGTTCAACCACATTCATGTGGATATTGTAGGTCCCTACCAGTGTCCCGAGGAGCGCAGTACCTCCTAACTATGGTAGACTGGTTCACGAGGTGGCCAGAGGCGGTCCCGCTCACCGACACATCTGCCAATTCCTGCGCCCGAGCACTGATCACAACCTGGGTAGCACACTTCGGGGTACCGGCCCACATTACCTCCAACAGAGGTGCCCAGTTCACCTCCAACCTGTGGTCAGCTGTGGTCAGCCTGTTGGGAACGCAGCTACACCACACAACTGCCTACCACCCACACTCGAACGGGCTAATGGAACGCTTCCACTGTCACTTGAAGTCGGCTCTCATGGCCCACCTGAGAGGACCTAACTGGGTGGACGAGCTTCCCTGGGTCCTGCTTGGAATTCGCACAGTGCCCAAAGAGGATCTGCACGCCTCGTCGGCGAGTTGGTGTACGGCGCACCCCTGGCCATCCCAGGAGAGTTCATACCAGCCCCAAGAGGGCAAGTGGAAGAACCCGCAGCAGTCCTGGACAGACTACACGAAAGGCTCGACAACCTGGCCCCTGTTCCAACTTCGCAGCACGGATGGACCCCGACCCAGGTACCCAAAGACCTACAGGACTGTAAGTTTGTGTTTGTACAAAGGGGCGGACACCGGGCACCGCTACAGCGGCCGTACAAGGGGCCGTTCAAAGTGATCAACAACAAAGGGTCCACGTACGTTCTGGACATTGGGGGGGAAGAGGAGGTTTTCACGGTGGACCGACTCAAACCAGCCCATGTGGATTTGGCGCAGCCGGTCGAGGTTCAGGCACCGCTGCAGAGGCCGACCTCCCAAACAGAGGCTGATCCAGACTGTGGACATTGGGGGGTGTGTTGCTGGTTCCGGGGCGGGGGCGGGGTTATGTGGCGACCCACTTTCTGCGCAGGCGAATCGGCTCACAAGTAGCCAACGCGCGGGGGGAGACTTTGGTAATGCACCTCTGATGTCATTTCCACCCGGAAATGCGGAGCTAGGGATTAAATGCCAGCACCGCGGTTTGAAAAAACTAATCTCAAAACGACTTACCGACTGTGTCGTTGTCTCTAGCTCTGTATGTAGTACATTGCTCCAAATCGATATTTATGCCATCAAGTTGGAAGCTACTCAGATGGAATATAAGGTGTTGCTCCTCCACAAGAGGAGGCCTTGGACTGACATGTCAGAACAGGAATAGGAATCAGAATTTAAATGTTACGCCACCAGGTATTTCTGCTTTTGGCGGATGTCAGTCGGTGGGAGGCGGATGGCTGATATCTGCCAAAAGCAGAAATTTTGCTTTCTGCTTTGCCTCCGACTTCCACCCTGCCCTTAAATTCACCTCGTCCACTTCTGACACCTCCCTCCTCTTTCTCAATCTCTCACTGTCCATCTCTGGAGACAAACTGACGACCAACATCTTTTATAAGCCTACCAATTCCCACGGCTATCTTGACTGTACCTCTTGCCACCCCGACTCCTGTGTGTAGTAATAACGCAGCTTCTTTTTCTCAGTTCCTGTCTCTGTCGCATCTGCTCCCAAGATGGCGCTTTCCTTTCCATCACTTGTCCAAAGTGAATCTGCTCTTGAGTGTCATCTGCTCGAGTCTTGCATCACAGACTTGTGACTGAGAAGCAAAAGCCGCATGAATCAGTCTTTTTTTTTGCTTACCCCGGCTGTAATTTAAGATCTTTTTATAGTCCATAGAGATTGCACAGTGCATTTACTCGGTCATAGGAGCTGCAGCACAGATCACACGTGCCAGCCCTGTTCTCATCCTTTCACTATCTCTTTCAACCGGCAGCCATCAAACATTTCCCCCTTCTCAATTGTTTACAGCTGCTATACACTCTGTACCTAATAAAGTGGCCACTGAGTCTATGTTCATGGTTTTCTGCTGCTGTAGGCCACCCTCTTCAAGGTTCAACATGTTGTATGTTCAGAGATGCTCTTCTGCACACCACTGTTGCAATCTGTGGTTATTTGAGTTACTGTCAGATTGAACCAGTCTGGCCGTTCTCCTCCGACCTCTCCCATTAACAAGGCGTTTTCGCCCACAGAACTGCCGCTCACTGGATTTGGGGGAAAAATGTGATCTAAGTGACCTTGACCATTAAAAGATTGATGGTGCCAGACGGGGTGGTTTGAGTATCTTGGAACCTGTGATTTTCACGCACAACAGTCTCTGGAGTTTTGTGCTTTTTCAGAGTTGAGCAATGTGTGGAAAGTTAGCCAGAGTTCTTCATCACAACTGCACAATATTAATGGATAAGGTTTGCATGTTGGTGTTTAGTGAAAATTTTTCCCTGATGCTGTCTGTGAGGAGTTTGTACGTTCTCCTCGTGACTGCGTGGGCTTCCTCCAGTTGCTCTGGTTTCCTCCTGCAGTCCAAAGACGTACCGGTTGGTAGGTTAATTGGTTGTTGTAAACTATCCCATGATTAGGCTAGGGTTAAATGAATGGGTTGCTGTGCGGTGTAGCTCGAAGGGCGTATTCAGCTCTGTATCCCAATAAATAAATAAACAAAAACCCTGTTAGACAAACTGAAAGAGCAGACTATAGATAAGAGCTGGAATCTGCAGCAACAAGCTGCTGAAGGAACTCCCAGGGTCAGGAAATATCTGTAGGCAGGAAAGGGAGCTTTCGATACCTCAGTCGAAGCTTGCATCCATACTAAGTATTTCCTCATTCAGTCTCTTTCCACTCTGTCCTGGTGCAGGGTTTTGGCATGAAATGTCAACAGTTCTCCCCCCTGACAGATGTTGCTTGACCCGCTGAGTTCCTCCAGTATACTGTTTATTACCATAGATAAGACAAGGACAAAGGAAGGGGCCTCTTGGTCTCTAGAAATCAACAATACTTGGCAAAAAACCCTTAGAAAATTGAAGAGAGTGAACAGCTTCTACCCTTCTGCCAACAGGTTTCTGAGTGGGCAACAAACCCATGAGCACTTGTTCATTTGTTCTGGGCCATGTTGTATGACGTGAGCGATCACCGTCTTTCCATGACCGTGATTATTCTTGGCAATTTTTTTCTACAGAAGTAGTTTGCCATTGCCTTCTTCTGGGCAGTGTCTTTACAGGACAGGTGACCCCAGCCATTATCAATACCCATCAGAGATTGTCTGCCTGGCGTCAGTGGTCACGTAACCAGGACTTGTGATATGCAGCAGCTGCTCCCGTGGCTTCACAAGGCCCTGATCCTGGGGAGGGGGGCTGAGCAGGTGCTACACCTTGCCCGAGGGTGACCTGCAGGCTAGCGGAGGGAAGGAGTGTCTTACACCTCCTTTGGTAGAGACGTATCTCCACCCCACCACGAACACCACTTTATTATTTTTTCTCTCATTTTACGCAACTTTTAATTTTTTAATATATACTTATTGTAATTTATAGTTTTTCTTATACATTGCACTGTGACATTTCCTGGTGTACAGAATTAAATCTGAGTGGTGTTAATGCAATAGCTGGGGCATGGGCACTATGGTGGTGTAGCAGTTAGCCTGACGCTACTGCAGCTCAGGGCATCAGAGTTCAATTATGGCACCATCTGTAAACAGTTTGTACGTTCTCCCCGTGACCACGTTGTTTCTCACATAGTTCGAAGATCTACCGGTGAGTAGTTTAATTACTCATTGTAGTTTATAGAGGGATCTGAAGTGGAGAGAGTGAGCAATTCCGAGCTCCTGGTTGTTAATATCTGAAAGGATCTGTCCTGGGCCCAGCAGAGCGATATAGCTACAAAGAAGGGACAACAGTGGCTATACTTCATTAGGAGTTTGAGGAGATTTGGTATGTCACCAAAAACACTCTCAAACTTCTACAGATGTAGTGTGGAGAGCATTCTAACTGGCTGCATCTGGTATTGGGGGGGGGGGGCTACTGCACAGGGTCAAACTGTGCTGCAGGAAGTTGTAAACTCGGTCAGCTCTATCATGACTATTAGCCTCCATAGTTTCTAGGAGTGATGCCTCAAAAGAGGAGCTTCCATCATTAAGGACCCCCATCACCCAGGACATACCCTCTTCTCATTGCTACCATCAGGAAGGAGCCTGAAGATGCACACTCAACGATTCAGGAACAGCTTCTTCCCCTCCACCGTCTGATTTCTGAACGGACACTGAACCCATGATCACTACCTCACTAATTTTTAAATTCTAATTTTGCAATAGTAATAATACAAAATTAATACTAATTCTAATTTAACTTTTATATATTTTATTTTCTATCATTATGTATTGTATTGCACAAGACAACAAATTTCCTAACATATACCGTGATCATAAAGCTGATTTTTGATCCTGATGCTGTGAATAGGCCAGTGTTACATAGAAGGGGCACTGAGCCGTGTCATTTGTTGGACTGGAATGGCCTGTTCTGTATCTCTAAGTAAAGAAAGAAACCATGAATACACTTAACCAGCAGCTCAATCAACACGAAGGGTAGAACCGTGGCTCAGTGTGTGAGAGATACTCGTGCATTCAGGCAGAAAGTTGATTGCAAATCTCATTCCAGAACCTTGAGTATGAAAAGCAAAAACCTGCAGAAGTAGTCTGCAGGTCAGACAGGGAAAAAAATCCTTTGATTTCAAAAATGTACTTAATTCATAAAATAGAATCGGTACCTGTCTGTCTTAACATTTATTGTGCCCTTTGTACAATAATCTTTTGATCTATGAAACATTGCTATTCATATTTCCTCTTTAAACCATACCACCCCTCTCCCCCACTGGAATGTTTGTTGGGTAAACAAGGACCAAGCCTCAAGTTGCATTTAATGTTCATTGCACAAATACAGTGAGGTACAATTAGACTGAGAAGTCAAGTTTATTGTCATTGAACTATACACATGTATACCGTCAAACGAGACAGTGTTTCTCTAGACCAGGGTGTAAAGCAGAGTATACATGTAACACAATAACTTGGGAAATTAGGAAATAAATCTATAAAATGATTTATACATAGATAAACAAAGTAGAGTGCATAAATTAAATATTGTAAAGTACAGAACGGATTAACTGGTGACACTTCGAATGCGATGCAGCCAGGAGTGCAGAAGCCTCATGGCCTGAAGGAAGAAGCTGTCTCCCATCCTGACTGCTCTTGTTTTAATGTATCGGAATCGCCTGCCTGGTGATAGAAAGTCAAAGAGGATCCTTGATTTTACTAAGGGCCTTGCCTACACAGTGTCCCTGATAGATGGGAGGGAATGATCCTCTTGGCCACCTTCACAGTCCTTTGTAGGGACTTTCAGACTGACGCTCTGCTGCTCCCATAGCAGATGGAGATGCAGCTTGTCAGGACAATCTCACTGGTGCTCCTGTAAAATTCAGTTAAGATTGGGGGGTGGTGGTGGACCCTCACTTTCCTCAATCCTCAGGAACTGGAGGTGCTGCTTTGCCACCTTATTCAGGGAGCTGATATTAAGAGATCAGGTGAGGTCATCCAAGATGTGAACTCCCAGGAACTTGGTGCGCTTCACTCTCTCTACGAAACCTACTGGTGGCCACGTCATAGGCACATAGGTACAGATAACACACAGAATATGTAAATTGTACAAGACGCTGAAGGAAAGCAAGACCTTAGTGTAGTGGTCATGGTCACACAGCTTGGAAACAGGCCATTTGGCTCAACTCATCCATACTGACTTGTAGCCCAGTGAGTTAGTCCCATCCACCCAGGTTTGACGAGAGATCTGGAACGTTCAGTCAAGAGGAAGAAAGAAGCTTACTTTTAAGGTTTAGAAAGTACAGATCAGATGGAGCTCTTTGGGAGGTATAAGGTAGCCAGGGAGGATCTTAGGAGAGCTACAAAGGTGAAGATAAACTTGATTTGTCACATGTACATCAAAACTTACAGCGAAATATGTTTGCGTCAAGTCAAATCAGTGAAGATCATGCAAACGTCATCAAGCTTCTGGCACCGACATAGCATGCTCACAGCTCACAAACCCTAACCCGTACATCTTTGGAATGTGGGAGAAACTTTAGACCCCAGAGGAAACCCACGAGGTCAAGGGGAGAACATACAAACTCCTTGTAGGAAGAGACGTGAGAGGACATTGGCAAGTAGGATTGATGAAACCAACGTGATCGCGGGGAGAATGTACGAACTGATTATAGAAGGAAACGTGAGGAGGCATTGGTAAGTAGGATTAGGGAAAACCCATGAGGCATTCTGCATGTTTAGGAAGAACTGGAGAATGACTACAGTGAGGGTGGGGCTGATCAACAATAAAAGAGGAAGCATATACTTGGAGTATGAGGAGACAGGAGAGGTCGTTAATGAATATTTTACTTCTGTATTCACCTGTGGGACTCTCACAGTGATGAAGATGAGGACAGCATAGAACAGGCTGATATGCTGGGACATTTCTACATTAAAAAAAGAAAGCCAGAAGTCCTTGCACTGAGCTGTACTATTCTATGTTCCAAATATGTTTGTAAAATCAACACACAAGGGGATTGGCATGGTTTTGTTTTTTTTAAGCACAATAGATGGTATTGAGTGATACTGAGTGAGTCAAAAGAGTAGATGGGTTTGGGCTGAAATCCCACTGCATTTCAGTTTTGAATTTGAAATTACTCTACAGAATGAAGACTTTGTAGAAAAGGTTGTGAGGTCACATGCTTGAGTAATCGAATGGAACTGAGCTGATCTTGTGGCTTCACATTTATGGTGGCGGGGGGTGGAATTCCTACGTGTTCAGGAAGTTTGAACTCCTTGGACTATAATCAAATTAGATTACATCATTTCAGTTGGGTTGAGGAGTGTTTCTTGTGATACACAAGCTGTGTGTGAGAGAAATTGGACAGGCCAGAGGTCAACTTGCCTTTGTTGTAATTTAACCATGCTGCCTCAGCACTTCAAATAAACTTAATTATCAAAGTACCTTCATGTCACCATATACAACCCTGAGATTCATTCTGCTGTGGGCATACTCAACAAATCGATAGAACAGTAACTATAACAGGATCAATGAAAGATTAACCAGAGTGCAGAAGACAACAAACTGTGCAAATGCAAATATAAATAAATAGCAATAAATAATGGAGGTGCTGCTGGATATATTCACCATCTTTCTGGACCAATCCACTGTCCCTCAGATTTCAACGTGACAACCATCATTCCAGTGCTAAAGGCAAAAGGAACCTGCCTAAATGACTATCGTCCTGTGGCATTAATACCAACCATTATGAAATGCTTTGAACGGTTGGTCATGGAGCATATTAAAACCTTTCTCCCAGCTGCATTGGACCCTTTCTAGTTCGCTAATCATTTAAGTCAATCCACTGATGGTGCAAAAGCCTCTGCCCTCCACTCTGTCCATCCCACCTGCAAAATGGGGTCTCATTTGCCAGACTGCTGTCTATAGACTTTAGTATGGTGTTCAACAGCATCATTCCCCAGAAACTGGCGGGGAAGTTGTCCTCACTGGGTCTCAACTCCTCCCTCTGCAATACTGGACTTCTTAACAGTTAGGCCACCTGTCAGTGTGGGCAGCACATCTCTCGTCCCTTTACGCTGAGCACTGGTGCTCTCCAAGGCTGTGTGCTCAGCCCACTTCTGTTCACACTGCTGACACATGACTGTGTCGCAGGGTCCAGCTCTAACCGTGTCATCAAGTTTGCGGATGTCACAGCAGTGGTTGGCCTCGTCGGCAACGATGATGAGACGGAGTACAGTGAGGAAGTGGAGCGACTGGTGGATTGGTGTGAGAAGAAGCCTGAGGTTGGAGAAGACAAAGGAAATCATTGTGCACTTCAGAAAGGTGCAGACGAACCTTCCCCCTCTGCAAATACATGATGCCTCTGTAGAGAGAGTTAAGTGCACCAAGTTCCTGGGTGTTCACATCTGGTCCTCACCTGGTCCCTTAATATCACCTCCGTGAATAAGAAGGCACAGCAGCACCTCCACTTTATAAGAAGATTGAGGCAAGCAAGGTTCCACCCTGCCCCCCCACTCTTTATTGTGTTTTATTGGAGCACCATTGGGAGCGCCCTGACAAGGTGCATCTGCTGTTGTGGGAATAGTAGAGTGTTGGTCCTGAAGTCCCTCCAAATGACTGTGAGAACAGCTGAGAGTATCATAGGGGTCTCCCTACCATCTATTGGGGACGTTTATCAGGAGTGGTGCATATGCAGGGCCCTTAGTATTATCAAGGGTCCTACCCGTCTATCCAGCATCCTCTGACTTTCTGCCATCTTGCAGGAAACTCCATTGCATAAAGACAAGAGCAGTCAGGATGGGAAACAGCCTCTTCCCTCAGGCATTTAGGCTTCTGAACTCCCGGCCGCATTGTATGTGAAGTGTCACTGGTTAATCTGTTTAATAACTTGCAGTATTTAATGTTAATACACTTTAGTTTATTGTTTGTGTGATTCATTTGTGGATTTTGTTCTTGCCTTCATAAGTTATCTTGTGTTATGTGTACTACCGTGCTTCATTCCCTGGTTCGGAGAAACATCTCGTTTCTATTTACATTATATGGTTATTTATGTTAAATACTTGACTGGAACATGAGGTGAAGTGTCTTTGAAAGTGAGTACATTGGTTGTGGAAACATTTTAATGACGAGGCAAGTGAAGTTTAAATGTAGTTATCCCTTTTAGTTCAAAGCCTGATGGCGCGAGTCCTAAGGCTCTTGTACCCTGCTACCTGATAGCACCTTTCCTACAACAGCATTTCGAGTAGATGAGCTCAGTGGTGGGGAGGGCTTTACCTGTGATGTACTGGGCCATATTAACTACATTTCGTAGGATTTTCCATTCAAGGGCACCTGGTATGTTGTTTCCATACCAGAACGTAATCAATATACTCTCCACTGCACATCTATAGAAGGTTGTCAAAGTGTGCAGCACTTGGCTTCACAATAATGTTACTGAGGTATTTTTGAGCTGTTGGTGAACTTGGTATAGATCAGAAGCTGAAAATGAGACTTTAACAATCAGGGACAAGGCTGGCAGAGACTCGGTTCTAGTTGCCAAGTGGTCCCTTGGCCACTTCGGAGGGCCAGTTGTGGCAGTGTGGTGCCGATTCTCACACACAACAGACTGGATGAAGTTGCAAATTTTTTTCATCAAATTGGAAAGTTACCAGATTACTTGAAACTTCTGGCAGCCCCTGTGTTTCCATGACTACAGGGGATTTCCTTGGTAATCGTGGGTTGCGCTGGAACAGAAGGATGTAATGAAGAGGGGAAGGTGCTCCAGCCCACGATGTTATGGCTTCACCAAACATCTTGAGATAGATTTAGTCTCTCTTGGCACCAGCTCCCAGAGCCATACTAACTTCTGGGAAGGGTAAAAATGTTTGTCAGTTTCCATCAGTGTTAGACCATTAGATATAGTAACAGAATTAAGCCATTCAGCCCATCAAGTCTGCTCCACCATTCCATCGTGGCTGATTTATTATCCCTCTCAATCCTATTCTCCTGGCCTTCTCCCCATAACCTTACAATCAGAGGCATTTTGAACAAGCCTACTCTGGAGCAGTTTGCCAAGCTATGTCTTGAGCAATGTGGGTATAGACTCAAAACTGGTCCAAAAAGGGAATTAAGAACCTAACAACCTCCGCTTTAAATATACCCAATGACTTGACCTCCACAGCCATCTGTGGCAATGACTAACACAGATTTATCACCCTTTGGTTAAAGAAATTCCTCCTCATCTCCATTCAAAATGGATGTCCTTCTATTCTGAGTCGGCTCTCTGGTCCTAGACTCCCTGACCTTAGGAAACATCCTTTCATATCCACTCTATCTAGGGCTTTCAGTATTCAATAGGTTTCAGTGAGACATCCCCCCCCCCCCCCCGCCTCACCATTCTTCTAAACTCCAACTCCAAAGCCATCAGATGCTGCTCATGTGTTAACCTTTTTATTCCCAGGATCATTCTCATATAAACCTTCTCTCAACTCTAATACTCCTAATACCAGCATGGCCTTCCTCGCCTTTCTTAGGTAAGCGGTCTAAACCTGCTCACGATATATTGTTGCCAGTATATCTCTGGTCATTCGGATGGCCGTTGACACCAGCTAACTACCAGTAATAACATGTACCGGATCTTTTCTGGGTCACTTGGAACTATAGAGTCAAACAGCATAGAAACAGACCCTTCAGCCCATCTTGTCCATGCAGTCTGTGTTGTCCAGCAAGCTTGTCCCATCTACCTGCGTTTAGCCCATAGCTCATAGCCCTGTCCATCTACTTCAGTGGTTGAATTTACTATCAGAGAATGTATAGTCTACAACCTGAAATTCTTACTCTTCACAGACGGCCACAAAACTGAAGAAACCACTCCAAAGAATGAATGACAGAAGAATGCCCCCCTTCCCCTTCCCACACATACGCAGCAGCAAAATCATTAACCCTTCCCCCTCCCCTCACCCCACTTGCTCCAGCAAACGCATCAACCCTCCCACCACCCAGCATGCTAGCAATAGCAAAGCTCCAGAGACCATGATCTCAAAAAACTACTGTCCATTCCAACACTTAAACATCTCAGGCAGGCCCTCTCTCTCACTAACGAGAGAGAGAGAGAGATGTCATTCCTTCCACAGTGAGAGGGGAGACCAGCAACTTGCTGTTTCAATGTTACAACCTGCCGAGTCGCTTGTCCAAGGCCCCCTCTCTTTCACTCACCAACGAGAAAGAGAGATCACTCGAGTGCAGGGGCCTTTGACAGCTGTGCACACTGCCCGCTGTCTCGATGTTTCAATCTCCTGTGATGCTCCAGTTGGCGACATTGTTGAGGAACTGGGATGCCCACAGGGTCACGCCCCGAAGGCACACTTATCCAGATGATCATTGCCTGCATCTGGCAGCTCATCCAAATGCACACCATTCTTTGCGTGAAGAAGCTGCTCCTGATATCCCTTTTAGATCACTTGCCTCTGATTTTAAACCTGTGTCCTCTTGTTTCTAGCAGGCCCTTCGTGGGGGGGGGGGGGGGGGAGAAAAGACTATGTGCTTTCACCCAGTCATATAGTCATATAACTCTCTCCTCAATCTCCTTGTCTATGCAATCTCTTGTAACTAAGACCATCCCTCCACCCCCACCCCACCCCCAAGACCAGGCAATACACTGGTGAATCTTTTCTGGACTTTAGTTTAACATCATCTTTCCTACAGCAGGGTGAACAAAATTGTACCCAGTACTACCAGCACAACATCACCAACGACGAGTATAATTTCAGCTTCTCAACTCTCACATTCGGCTATTTTATTAGGTATGCCCTGTACACCTCATTAATGCAAATATCTATTCAGCCAATCTCGTGGCAGCAACTCAATGTACAGAAGTATGAAGACGTGGTCAAGAGGTTTAGTTGTTGTTCAGACCAGACATCAGAATGGGGAAGAAATGTGATCGAAGTGACTTTGACTGTGGAATGATTGTTGGTGCCAGACAGCGTGGTTTGAGTATCTCAGAAACAGCAGATCTAAGCTTTTCACGCACAATGGTCTCTAGAGTTTACAGAGAATGGTGTGAAAAACAAAAAAAAAATCCAGTGAGCTGCAGTTCTGTGGGTGAAAATGCTTTGTTAATGAGAGAATGGTTCAAACTGCCAGTTACTGAAATATCCGCACGTTACAACTGTGGTGTGCAGAAGAACATCTCCGAATGCACAACACATCAAACTTCACAGTGGATGGGCTACGAACGTACGCTCAGTGGCCACTTTAACAGGTACAGGAGGTACCACTGAGTCAGTGCCCTGACTGAAGAGGGCCAGCACATTCTTCACCTCCCTACCTGCCACTTTCAAACCTCATTCACATTCACTGCAAACCTCGTTGGAGAGTAGGGACAAAAAAATCAGTTCCAAAGGAGAGCATCTATAACCACAGGAGTTTTAAGCCAATGGGATTGGAAGCCAGGGGGCCGAATTCTTCACTGACTGGGTGAATTCATAGCTAATATAAATGAAGACGGTGGTTATCTAATTTGAAGGAGACCACAGGGGAGTCTCTCAGCCCTTAGTTCCAGATCCATTAACTGCTGTTCTCCCCACAGATGCAGCCTGACCTGCTGAGTTTACTCCCCCAGCATTTTCTGTTTTTAATCTGGTGATTAACATCCCATCCATCGGAGAAGTATGAAGCGATTCTCTTTGGAAAGTCAAATTTGAAGGCAGAATACATGGTTAATAACAGTCTCAGCAGCTTGGACAAACAGGGGATCTTGAGGTGCACGTCCATAGATCCCTCTGTGTTGATAGGGTGGTTAGGAGGTGTGTGGTGTGCTGGTCTTCATTAGTGATTCAAGAGCCGTGAGGTAATGTTGTAGCTCTGTAAAACCCTGGTTAGACCACACTTGGAATATGGTGTTATATACCTTACAGGAAGGATGTGGAAGCTTTAGAGAGGGCACAGAGGAGATTTACCAGAATGTTTCCTGGATTGGAGAGCATGTTTTATGAGGAAAGATTGAGTGAGCTGGGGCGAGTGGAGTGGAAGAGGATTAGATGTGACTTGACAGAGGTGTACTAGATGGTAAGAGCACAGATGAGGTGGATAGCCAGAGAATTTTTCTCCAAGGGTGCAAGTGGCTAATGTCATAAGATATAGGAGCAGAATTAGGCCATTTGGCCCATTGTGTCTTCCCTGCCATTTCATACCTGATCCATTTTCCCTCTTAACCCCAATCTCCTGCCTTCTCCCCATATCCTGTCATGTCTTGACTAATCAAGAATTTATCAACCTCTTCCTTAAATGTACCCAATGACTTGGCCTCCACAGCCGCCTGTGGCAACAAATTCCACAGATTCACCACTCTCCGACTAAAGAAATTCCTCATCTCCATTCTAAGAGGACACCCTCTATTCTGAGGCTGAGTCCTCTGGTCCTAGACTCTCCCACCATAGGGAATATCTTTCTACATCCATTTTATTGAGGCCTTTCAACATCTGATAGGTTTCAATGAGGTCAACCCCTTATTCTTCTGAACTCCAGTGAGTAGAGTCCAGAGCCATCAAATACTCCTCATGTGATAAGCCTTTCAATCCCAGAATCATTTTCATTAGCTTCCATTGAACCCTGTCCAATATCAGCACAATTTTTCTTAGATAAGGGTCCCAAAACTGCTCATTATACTCTGTGCAGCTTGACCAATGCCTTATAAAGCCTGAACATTACATCCTTGCTTTTATATTCTAGTCCTCTCGAAATGAATGCTAACATTGCATTTGCCTTCCTCACCATAGACTTAAACTGCAAATGAACTTTTAGAAATTCTGCACATGGACTCCCAAGTCCCTTTGCACCTCAGATTTTTGAATTTTCTTTCCATTCAGAAAATAGTCACAATACCAGGAGCGTAATTTTAAAATGGAGGGCTATGTAAGAGGGAAGGATCTATGAATACATTGGCACAACATTGTGGGCCGAAGGACTGTACTGTGCTGTCATGGTCGATATGCACCTGATTCTAAGTATTATTTTTTGTATTTGCACAGTTGGTCTTCTTTTGCATATCAGTTGTTAGTCAGACTTTGTAGTTTTTCATTAATTCTGTTGTATTTCTTAGTTCTGCCATGAATGTGTACAAAAATGAATCTGAGTAATATATGATGACTAACAATATATGAACTTTGATAATAAATTCACTTTGAATTTTGATTCCCTGCCTACCTCTTTCTGCTACTTTGAACGTACTCTTTATTATAGATGTATCTGTTACTTCGACCTGCATTAAATTCCCCCTTTCCATATTTCACATTATAAACACTCCCACAATTATAATCACACCTGCCTTATCTTGTCTAGTCCTCCAAGAGGGCCACAGATTTGTCGTTGGGTTTGGAGGCTTGTGTGCCTCAGTGACCCATGTTGGCTGGAGTCAGGGCCTTGTGCCTTGGCTCTGGTACGGTCACCCTTGCCAAGCAGGTCAAAGAGTTGGGGCCAGCCTAAGAGTGGTCCATTGGTACTCCAGGTTTGGGGCTTCAGCTTAAGCTAGCAACCCTGACTGGTCGAAAAGAATTGTTACAGAAACAGCAATGAAAACTCCTTCTATACCGAAGAGATGGAGGATCTTCATTGCTGCCCTATACGCCAGCGGCAAAATAGGCAGTAAGTATATTGTCTAGTAGATTAGTTACTGTCGTGTGTTTTGGAACCTAATTAGACTATTACCTCCTTTGCTTCCATCATAATGATTGACCGCTTCCTTTAGGCTTTCCTTTCCTATTGGTAGGCATAGCCTGTCTGTTCTGTCAGTCACTGTATCGAAGACACAGCAAACTGGCATCTGAAGCCAAACAACCAACTGTGCAGAAAGTACGTCCTCGGCCACGAATGACAGCAAGCACCTCCACTAATCGCAGACTCAGCCCAGATCACCGGCAGGTTTGCTCACCGCAGTGTCTGACTGGTATCTGAAGGTCAAACTTTGTAAGGATTTAAAGTCCCCTGATTTCATCGCATCACCATCCCTGAGGCTGGACATGGCCATTCTGTCAAAAACCTCGAAGCCTGTGATCATGGTAGAACTGATAGTGCCCTAGGAAGACCAGATTGAGGATGCGTTTGGGCGTAAGACAGCTGAAGACCAGGAGCTGGTAGAGTAGTGCTAGAGACGGGTGGAGGTCACAATATGAGCCTATAGAGGTGCTGTGTAGAGGTTCTGCTGACAGCTTGCTCTGCAGAACCCCCTTAAGGAGACTGTAAAGAGAAAAGCCATCAGGACCTTCAGAGGGGCTGCTGAGCGAGCCTCCAGATGGCTATGGATGCTGCTGGGACACCAGCCTGGACCCGATCAACTCTGGCTCGTTTGCCTGGGTGAGATTGTCTGATGTTGAAAGATCTGAAACACCAATGACCCCAGGTTACAACACTGACGATGTGTCCCAGCACGTCCTAGAATGTATCTCAGCATCAACCATTCCATATGTTAGCATATTTCACACATTTCACTCCCTCAATTAAAATTAAGTCTGTCCTCTATAATCTAGTTGATTAAAGTTCAAAGTAAATTTTATTATCAAAGTACATCAATGTCAACATATACAACCCTGAGATTCATTTTCTTGTGGGCAAACAGCAAATCTATAGAATAGTAACTATAACAGGTTCAACCGGAGTGCAGAAGACAACAAACTGTGCAAATGCAAATATAAATAAATAGCAGTAAATAACGAGAACATGATAAAAAGATAATGAGTCTTTAAAGTGAGATCACTGGTTGTGGGAACATTTCAATGGATTGGCAAGTGAGAACAGTTATCCCCTTCGGTTCAAGAGCCTGATGGTTGAGGGGGCAATGACTGTTCCGGAACCTGGTGGTATGAGCCCTGAGGCTCCTGTACCTTCTACCTGATGGCAGCAGCGAGAAGAGAGCATGGCCTGGGTGGTGGGGATCTTTGACGACAGATGCTGTTTTCCTACAACAGTGTTTCATGTAGATGTGCTTAATGATTAGGAGGGCTTTACCCGTGATGTACTGGGCCAAATCCACTAACTTTTGTAGGATTTTCCATTCATAGGCATTGGTGCTTCCATACCAGCTAGTCAATATACTCTCCATTGCACATCTTTAGAAGTTTGCCAAAGTTTTTGATGTCATGCCAAATCTCTGAAGACTCCTAAGGAAGTAGAGGCGCTGCTGTGCTTTCTTACTTACTTCTGTGCTTAGTTACTGTCGTGTGTTTTGGAACCTAATTATACTATTAACTCCTTTGCGTCTTTGTCATAATTATTAACCTCTCCCTTTAGGTTTTCCATTTCTACTGGTAGGCATAGCCTCTCTGTATTGAAGTTACAAACTCCAAATGCTGGAATCTGGAACAAAAACAACCAACCGGTGGAAGAACTCTAGGGTCAAGCAGCTTCTGCGAAAGCAAAGTGAACTGTCCATCCACAGTCACTGGGCAAAATCCATTCTTCTTACAGGTGGCTGGAACCCATGTTATTTCTATCCTGATGTTTGCTATATTTTTTGGCAGTAGGTGAGCTCTTTTTGTCGAAGTGAAGCTCCCGCGCACCCCTCCACCCTCATTCTTTGTAGCCACCAAGTAAGCAGATGTTATGGCCCATGAAGGTAATGGTCAGAAGTGGCTCATTTGGTAATTCTGTTGGCATCCAGGACCTTCAAGGAGCATTGCCTCAGAAAGGTGGCATCCATCATTAAGCACCCCCATCACCCAGGCCAGGGGTCAGCAACCTTTACCACTGAAAGAGCCACTTGGACCCGTTTCCCACAGAAAAGAAAACACTGGGAGCCGCAAAACCCGTTTGACATTTAAAATGAAATAACACTGCATACAACGTTTTTTTTTGCCTTTATGCTATGTATAAACAAACTATAATGTGTTGCATTTATGAAATTGATGAACTCCTGCAGAGAAAACGAAATTACATTTCTGCATGCAACAAAAACATTTTGAACTCCGAAAAAAAGACGTTGGGTTGAAGGTTACTTTTAAGTAAAATACTCAATGTCTATTTGAGTCCTTCTTGTATTTATGAAAAACGCCGAACTTAAATTTTCCGCCAGCAGCAAACCAAAAATAACATCAGCCAGCTGTCAGCCTGAAAAATTAAAGGACTATTTCACTGAACAATGAAAAAATATGAATATACGTAAAATAATAGGCAATTAAAATATTTATCATACTTGGTTAATGGGATTTCTGCTCCTGGACCTCAGCGCACAGCGTCTGCACATCAGGGCTGTATGACGTCACCTTCATCTTTACACAGGATCGCAAGCTGTCATCTGTGAGGCGTGCGCGATGTTTGTTTTTAATAAAGTTCATGTTGGAGAACACCTGCTCACATACATATGTGGATCCAAAGATCGACAGGACTCCAAGCGCATACTTTTTCATGTTTACATAAATGTCGGGCATAGCATTCCATGTTTCGAACACAAGTTTGTCCGGTTTTGGAAGGTTTTCAATATCACTCCATTTGTGATTCTGAGCAAGAACGGCCTTCTGACGGGCAACATCTTCAAGGTCTGCTGTCAAGCGTCTAAACTTGGACACCCATATGTCTTTGTCGGCTATGTCGGCCAGTTCCATCTCAAGATCAGGTTGACTCACACCTGCCAATGCAGTCGTATTCAGTAGGGAAGGATCGATGCTTAAGGGAGTGACCGGGAAGGATAATGTGTTTTTTTCCTCTCTGAACTCACAGAAGCGTTTCCCAAACGATGTTTGCATTGCGATGATTGCAGAATGTAAATACTCCGAAATTATCATGTCGTGACCTTGTTTGAACTCTTGTCAAATTGGGGAAGTGAGACAATGTGCCTTTCTGTAAATCTCTGGCAAGCACTGTCAACTTGCGCTCGAATGCCAAAACATCCTCCAACATGTGCAGGGCTGTACGTCCTTACCCCTGAAGAGCTGTGTTCAGCGTGTTCAGGTGTGCTGTCATGTCTACCATGAAGTGTAGCTTTTCCAGCCACTCTGGCTGTTCCAGCTCAGGAAAGGTGAGCCCTTTGCTGCCCAGGAAAGTTTTCACTTCTTCCAGACACGCGACAAAGCGTTTCAGCACCTCCCCTTTGGACAGCCACCGGACTTTGTTGTGCAGCAGGAGATCAGAATATGCGCTTTCCAGCTAGTCCAGTAACAAACGGAATTGACGGTGATTTAAACTTTTTGCCATTATTTTATTGACAATCTGAATGACAACATCCATTACTTCTGTGCATTCCGGAGGAAATGTTTGAGCGCACAGTGCCTCTTGGTGCAAGATGCAGTGAAAAGTCAGCAGCTTTCTGTCCAGCGACTTCTGCAGTAAAGCCACAAATCCCTTGTGCGTTCCCGTCATATTCGGCGCCCCATCAGTAGCTACTGACACCAGATGGGTGGTCTTTATTCCTTTGGCTCTTAAACAATTCAAGACAGCCTCACAGATGTCCTCCCCCCGTGTTTGGTCTTTTAGAGGTATCAACTCAATCAGTTCTTCCTGTGGCCCGGCAGAGTTTACATACCGGCAGAACAACGCTATTTGTTCAATATCACCTTTGTCTTTAGACTCGTCATAGGCAATCGAGTAGGCCACAGCTGAATTGATGTCTTTAATTTGCTGTCTTGTGATGTCTTCTGCCATTTTTATGGTTCTGTCTTTGACAGTCTTTGCAGAGAGGGGCATATCCCTGATTTTCTGCACAATTTCACTCTTGTTTTTAAAGTCCGTGAATAGATGTTCTGAAATCTTAATGAAAGATTCTTTTATATATTCACCATCTGTAAACTGCTTCCCGTGCCTGACTATTTCCTGAGCGGCAATATAACTGGCGTATGTCATTGATTTTCCAGACTTCATCCATTTCTGGAAATGATTTTTGCTCAGATCAACCTTCTGCATCAGTTCCAAAACGGCTTTTTTTCTCTCATCTCCATCCGGATATTTTTGAGCAAAGGCTGCGTGTTTGCTGGAAATGCCTTGCGACTTTTGACTTTTTGTTGTTTGCTAGTTTCTCATTGCATATTAAGCATACCGGTAAACCAGTCTCGTCAACAGTGAAAGCAAATGAATCTGTCCACGTATCATTAAACGTTCTGTTTTCTTCAGTCACTTTTCTTTTTTTAGAATTCTCCATAGTTGGCTTACCTTGGATCGAAAAATTAAAGAAATCGCGCACTGGCGGGTGTCAGGTATTGGCAGTGGTGACGTATATTAATAGCGATAAAAACACGTTGTAGCGGTGTGCTCACGCAGTCAGTAAACTGCAGTCGAATAACTTTATTCGAACTAAACAGCCTTGCTTTTAAGCCTCCCTCAACCCAGCCCCCATGGACGCAGATGCTGCAAAAGACGCATACTCACAAACCCCCGTAGGCTATCTCCCTTAGCCGGAATGCTGGCTAATTGTGAGCCGTTTCGGATGTGCCAGGAAATGTGTCGCCACACTTAGATTGTACAAGATCACCATAATCTTCAAATTTAGAATTACATTTCAAAAGCTAACAAACTAACATAAAATACATTTTAATTAAATACTGACCAATTATTTCCCAAAGCCACAGGGAGCCGCAGCACAGAGGTGAAAGAGCCACAAATGGCTCGGGAGCCGCAGGTTGCCGACCCCCGACCCAGGCCATGCCCTTTTCTCAATACTACCTTCAGGGACGAGGTAGAGGAGCCTGAAAACACACACTCGATGATTCAGGAACAGTTTCTTCCCCTCTGCCATCTGATTTCTGAATGGACATTGAACCCACGAACACTACCTCACTACTCTTATATTTCTTTTTTTTTTGTGCTGCTTATTTATATATATATACACACATTTACTGTAATCCAGTGTTTCTTCCTCTATCATGTATTGCAGTGTACTGCTGCTGCCGCAGAGTGAACAAGTTTCACAGCATGTGCCGGTGACATAAAGCCTGATTCTGAATCAGTTGTGCCTTTCACATGTGCTCTAGAGTCTAGAGGGGGTGTGCTGTACCGTTTCCGGTGAAACAAGCATGTCGTCGCTCCAGTAAGGACTTTTCCAATGCCAGTTCCCATTCCAAATATGTGTCTATTTTCTTTAAATTCAGAGATACAGGCTCTTCTGGACCAACGAGTCTGCACTGTCCAATTACAGCCACGTGACCAGCTAACCTGTTTATCTTTGAAATGTGGAGAAAACTGAAGCACCCACATAGTCACAGGAAGAATGTACAGATCCCCTGCAGACAGCGGCAGCTATTGAATCCAGGTCACAGGCACTGTACTATGCTGTGGTGCTGACTTCTTGCATTTTTGTCATTATGTTACTGGGACTGGAGGGCTTGTCTTGTATGGAGAGACTGGATAGGTTGCAGCTCTATTCCTGGAGAATAGGAGGCTGGGAAGGGTGCCGACCTTAATTCAGATGCATAAATTGTGAAAGGAGGTGGCTAGTCACAGTCATAGCGAAAGCGACACACTAGCATAGCTGATGCCATAATGCTTTACGTCACCGTGCCACTGCCTGTAAGGAGTTTGTACTTTCTTCCCATGACTGCATGGGTTTCCTCAGGTCCAGTTCCTTCCACATTCCAAAGACGTACAGGTTAGGGTTAGTGAGTTGTGAACATGCTATGTTGGCACCGGAGGCGTGGCGACAATGGCGGGCTGCCCGCAGCGCATCCTTGGACTGTCGTCGTTGACGCGTTTGACTGTACGTTTTGATGCACAGTACTGTGCAGAGAGCCTCAGACAGGTACGTATAGCTAGGAGGCCTGAGGTTTTGGCACAGTCCTGTATTTGTCAACGTGGAGCACTGAGCGAGTTTGTAAATCTGGCGGGAGCAAAGGATGTTGGGAATGACGAGGGTGGAGCTCTGTGGAAGGGTGTGGTACTGGTGACAGAGAAGGAGTGCCTAGGGCAGATGACATGTGCAGACATACCCAGCCCTTGGGCATCAGGCAAGGTCAATTGATTCAAAGCATTACTGAATGTCTCTTTGGTGTTTCCTGTTCCCTACCCTCTCCTTTTCCCTTTCCTCACCCTTTCCCTTTCCTCTCCCTTTCCCTTTCCTCTCCCTTTCCCTTTCCTCTCCCTCTCCCTTTCCCTTCCCTCTCCCTCTCCCTTTCCCTTCCCTCTCCCTTTCCCTTCCCTCTCCCTTTCCCTTCCCTCTCCCTTTCCCTTCCCTCTCCCTTTCCCTTCCCTCTCCCTTTCCCTTCCCTCTCCCTTTCCCTTCCCTCTCCCTCTCCCTTTCCCCTCCCTCTCCCTTTCCCTTCCCTCTCCCTTTCCCTTCCCTCTCCCTTTCCCTTCCCTCTCCCTTTCCCTTCCCTCTCCCTCTCCCTTTCCCTAAACCCCCTCCCTACTCTTAGTCCACGAAAGAAACCCATATCAGAAACAGGTTTATTATCACTCAAATGTGTCATGAAATTTGTTTTTTTTTTGCAGCAGTACAGTACTGTGCAAGTATTAGGTACCCTAGCTATATGCTGTATATATGCCTAAGACTTTTGCATAGTACTGTATATGTCACCATACACAACCCTGATTCATTTTTTTGCAGGCATACTTAGTGAATCCATAATAGAATGATAACCTTAATAGAATCAATGAAAGGCCACACCAAATGGGTGTTCCACCAATGTGTAAAAGACAACAAACTGTGCAAATACAAAAAGTAATAATAATAATAATAATAATAATAATAAATAAATATCAAGAACCTGAGCTGATGAGTCTTTGAAAGTGAAATTTCAAAGGTGGTGGGAAATTTCAGTGCTGGGAAGTGAAGTTATCTGCTTTGGTTCAAGAGCTTGATGGTTGAGGAGTAATAACTAACTGTTCCTGAACCTGGTGTTGTGAGTCCTGAGGTTCCTGTAGTTTCATCCTGATTGCAACAGCGAGAAGTGGTGGGGGTCCCTGATGATGGATCCTGCTTTCCTGCGACAGAATTTCTTATAGATGTACTCAATGGTTGGGAGGGCTTTACCCATGATGGACTGGGCTGTATCCACTACTTTTTGTAGGATTTTTGTATGACAATAAAGCTAATCTTTCAATTTTTCTTTTCTTTAATTTGTCTTTTTTTTTCACCCCCCCCCCCCCAGAGTAGGGGAGTCTGAAACTAAACGGTGGGTATTTAAGGTGAGAGGAGAAAGGTTTAAAGGGGAGCTACCTTACTTACTGCCCATTATGGTGCTGGTGTGTAGGGCAGCAATGAAGATCCTCCTCCTCCTCTGTCCATGGCCACGCAGACGCAGAAGGATTCTTCATTGCTGCTTCCATAACAGCTTTGTTTTGCCTGTCAGTTGTTAGCCCTGAGCTGACCCCCTGAACCTGGAGGAGTGGTGGACCACTCTTGGTCTGACCTCAACCTTTTAACCTCTTGACCATACCAAGAGCCAAAGCATAAAGCCTTGACTTTAGCCAGTGTAGCTCTCCAGGTCATTGAGGCTCGTGGGCCTCTATACCATGACAAGGTTGTGGTCATCTTAGAGGAAAGGGGAGCTAAGAATCAACTTTATCAAACAGAGTTGCCATGGTACGGTAAGTACAATTTTGATGTTTTAGAGACATTTATACAGGTACATAGAAGGGAAGGGTGAGAAGGATATGGGTCAAATCCAAGTGCATGGAACTAGCTGAGGTAAGCAACTTGGTCGTCATAGGCTGGTTGGGCCATAAGATTTGTTTCCCTGCTGTGAAACTCTTATGTCCTCATCAATTATAAATCATCTTGGCACATCCAGAGATTGTGAAAGTCAGTAACTATCTTTGAATCAGCATTTCCATCGATGGTTCCTGTGGATGTTACTGCAGTGCTATTTGTGGGTAGCTTGGT
This sequence comes from Hypanus sabinus, assembly GCF_030144855.1. Taxonomy (NCBI): domain Eukaryota; kingdom Metazoa; phylum Chordata; class Chondrichthyes; order Myliobatiformes; family Dasyatidae; genus Hypanus; species Hypanus sabinus. Next base: position 85,495,689 of record NC_082712.1, on the reverse strand, counting down.
GTGTGGTGCTGGCTGCTGAGTTTCCTGCATTACCACAGTGGCCGCCCTTCCAAAGGATTTAATTGCTTGTAATGTGCTTTGGGAAATTCCAAGGTTGTGCAGGCCTGCTGGAATTTTTTGTTTTGAGGGTGGCAGAGTGCCTGTTCAAATTACACACTGTAGAGTCCTGAATCCACCCTCTGAATGTTAATGCCATCCCATTCTCACAGGCTGGCTTGTCCACTCTTCCAAGGTCTCGTTTACAGGGAAACAGAATAAACAGTACATTGTACCACTACTGTCATAGGGTCATAGAAAAGTACAGCACAGAAGCAGGTCCTTGGCCCATCTAGTCCATGCCAAAACCATTTAAACTGCACACTCCCTTCGACCTGCACCGGGACCACAGCCCTCCATACCTCTCCCATCCATCTGCCTATCCAAACTTCTCTTTAATGTTGAAATTGAACTCACATGCACCCACTTGTGCTGGTAGTTCATTCCACACTCTCACCACCCCGAGTGAAGAAGTTTCCCCTCATGTTCCCCTTAAACCTTTCACCTTTCACCCTTAACCCATGACCTCTGGTTGTTGTCCCACCCAACCTCAGTGGGAAAGCCTGCTTGCACTTACCCTATCTGATAGTCTCATAATTTTGTATGCCTCTGTCAAATCTCCTTTGTCTTCTATATTCTAATGAATAAAGTCCTAATCTTTTCAATCTTTCCTTGCACTTCAGGTCCTCGAGACCCAGCAACATCTTGGGATAAAGTGTCCCATGGTGTTTGGCATGAGGTGAGGGTAGACCAGTCACTCAGCTGAAAGAGGGTCAACCAGCAAATAGTTAAAAGATATGCAAGACTAAAGACACGAGCAAATTAGGCCATTCAGCCCATTGAGTCTGATCCACCATTCCATCACAACAGATTTCCTATCCCACTCAACCCTATTCTCCTCCCATCTCCCCATACCCTTTGCCACTTCTACTAATCAAGAACCATTATTTGCACTTTAAATATATCCAGTGTCTTGGCCTTCAGAGTCATCTGTGGCAATGAATTCCCCAGATTTACTACCCTCTGGCTAAAGAAATTCCTCCTCATCTCTGTTCCAAATGTACATCCTTCTAAGGTTTCCAACCTTTTGTAACGCCATGGACTCCAGTTTGGGAAATATTGCTCTATTCTGGGGCTGTCCTCTGGACCTAGACTCCCCCATTATGGGAAACATCCTTTCCATATCCACTCTATCTAGGCCTTTCAACATTCGAAAGGTTTCAATGAGATTCCACCAACACCCCTGCCCCTCCCATCCTTTTGAATTCCAGTGATTACAGGCCCAGAGCCATCAACTACTCCTCATACTCCTCATTCTTGTGAACTTCCTGTGGACCCTCTCCAACGTCAGTACATCTTTTCTGAAACAAGAGGCTAAAACTGTTCACAATACTGCCAAGTTTGGTCTGACGAATCCTTGCATCACATACTTGCTTTTATGTTCTAGTCCTCTTGAAGTGAATGTTAACATTGCATTTGCCTTCCTTACCACCAACTCAACCTGAAAGTTAAGTGCATGAGGACTCTCAAGACACTTTACCCCTCTGATTTCTGAATTTCCTCTCCATTTATAAAATAATCTATTCCTTTATTCCTTCTACCAAAGTGCATGACCATACACTTTCCTACACTGTATTCCATCTGCCACTTCTTTGCCCATACTCCCAATTCTGCAGACTTCCTGCTTCCTCAACACAACCTGCTCCACTATCTTCGAATTATTTGCAAAGTTGGCCACAAAGCCATCAATTCATTGACCTATAACATGAAAAAAATAGTCCCAATACCAACCCCGAAGAACACCATTAGTGACCGGCAGCCAGCCAGAAAAGGCTCCTTTTATTCCCACTCTGCCTCCTGCCAGTCAGCCAATCATCTTTCCATGCTAGTATCTTTCCTGTAATACCAGGGGTTCATAACTTGTTAAGCAGCCTCGTGTGGCACCTTGTCAAAGGTTTTCTGAAAATCCAAGTACACAACATCACCGATTCATCTTTGTCTATCCTGCTTATTATTTCCTCCCAGAATTCCAAGATTTGTCAGGCAGGGTTTACCCTGAAGGAACCCATGCTGAGTTTATTCTGCTTTATCGTGTGTCTCCAGGTACCCTGAAGCCTCAACCTTAATAATGGACTCCAACCACTGAAGTCAGTCTAACTGGCCCATAATTTCCTTCCTTCTGCCTCCCTCCCTTCTTGAAGAGTAGTGTGAAATTTGAAATTTTCCAGTCCTCTGGAACCATTTCAGAACCTAGTAATTCTTGAAAGTTCATTTCTAAAGCCTCCACAATCTCGCCCTTCTTCAGAACCCTGGGGTGTAGTCCATCTGGTCCAGGCGACTCCAAGCACCTTTCCTCAGTAATAGCTTATAGGAGCAGAAATAGGTCATTAAGCCCATTGAGTCTGGTCCACCACTCAGTCATTGTTGGTTCCTTTTGAACCCCATTCTCTCACCACCTTTCTGCAGCAATTAACCCCTTTACCAGTCTATCAACCTCTTTGTTAAATAGACCAATGATTTAGCCTCAATGTCTCTATAGCAACAAATTCCACACACTTTAACACCACCTGGCTGAAGAAATTCCTCCTCATTTGTTTTAAAGAGATATCCCTTTGTTCTGCATCTGGGGAGATACTGCATCTCCCCCCACCCCGAATCAGGGTCACGTGAAGCCATGGGAGCAGGTGGTTATGCGACCATATAAACCATATAACAATTACAGCATGGAAACAGGCCATCTTGGCCCTTCTAGTCCGTGCTGAACGCTTACTCTCACTGATGCCAGTCAGACAATCTCGGAAGTGTACTGATTATGGCTGGGATCGCCCATCTTGTAAAGACACTGCCCAATGGCAAACCACTTCTGTAGAATTTGCCAAGAACAATCATGGTCAAAAACCTTGATCGCCCATCTCATACGACAAGGTGCATGACGATGATAATGCTGATGATCTGATTGGAGGTGGTTTTGTGTTGAAATTAGTTTTTGGCTGCAAAAGGCCAGGGTTTGAAGGTTGTTTGGTGGCTCCTGGACGAACTGACCTGCCTAGTTCATTGGGATTTCAAGAATGAGGAATAATGCCGCAGAATTTCATTACAAATTCTGAGAGAGTGCAGATGTAGGAGCTCAGAGCTTGCTATTTAGATGGTCCTGGGCATACATCTCCCTGGAGCTCTTTAGAACAAAATGGTGAAAAGGAAAGTATTAGCTTTATTTGTCACATCTGACCCAAACTGTCAACAATTCCTCCCCACCCCCACCCCATAGATGCTGCTTGACTTGCTGAGTTTCTCCCACAGACTTATCAGAGCTAAAGAATGGAAACAAGCACAGGACATCAAAGTTCAAAGTAAATAAAGTACATATATGTCACCATATACAACCCTGAGATTCATTTTCTTGTGGGCATACTCAATAAGCGTATAGAATAGTAACCATAACAGAATTAATGATACCAATTTGGGCAGTCAACCAGTGTGCAAAAGAGAAGAAACTATGTAAATAACAAAAAAAATGCAATATAGAGAACATGTGATGAAGGGTGCTTGGAAATGAGTCCATGGTTGTGGGAACATTTCAATGATGGGGTAAATGAGTGTTGTTATTCCCTATTGTTCAATGTTTCGGGTTAAGGGGTAGTAACTGTTCCTGAATCTGGCGGTGTGAGTCCTGAAGCTCCTGTACCACCTTCCTGATGGCAGCAGTGAGAAGAGGGCACAGCCTGGGTGGTGGGGGTCTCTGATGATGGACGCTGCTTTCCTACAACAGCGTTTCATGTAGATGCGCTCAATGGTAGGGAGGGCTTTACCCGTGATGTACTGGGGTCTATCCACTACTTTTTGAAGGATTAATGTAAATAAATTGTACATTAATTATGCAAGGCTGAATAATAGCTAATAATAACTTTCAGGAATAGCTGCAGAGAATTGTAAATGCAGTCAGTTCCAGCATAGGTACTAGCCTCCATAGTATCCAGGACATCTTCAAAAAGGACCTCCGTCTCCCAGGACATGCCTTGTTCTCATTGTTAATATCAGGAAGTAGGTACAGGAGCTTGAAGGTGCACTCTTGATGATTCAGGAACAGCTTCTTCCCCTCTGCCACTTGGCTTTCTGAATGGACATTGAACCCATGAACACTACCTCACTACATTTTTTTCACTATTTAACTTTTTAAATGTTTATATACTTCCTATAATTTTTATTTTATTATTATTGTGTATTGAAATGTACTCCAGCCGCATAACAATAAATTCCACAACATATACCAGTGATATTAATCCTGATCCTGATTCTGAAGAAAAACCCTGAGCAAAACACATTTGTGTAAAATGCAGTTAAAATCAAGAGAGACACAAATTGTAGATGCCGGAATCTGGAGCATCTTACAAAGTGCTGAGGGAACTCAGTGGCTCAGGCGGTATCTGTGGAGGGAGAAGGACAATGTTTCAGGTTGAGACGCTTCTTAGCCCAAAATGTCAACTGTCCACTTCCCTCCACCGACACTACCTGACAAACTTGAGTTCCTCCGGCATCTTATTTATTGTTCCACGTACACCAAAATGTCTGAATGCATCATGGGCATGTCACTTCCCACCCTTGGTAAGGCTTTTCCTCAAGAAGGCAACATCTGTCATGAAACACGAGATTCTGCAGATGCTGGAAATCTAAAGCAACATGTACAAAATGTTGGAGGAACTCAGCAGGCCAAGTAGCATCTACGGAGAGGAATAGACAGTTGACATTTTGGGCTGGCACCTTTCTAAAGGACTGAAAAGAAAGGGGAACTGTTTATCCCTCAGGCCATTAGGCTTCTGAACCCCCTGTCGCATCGTATTTGAAGTGCCATTGGTTAATCTTTTCTGTACCTTACAATTTGGTTATCTCCCTATAGATGTTGCCTGACCTGCTGAGCTCCTTCAGCATTTTATGTGTGTTGATCTGTCATTAAAGATCCCAGGACCCTGCCATCTTCTCCAGGCCACTGGGCAGAAGGTAGAGCAGCCTAAAATCCCACAGCACTAGGTTCAAGAACAACTACTGACGAACTGATCTCCAAAAGTCATAAAGTCAAAGTTGCAACATTCTTTTCAACATTTTAAGCAAGATTAGTGTATTATTTTTGTACGGTACAATTTTAGAGTGAAAGAAATGAAAGGAGCACCATGCAAAAATGAAAGGGCACCATGAAAGGGCACCCCGAGAGACTTGAGCTCTCAGATAACTTTTACCAAGGTCTCAGACCTGAATTAGCTTGTTAGGGCTATGGCTTGTTCGCAGTCATTGTTAGGAAAGGCCAAATGATGCAAATTTCAAAGCTTTATAAATACACTGATTCCTCAAACCTTGTCCCAACAATCAGCAGCTGCCTAGCATTCTGAAAATTAAAATAATTGATGCCCACAAAGCAGGAGAAGGCTATAAGAACATAAAGCGTATTCAGGTAGCCATTTCCTTAGTTCGTAATGTAATTAAGAAATGGCAGTTAACAGGAACGGTGGAGGTCAAGTTGAGGTCTGGAAGACCAAGAGAACTTTCCGAGAGAACTGCTTGTAGGATTGCTAGAAAGGCAAATCAAAACCCCCGTTTGATTGCAAAAGACCTTCAGGAAGGTTTAGCAGACTCTGGAGCAGTGGTGCACTGTTCTACTGTGCAGTGACACCTGCACAAATATGACCTTCATGGAAGAGTCATCAGAAGAAAACCTTTCCTGCGTCCTCACCACAAAATTCAGTGTCAGAAATTTGCAAAGGAACATCTAAACATGCCTGAAGCATTTTGGGCAGTCCTGTGGACTGATGAAGTTAAAATAGAACTTCTGGCCGCAATGAGCAAAGGTATGTTTGGAGAAAAAAGGGTGCAGAGTTTCATGAAAAGAACACCTCTCCAACGGTTAAGCACAGGGGCGGATCAATGTTTCAGCCAGTGGCACAGGGAACATTTCACTGGTAGAGGGAAGAATTAATTCAATTAAATACCAGCAAATTCTGGAAGCAAACATCACACCATCTGTAAAAAAAAAACTGACTATGAAAAGAGGATGGCTTCTACAACAGGATAATGATCCTAAACACACCTCAAAATCCACAATGGACTACCTCATAAGGCACAAGCTGAAGGTTTTGCCACAGCCCTCACTGTCCCCTGACCTAAACATCATTGAAAATCTGTGGATAGAACTCAAAGGAGCAGTGCATGCAAGACAGCCCTAGAATCTCACAGAACTAAAAGCCTTTTGCAAGGAAGAATGGGTGAAAATCCCCCAAACAAGAATTGAAAGACTCTTAGCTGACTACAGAAAGTGTTTACAAGCTGTGATACTTGCCAAAGGGGGTGTTACTAAGTACCGACCATGCAGGGCGCCCAAACTTTTGCTTCAAGCCCTTCTTCTTTTTTGTTACTTTGAAACTGTAAAAGATGGAAATAAGGAAGTAATCTTGCTAAAAATATTAAAGAAATGGGTCATCTTTAACTTTTGGTGCCTTTTGGAAATCAGGTCATCTTTTACTCGCTTAGCTATTCACAGTAACAGAAATTTTGACCAGAGGTGTCCAAACTTTTGCATGCCACTGTATACCGTCAAGCAGGAAGTTTCTTTGGACCAGGGTGTAAATCACTGTACACACATAACACACAATAAGTTATGAAACTAAGGATGGAATCTACAGATGAATTATGCCTGAATAACAAACTAAAGTGCATAAATTAAATATTGTAAGGTAGAGACAGAAAAGATTAACCAATGACACTTCAAATATGGTGCGGCAGGGAGTTCAGGAGCCTAATGGCCTGAGGGAAGAAATTGTTTCTCATCCCGACCGTTCTTTTCTTTATGCATCAGAGTCTCCTGGTGGGTGGTAGAAAGTCAGAGGATGCTGGATGGATGGGTGGGATCCTTGATAATATTAAATTCCTTGTGTATGCAGCATGCCTGATGTATGCTAGGGAGACCTTATGATCCTCTCAACCATTCTCATAGTCCTTTGTAGGGGCTTCAGGTCTGGTGGTCAGCTGCGCCTGTACCAGATGGAGAGGCAGCTCGTCAGGACGCTCTCAAGTGAGCTCCTAAAACATGCAGTCAAGATGGGAGTTGGGGGGAGCCTCGCTTTCCTCAATCTTGTTGGGAAGTGGAGACACTGCTGTGCTTCTTGTTCAGGGAGATGATATTAAGAGGCTGGGTGAGGTCATCTGTGCTGTGAACTCCCAGGAACTTGGTGGACTCAACTCTTTACGGAGGATCCATATGTGTGCAGAGGGGGATGGTTCATCTGCACATTGCTGAAGTCCACAATCATTTCCTTGGTCTTCTCACATTCAGATTTGGGTGGTTGTTCTCACACCAGTCAACCAGCTTCTCGATACCTTGACTAATCACTGTTGCTGAGGCTGGCCATTGTTGTGTCATTCCCAAACCCGATAACACGTTTTGAGCTAAATCCTCTGAATCAAGGCCATTGGGCAGAAAGTAGAGTGGCCTGGAGCCCCACCACACCAGCTTCAAGAACAGCTCCTTACCTTCAACCATTCATTTCTTGAAGTAACCTGCACAACCCTAATCCCCCACCTCAGTATGGCAACACTGTGACCTCTTTGCACAACAATGGTCTTTGTTTTGGTCTCGTGATGTGTTTTAATTTTATTTGGGGAGACAACGTGGTAACACGCCCTTCCAGCCTGACAAGCCTGCTCTGCCTAATTGCACCCATATGACCAGACAGAAGAGATTTGGTTTAATTTAACTCCCAAGTTCAAAGTAAATCTAATTTTTTTGTTAAATTTTATTTAGAGATACAGCATGGTGATTATGTCCGACTACACCCATATTAACCTACTAACCATTGCACCTTTCGAAAGTGGAGGAAACCCAAACAGTCATGGGATGAGTGTACAGACTCCTTAGAGACGGTGGCGGCATTTGAATCTGGGTCACTGGAGCTGTTACACTATGCTACCTAGCCGCCTCTCATTCTATTTTTTTCCCTGCATAGTTTGTCCTTATGCTTTTCATGTGAACATTGTGTCTCCAAGGTGGTGATGTCTGCAGTTTTTCCCGGTGCGTGTGCAAATGAATTTGACCTTGGCTTGCATGCTGAGCAGCCTGACCCTGACTATGTTCCTCCTTCCTTCCCGCAGGACTGGTGCAGAAACTAGACCACAGGCTGCCCGTGTCGAACGAGTACCTGCTGCTCTCGGGGGGTGTCCGTGAGGGGGTAGTGGACATGAACCCGGACGAGCTGGGTGGCTATGCCCGAGGCACGGATTACGACGTGGACTTCACGCTGCTGGTGCCGGCCCTGAAGCTCCACGACCGCAACCAGCCGGTGACGCTGGACATGCGGCACTCGGCCCCCTGCCACTCGTGGCTCAGCCTGCGGCTCTTTGGCGAGGCCACCATGGCCAAATGGAAGGAGTGCTGCACGGAGACGGAGGCGGGCGAAGGCGGCAGCGGCTACTACTTCTCCCCCACCAAGGTGGCCGACTGGTTCTTCCGCTCCGTGATGACCGTGATCGAGGAGCTCCGCAGCCACCCACAGCGGGGGCTGCCCGGTGTGGCATTGGTGGAGAAGAACGGCGCCGCAGTCTCTGTCATCCTGAACGTGGGCCGCAGCCGGCTCCTTTACGACATCGTGCCGGTGGTCTCGTTCAAGGGCTGGCCGGCTGTGGCCCAGAACTGGCTGATGGAGAACCACTTCTGGGACGGCAAGATCACCGAAGAGGAGGTGATCAGCGGCTTCTACCTGGTGCCCGCCTGCTCACACAGGGGCGATCAGGACAACGAGTGGCGGCTGGCTTTCTCTCGGAGTGAGGTGCAGCTCAAGAAGTGCATCTCGGCCCACCTGATTCAGGCCTACCAGGCGTACAAGGCAGTGATCATCAAGCTCCTCGCCCGGCCCAGGGCCATCAGCCCCTACCACTTGAGGAGTCTGATGCTGTGGGCATGCGACCGTCTGCCACACAGCTTCCTCTCCCAGGCCGACAACACGGCGTACTTCTTCCTGGGCCTCCTCGATGACCTGGCCCACTGCCTGGTCAACAAGTCCTGCCCCAACTACTTCCTACCCCAGTGCAACATGTTCGGGCACCTGTCCGATGCCACTGTCCTGCTCCTCGCCTGCCGGCTCTCCTCGGTGCGCTCGGACCCCGCCGAGCACCTCCGCAGCGCCATCGAGCACGCCAAGGCAGCCAGCAAACTGGCGCAGGAGCTGCGGCCGGGCTCGGTCCCCGCCCAGCCGGACGGGCTGCAATCCGGCACTGCCCGGCAGGACGATGGGCTGGCCCATAAGCTGCAGCAGCTAGTGACAGAGAATCAGGGCAAGTCGATCTCGGTCTTCCTCAACCCCGACGACGTCAGCAAGCCTCACTTCAGGATCGATGACAAGTTCTTCTGAGTGGGGGGGGGGGAGACGATCGGAGGTGACTCTCCCACTCTGGGATTTTAGAGGGCTTGTTGTCCAGTGGACATTGAGAATGGTTATCTGCACTGTAGCTTCTCCAGGATCTAATTTACTTCCTTTTAATTGGTCTGGTGTATTGATTTAGGACTGCCTGCAAAAAAAGATACGGGATAGTTATTAAGATTAACCAGCATTGATTGCTGTTTGATCTCTCCCGACTAATCTTCAGAATCCAACCCAATGCTAGTGAGTCAGAACACTGAAAAGACAAGTTAGACCCTTTACACTTTGGCTGCTGATGGGGGTGGGGGGGGTCGGCGCGGGTTGTTCGTAATGGTAGGCGCGCAGTTGCTTTTATGTGGCGGTGCTCCAATTCCTTTCGCAGTCCGTCCTCCCTGGACCGGCCAGTAGAGAATGGCAAGAGTCCGGGGGGGTGGGGGCACTGAACATGTATGTTACAACTTTACCAAGGAGCAAAATAGTCATAGCACTGGATGCATATCTTATATATTATGGCTGGTTGTCAATTAGAACTGTCCTACAGCGAGCAGTTAATGAATGGGGCACGTGGCTGGGATTCCATTGACCTAATCAAAATGGTTTGGTAGTGTCTGTTTTAATAAAGGATCCTTGTCAGGGCTGAGCTTCTGGTTCAGGAATCCAGTTCTCTTTTTAACTTGTTTCTGAATTGGTTTTAATGTTTTGCCTCTGGGTTGTTAAAGTTGTGAGATACTTGGTGCCCACGTGGCTTAATTAGCGGCCAGTAGATCACATGGTCTGACAGGAGAGTGGTTTGTTTTACTTTTGACTGCGGAATTTTTCACCTGGCTGGCCCGCAGAGCAGGGCTGGTCAGTGCAAAACCTGTAGCTGTTTAGTCAGTGGGAAAACTGAGACCGATTGTGTTGAACTTTAGGTTTGGGAGGTCAATATCATCCAGTGTAGCTCCCTTCCTCTTCCTGGTCATTCCCAGTTTCCCCATTCCCCACGTTCCGATCCTTCCTGCTGACATTGCCAGTTGATTGTGCCTTCAATCAGTTCAGGAATGCTGGACTGTCAGAAGCAGAAACCTGTAGCTGAGATCCGAAGTGATGAATGTGTCTGCTGGTCAGTGATGATACAGGTCGAGTACCCCTTACCTAAACTACTTGGGGCCAGAAGTAGTTTGGATTTTGGAATATATAATTAAATTCATTTAATTGTCATTCAACCATACTTGAATCCGACCAAATGAGACGGTGTTGCTCTGCGGCCAAGGTGAAACACGCAGAAACAACAGTCACACACAGCACATACAGGATTGCAAGCACATGGAGGGATCAGTAAGATACAACCATGGCCAAAAAAAATAGTCCAGTCTCAAGCCATGAATGCCACAGAAATCTGCAGTCGACCATAGTACCGCTTGTCTTGTGCTGAACAAACGCTGGGGGGAGTGGGGGGCAGCCCTGACTCCAGCCTGGAGCCACACCACACTGCCCCCAGTGGAGCGCACCGGCTCTGACGCCTCTCTCCTGGTGGCTGTAAACAGGTGACACTGCAGCTTGAAGCTGTGTCCTCACACGTGCAAGATAGCAAGCACATTTAGGATGAAAGTAAAATGCAACCACACAAAAGAAGTATAATGTCCAGACCCTGACTCCATGAATGCAGCAGAAATCTGCAGTTGACACAGTATAACGTGTCCTCTGCCGAGTGAGCGTGGGAGGGCAGAGCCCCGACTCCAGCCACTGGCTCCGGTGCCTCCAGTGGCTGTAAACAGTCGGCACCACGGCTTGAGGCCTAGTCGTTGCTACATTCCAGGCCACACGGCTATAACGACATTGCCATTATTTCCAACTCTGAACTTACGTGCTACCGGTAAGCAATGTTTGTCTTGCACTTGTTCATCATCCATTTGTACCGATGCAACCATTCAGTGTGTTAGATTTTCATCAGTGACAATATTGGAAAACTCCTCAATGAATTTCCCTGCTGCTTCGTCATCAGCAAATGCTTTATCACCATAAAACTTTAAAATTTTAATGCCCTGCAACCGGCCTGCTGAATATTCACAATTACCTTCAATTTTCAGTTCACCGTGTTGGGTCTTTACTTGCTTCATGATCAGCGTACAATTAGCGGCATGTGTTCACTCTGAAGCTGACGAATCTACACTTCCAATACCTGATCACGATCTTCATTTTTGGCTTTATGTGTTGTTTTTATCTTTTTCATTAATTTCTGTCCATGACATCTCAGAACTATCTGTGGTGTGCAGAGACCCGCGTACTAGCCGGGTACCTTCCTAGTGTCCCGTGGAATTCTCCATTGTGGTGTCACGTCAGTGCTCAAAAAACATTTCTGTATTTCAGACATCTTTGGATTTGGGAATTTTGGATAAGGGGTACGCATTAGAATTGTAAATGGGATGAATTTGGGGGAGCTGATATCAACACCTCACAGGACTTTATGGAGAAATCCATATGTGTATTGAAAGCAGCTGAAAGTGTGTCTTTGGCCTGTCGCATCTTGCTGTAAGATCCCTTTAGGGACTGAGGGCACTCCCTGTGAAGTTGGTAGAGTGGCAGATTAGGCAATTCCTTCACACACTCAGTGGCCACTTTATTAGGACGGGTGTGGGACCTGGTGTGGTCTTCTGCTGTAGCCCGTCCACTTCCAGGTTCAATGGGATGAGTGTTCAGAGATGCTCTTCTCTGCACACCACTGTTATAACAAGATTCAAATACATTTATCTTCAAAGAATGTATAAATTACACAGCCTTGAGGTTTGCCTGTTTACAAGTAGCCACAAAGCAAGGAACCCAAAAGACTCAATTGAAGAAAAAAATAAATATAAAACACTCAATGCGCAAGAGAATTGAAGTGAACAACACATGGTTATTAACAAGATGTTTTCACCCACAGAACTGCCTCTCACTGGATTTTTTATTTTGTAAACTCTGTAAATTATGTAGACCACTGTGTGTGAAAACCCCAGAGGAGATCAGCGGTTACTGAGACTCTCAAATCACCCCGTCTGGTGCCAGCAATCATTCCACTTAGGTCACTTCTCCATTCCAATGTTTGGTCTGAACAATAGCTGACCACGCCTGCATGCTCTTATGCATTGAGTTGCTGAATAGTTATTTGCATTGAAGTTCAAAGTTTATTTTATTATCAAGATACATACACAGTATGTCACCATGTACAACATTGAGATTCAATTTCCTGTGGGCATACTCAATAAATTCTGTAGAGTTATAACTATGACAGAATCTAGAGTATTCAACCAGAATGCACTAAAGAGTAGATACACCTAATAAAGTGGCCACTGAGTATACATCGCTGAAAATGTTGAAGATTCTGGCATGGAGTGAGAATGTACGCAGGGAAACCTTCTGCTTTGTTGTGTGGGCATTACTGACACCTATCCATCCCGAAATGAAATGAGACAGGTTTTTAGTGACAATCAGATAGTTTCAAAACTGCTGTTCCTGAGGTCTAATTCTTTCATTTTTAAAAAATTTCCAGATTTAGTTTATTACTTGGTAGAACCTGTGGTCCAGAACTCTGATTGTCACTAGCTTAACCTCAAAGCTTCTGAATCACTGAGCGATACTCTCCTGCCAACTGTGGCATATGAAGAGTAGAAGGACACTTTTAGACTAATTATTGGAAGAAGTTGGGCGAGAAGAAGTGGTCTGCACCAAGTAAAACCTGTGTGTGTTCTGGGTACCCTGGGAAGTAGAAGTGGACGAATCTCCATTTCGCTAGTTCAATGGTTCCCAACTTTCTTTATGCCATGGGACCTTACCGTTAACCAAGGGATCCCAGGTTGTGAACCCCTCCACTGGTTGAAGTTGTATTCATCCTTTAAAGTACCTAAGGTGCTTTACAAAGGTGAATACAACAGAATTGACCCATTGAATGATTGTGTGTTCAAATAGTGAGATGTGGCATTGCTTTCGACTTCAGGGTTGAACGTCTGTCAGGTGCAGTGGGGTCCCACCAAGCATTACCAAACTCTACCTCACTTGATAAAGTTTTCAGTGTCTTCTGCTCACTTGCTGGGCAATATCAGATGTCTTATCTCAGGGAGGGAAAACTCATTGCCATCTTGTGTTTGAAGCATATCTCTTGATGCAGTCACTGAGGCTTGCTGTCAGTGTGTTTGCATAGAACGCAGAGCACCGTACAGACCCTTTGGCCCACAATGTAGTGCCGACCTTTTAACCTGCTCAATCTAACTCGGTTCTCGATCTTTATATCGTCCACGTTCCTCCGGCATTTTGTGTGTGTGTACTTCTTTCAGCATTAGCAGCCAGGTACAGGTCCATTACCATGTTCCCCTCACAGAGAACTCCAGGACACGACCTGGCAAAGTCCTGGAATTACCGTTTTATTTCTTCAAATTCCTCCTGCATGGAAAGATGTCATCTGAGCCATTCAGCCCCTCCCTGCTGCCTTGCATTTCTGCTGGATTCAGAGTGCATTAACAAGTTACAGAACCTGTGGGTGTGCTGGTGGCAGCCTGCAAGAGTTGCCACACTTTCCAACACCAACTTAGCGTGCCCACAATGCTCAGCAGAATACAGTGAAATAGAAACAGAACATAGTAAAGTATAAAACAAGACACAGTAAAATAGAAACACAGAACAGTGAAATAGAAATCAAGCAACAAAACAGGTGCCATTCAAAGTACAAAGAACTTATTATCTGCTCAACTCTGCCTCTCACCCGCACGCTTTAACGCCTCACCATCACTCGCCTCTCCGTTGTTTGTGCTGATCGTTTACCTTTTATTTCACGAGAAAAGGAGTTACTAATAAAGTATTTAGTTGTATTCTTTGTTTTGTTTGCCACCAGTCACTTTGTCTTAGTGCCATCTCAAACTGGTCTTTGCTATCTGTACACTCCCAATTTTAAGCAAGAACTTGAATCTGCTCTGTGTAATTAATTCAACATCACCAAACCAGTGGGAATCATTGCGTCCGCCACCAAGTGTGCACAGCAAGTAATTCAAAACTGCCCCTTTCTTTCTGGGAGGATCGATAAGGACTGGTGTGACTCTTCTCTTTTATTTTCCAATGATGAGGTGAACCTTATTAAAAACCAGATATATTGTATGAAAGTCCTGATATATTTTCAAAGTACAGACTTCACTCCCTGCTACCGCCTGGTGAGGAGTTCCTTTCAGCCTCACCAAGCCTGGCAGTTCCGTATCTTGCACCTCCAGATATCGTTACAGTCTCTCTGTTCTTCACTAACTTCAAACTCTAGTACTTGATTTGAAAGTAGCATTGGCCACTATATCATCAGCATCTGACAGGACATCAGGCAGATATTCAATCTAAAGTTCCTCCTCAGCCAGGTTATCTTTCCCTTTTCCTTCCTTTGCAGTTAATCGGGCCAGCCACTTATTTAGGCCAACTCTGAAAGAACAAAAGCTAATCAAGGAAGTAGCCAGGATTGCCTTCATATATTTGGGACTCTATGCGGATTAATTGGGATGGGAGGCTGCTTTTGAACAGTTTCTTACTAGTGTCATTTGTGTGCACATATATGGCCGTTTACCTTTCCCACCCACCTGGCTTCACCTATCACCTTCTAGCTATCCTTGCCCCCCCCCCCACCACCCAACTTTTTATTCTGGCATCTTCTCCCTTCCTGAAGAAGAATCTCAGCCCAAAACATTGACTTTTTTTTTCATTTCCATAGCTGCTGCCTGACTTGTTGAGTTCCTCCAGCATTTTGTGTGTGTGTTGATCTGGATTTTCAGCATCTGCAGAATCCCTTGTGTTTTATGTTGTAGAGCCTTTCTGCCCGCTACAGTGAATCAGCTTGTTAGGATGCTCTCTACTGCACGTCTCTAGAATATGGTGGATATTAGATGTTCATAGTCCAGCTCTCTTCAGCTTCTGGGGCCATGAGATGTGCGAGAGGAGGGGATTGCAGCTGTTGATGTTATGAGTGAGTTCTGAAATTGATAACCATCTCCTTTGTTTTGTTGACATTAGGGAAAAGACACTTGCCTGGCACCAGGCCTTGAGTTCTTCCGCCTCCTCTCTGTAGGTTGTCTCATCGTTGTTGGCGATGAGCTGCACCATTGTCGTGCCATCAGCAAACTTGCTGGTGCGATTGCTTGGGTGATTGGCTGTGTGAATAGAGTGTACAGCACACAGCCCGGGGGGAGGGGGGAGCAGTTGTGCATCCTGACTATCTGAGGCCTGTTGGTTAGAAAGTTCAACACCCAGTTGCACAGTGGTGTATTTAGACCAAGAGTAGGAGTTTGTTCACCCTGGTCTGTGGGGTAACGGTGTTGAATGCCAAACTGAAACCCAGAAACAAAAGTGCCCTTGCTTTCTATCTGTGTCAAGGTCAGGTGCTGTGGTGTCTGTCATAGAGTTGTTCTGTCGGTAACTTGAAAGTAACAGCAGCCAATTTAAATCAGCGGGCCTGGTTTGAGTGGTCAGAGGCCAGAGATTCAGGCTGGGAGGTTGTATTTCCTCAAGGAAGCCTCTGCCCTCCTGGTTAACTCTTCCCATGACAGAGCTTGAGATAAATCTTTTGTTTAGACAGTGTGTTGTCTGCTTTATCTTTACTGGTAGAACAGTGCAGGCTATTCAGCCCACATGGTGCTGACCTATTAACCTTCTGGAGGCATAAAAATTCCTTAATAAGACCATAAGATCAAGGAGCAGAATTAGACCATTTGACCCATGGAGTCTGCTCTGCCACTTCATCTTGGCTGATCCATTGTCCCTCTCAGCCCCAATCGTATGCCTTCTCCCCATATCCCTTCAAGCCCTGACTAATCAAGAATCTATCAATCTCTGCATTAAATATACCCAATGACTTCGCCTCCACAGCCGCTTGTTGCAACAAATTCCACAGATTTATCACTCTCTGGCTAAAGAAATTCCTCCTCGTCTCTGATCTGATAGGATGCCCCTCTCTACGGAGGCTATGTCCTCTGGTCCTAGACTCCTCCACCGTAGGAAACATCCTCTCCACATCCACTTCAACATCCGACAGGTTTCGATGAGTTCACCTCCTTTACAAAGCCCCTAAGACATCCTGTCAAGTTCAACCAGGAAGTTTTGCGATGTCACGTACAAAATTAAGTCAGAGAATGGCATAGGTCTTAAACATTTCCACCTTCTGAGGGTTTAAACCTTGTGCTAAGAATCCTTTTAGCCCATCCCTCAAGTCTTCCTTTCCAGTGGTCACTAGAACATCCTGTCCATAGTTTGATCTCAGCTCCTAGGTCTTTTCTCCACTTACCTGGAGCAGAGGTTGGTGGATAGCTGTAGTGTTGGCTTGAAAAGATCAATGGGAAATATTTATCAAGTTTATGGAAGTGTAATAACAGTTAGAAAGGTACCACATCGTTGAAAGAGTACAGAGAAAGTTTTCAAGGATGTTGCCGAGTTTGAAAGACAAGGAAAGGTTGGATAGTTTAGAATTTTATTCCTCTGAATGTAGAAGATTGAGGGGAGTTTTGCTAGAGATTTACAAAATGAATAGGGGTACAGTTAGAATAAATTCAAGCAGGCTTTTCCACTGAAGTTGTGTGGGACTGCAGCTAGAGGTCATGGGTTAAGGGTGAAAGGTGAAAAGTTTAAGGGGAAACTTCTTCACTCAGAGGGTTGTGAGAGTGTGGAATGAGCTGCCAGTGCAAGTGGTACACACACGGTCAATTTCAACGCTTAGAAGTTTTGATAGGTACGTGGATGGGAGGAGAATGGAGGGCTATGGTCCCGGTGCAGGTCAATGGGAGTAGGTAGTTTAAATGACTCAAGCTAAACTAGGTAGATCAAAGGGCCTGTTTATGTGCTGTACTTTTCTCTGACTTCTTGACAAGATGGTCAGTGAACAATGTTCTAGTGTGTGTCACACTGGAACATTACCTCCTCAGGAAATACATGTTCTTCTTTGCCGTTGTCAGCTAAATTTCTCCACTATCTTTGGTGCAATACTGGGTGTTATACTTCAGTGAGGAATTACACTCTTGTGTCTTATTCTTCAGGCTGAGGTGGGCACCTCTGACTTTTGAGATTTCTTGTTCCCAATATGGATGCTTTGGTGCCTTCAGTCTGCAGGTTAAGACCATTAGACCTAGGAGCAGAACTAGGCTCTGCGGCCCATGGGCGTCTGCTCCACCATTCCATCATGGCTATGGCTGATTTATTAACCCTCCCAACTCTATTCTCCTGCCTCTCCCCATAACCTTTGACACACTTACTAATCAACCTCCACTTTTAAATATACCCAATGACTTGGCCTGCGCAGTTGTCTGTGGCAATGAATTCCACCCATTCGCCACTTTCTAGGTAAAGAAATTCCTCTTCATCTCTGTTCTATTCTGAGGCTAGACTGTCACACTATTGGAAACATTTTCTCCACATCCACTCTTATCTTTCAATATTTGGTGGGTTTCAATGAAATTTACCTCTGCCCCCCCACCCCCCCCACACCATTCTTCAGAGTCTAGCAAAGTACAAGAACTATCAAAAGCTTCTCATAAGTAAACTCTTGGGATCATTCCTGTAAAACTGCTCTGGGCCCTCTGAAACCTCTTCTGCAGTCTCTAAGATGGTTCTGTATGGGACGGTCCAGATGAATGATTACAACTCTTGGGCTCTGTTGTCCCAAGGTTTGACATTAACGTGACTGTGTCCTTCATAATGCTTAGGAGCTTGTCTAGTAAGCTATGTTGGTCAATCAACCCTAAGTTGGCGAATCTCAAGTTCTGGTTCTTCATGAATGGGCATGTCTGCCCTTCATCTGGGAAGGTACATCTCACCTTCAAACGACCATGGTGCGCATATAAAGTGCACTACTGAGCTGCTGCCACTCCCTGCCAACTTAGAATTGGCTGATGGTTCATATACGGTCTGCGATTGTCTGTCCAGCCCCGCCAGTGGCATCTCCGCTCCTAAATGAATGTGTTTGGCAAATTGTGAGTTTAAATCCTTCTCTGAATTGGTGCTTGTAATCAGATGCTTCTGCAAGTAAATAGAGTTTAGGAACTAGGGCATCATACGGCAAGGAAAGAGGCCATTCAGCCCATTAACTAACCATTCTCCCACTGGATTTTACTATGCACCCACATGAGGGGCAGTTTACAATGGACATTAAACCTACTGACGATCACGTCTTAAGAATCTGCAAGGAAAGGGGGAATGTGGAAAGACCACACAGGTCAGGTGTGAAACTATGTCACCGGTGCTGTGAGGGAGCAGCACCACTAATACATTTGATATCAGGTACATCTTTTGTCATGCATTGAACTGTTTAGAAGCAAAATGGTCTGTTTCGTGTTGGGCATGGGAAAGGTGAACACAATTTTGTTTGGGATATTTTGATAAATGGTCTTTGCGGAGTGGGTGGGTGGGTCTCTGTGTTGTCTTCCTGTGTGGGACCAGTGAGTGCACTTTTCATTTGAATGTCACAGGTTTAAAAAAAAGGTAAAGTTCCTCCCTGCGCCTTGTGTGGTGCATCGGGCAACAACCTTGCCGTTTCTTTAGTGCTAGTCTTTTTTTAATGAAGCCGAGTTGCTAGCTCGACACTCAACCCAGCATGGGTAGAAAGCATGCAAGGAGCTGGCCAGGTTTGAACCCGGGACCACAAGGCCCCAAAGTCTGGTGTGGATGCCACTAAACCACCGGCAGAATGTAACAGGCTAGTACACAAATTAACCTGCTATCCGTGTACTCAGGGAGGAAGAGGCTGGCATACAAATCCCAAAAAAACCCCACAAGATCCAAATGAATTGAATGTCTGTGCAATTAAATTAATTTGGTGTAGATTTCAAGCTTTTTATGTATATTTTGATCACGTACCAAAGTCTCCTCTGCTGCTAAGGCTTTAAATTGTCTGTCATTCTGTTTCATGGAAAATAAATGTGTTATATATAATCCAATTATCATTGTTCCTGCATTTTATTTATATGTATCATAAGGACAGGGTGTGGAACAGTTACGAAATAATCTCTTGTGTCTGCACTATTACAGTTCTAAGTTTGTCAGGGTGTTGCCTGGGTTAGAATAGAAGAATGTCCCTTCAGGACAGATTCTTTACCCAGAGGGCGGTGCATCTGTAGAATTAATTGCTACAGCCGACTGTCGAGGCCAAGTCATTGGGTATATTTAAAGGTGAGATTGATAGGTTCTGCATTAGTAAGGGCACCAAAGGTTACAGGGAGAAGGCACTGGTCCCTGTGCTGAAGAAGTCTTCAGTGTCCTGCCTACATGACTACAAGGGCTCCCCAGGGCTGCGTGCTCAGTCCACTGCTGTTCACTCTGCTGACCCACGACTGTGCTGCAACACACAGCTCGAACCACATCATTAAGTTTGCCAATGACACGACCGCGGTGGGTCTCATCAGCAAGAACGACAAGTCAGCTTACAGAGAGGAGGTGCAGCGGCTAATGGACTGGTGCAGAGCCAACAACCTGTCTCTTAACGTGAACAAAACAAAAGAGACGGTTGTTGACTTCAGGAGGGCACGGAGCAACCACTCCCTGCTGAACATCGATGGCTCTTCGGTAGAGATCGTAAAGAGCACCAAATTTCTTGGTGTTCACCTGACGGAGAATCTCACCTGGTCCCTCAACACCAGCTCCATAGCAAAGAAAGCCCAGCAGTGTCTCTACTTTCTGTGAAGGTTGAGGAAAGTCCATCTCCCACCCCCATCCTCATCACATTCTACAGGGGTTGTACTGAGAGCATCCTGAGCAGCTGCATCACTGCCTGGTTCGGAAATTGCACCATCTCGGATCGCAAGACCCTACAGTGGATAGTGAGGTCAGCTGAGAAGATCATCGGGGTCTCTCTTCCCGCCATCACGGATAATAACACTACACGCTGCATCCGCAAAGGAAACAGCATTATGAAGGACCCCATGCACCCCTCATACAATCTCTTCTCCCTCCTGCCATCTGGGAAAAGGCTCTGAAGCATTCGGGCTCTCATGGCCAGACTCTGTAACAGTTTCTTCCCCCAAGCTATCAGACTTCTCAATGCCCGAAGCCTGGACTGACACCTTGCCCTACTGTCCTGTTTATTATTTATTGTAATGCTGGTACTGTTTTTTGTGCACTTCATGCAGTCCAGTGTAGTCCAGTCCCTGTGTTTTTTTTATTATATAGTTCAGTTTAGTTTTTTGTACTGTGTCATGTAACACCATGGTCCTGAAAAACATTGTCTCATTTTTACTCTGTACTGTACCAGCAGTTATGGTCGAAATGTCAATAAAAGTTGACGACTTGAATGGGATGAGAGGGGTAATAAATCAACCAGTGGATCAGACTTTAATGGCCTAATAAGACCATAAGATACAGGGGCAGGATCAGGCCATTTGGCCCATCGAGTCTGCTCCACCATTTCATCAGGCGTGATCCATTTCCCCTTACAGCCCCAATCTCCTGCCTTCTCCCTGTATACCTTCATGATACCAATCAAGAATTTATCAATTCTGCCTTAAATATACCCAATGACTTGGCCTCCACAGCCATCTGAGGCGATGAATTCCACAGATTCATCACCTCCATTCTAAAAGGACGCCCCTCTATTCTGAGGCTGTGTCCTCTGGCCTTAGATTTCCCCCACCATAGGAGACATCCTCTCCACACCCACTCTATTGAGGCCTTTCAACATTCTGCGCCTAGCTCTTATGGTCTTGTTTGGGGGCATTATGGTCATCCAAGTACATGCAGTTACGGTGAGGGAGGGAACATTTCAAGGGAATGTGGGATTTTTTTTAAGAGTGTGGTAGGTGCCCAGAGCAGGGTGCCAGGTGTATTTTTGTAAGCAGGTGTGATAGTGCATGAAAATTCTATTATTATTTATTATTAAGGTGCAGTCCTGCCCAGTGATTTAATCCTGGCCTAATCCCAGGCAATTTACAAGTGACAAATTAACCTACCCAAATGATATGTCTTTGGCGCAAACACGAGGAAATCTGCAGATGCTGGAAATTCAAACAACACACACAAAATGCTGGTGGAACACAGCAGGCCAGGCAGCATCTATAAGGAGAAGGGTCAGAACGCGAAGGGTCTTGACCCGAAACGTCAACCCCCCTCGTCCCCTCACTTATTCCAGCAAAAACCATCAACCCCCCTCATCCCCTCACTTATTCCAGCAAAAACCATCAACCCCCCTCGTCCCCTCACTTATTCCAGCAAAAACCATCAACCCCCCTCGTCCCCTCACTTATTCCAGCAAACCATCAACCCCCCTCGTCCCCTCACTTATTCCAGCAAAAACCATCAACCCCCCTCGTCCCCTCACTTATTCCAGCAAAAACCATCAACCCCCTTCATCCCCTCACTTATTCCAGCAAAAAGCATCAACCCCCCCTCCTCTCACTTAACCCAGCAAAAAGCATCAACCCCCCCTCATCCCCTCACTTATTCCAGCAAAAACCATCAACCCCCCTCGTCCCCTCGCTTATTCCAGCAAAAAGCATCAACCCCCCCTCCTCTCACTTAACCCAGCAAAAAGCATCAACCCCCCCTCCTCTCACTTAACCCAGCAAAAAGCATCAACCCCCTCTCCTCTCACTTAACCCAGCAAAAAGCATCAACCCCCCCCCCTCGTCCCCTCACTTATTCCAGCAAAAACCATAAACCCCCCTCGTCCCCTCGCTTATTCCAGCAAAAATCATCAACCCCCCCCTCCTCTCACTTAACCCAGCAAAAAGCATCAACCTCCCCCCCTCGTCCCCTCACTTATTCCAGCAAAAACCATCAACCCCCCTCGTCCCCTCACTTATTCCAGCACCCCCCCCATCACCCACCATGCAAGGAGTAGCAAAACCCCCAGGGAGACCATAATCTAAAGTCCATCAAAAATACTACAGTTCATGACCCAGCACTTTGACATTGGCACAGGCTCGCTCTCACAGAGGGAAGCAGAGTTGTTGCTTGTTCCCCAGCAAGAGAGGAGAACTAGCACTCACTGTTTTGATGATACAGTCTACAGCGTTGCTTTTATTTCAAGATCCCCGGCACGGCAATCAACAGTGAACTCTCTCTCCCCATCAAGAGAGCAGTCGCTCAGGTGCAGAGGCCTCCAGCAGCTGCACCCCCGTCTGGAGGCTCTGATACCCTGTGATGTTTTAGGCTGCGACACCAGTGATTCGTCCACAGGGCTGCACTAGACTGCTCCTCAAAGGCGCAAGTCTTCCAATCTGCTCCGGAGATATCAAAAGCGCTGGACTGTTTGGTGAGCTCCGAGAGTGGGAACCCACCACCATGAAGAATCACAGTTTGAGTGCAGCTGAAGATCACGGACTCTCACTGGACCCCAGCCACTTTGAGAAGGAAAGAAGAGACATTAAAGAGAAGAATTTAATCTGTTTTGTTACGTACTCGTGACACATGACAGTGGTACCCTTGTCGCGTGACTGGGGTTGAAGCTTTACTGGACTTGAGGTAATGGTCTTGTGATGGTGGAGTGACGTCATTTTCCCATCAGTAGAGATCATGTGACAGGTTTTTTTTCAGGTTATAAAAGGAAGACCCCACCCTCTGAGGAGGGGCAGTTCGTGGCTGGATTTGCCAAGTGACTTCATGCCACTGCGTGATTTAAGTGATGACGCAGTTTAGTTGAAACATGAAGTTTTATCTAATGCCTAAAGTTTAAAAGGTCATTGTCAGCAGGTTCTTTATGATTCTGCTAGTTCGAGAAATCAGTGGAGAGTGAAGATCGAAGTTCGGGAGTTAAAGATCGAGGAGAATCGCTTTCTACGGTGAAACAGGTTTCGACCTTTGTTTGATCCTTATTTGGAAGGATTTCGTTGACTATCTTCGCGTTAATCCCTGGGTTTACCAGAAAGGATTGAGGATAGTGAGGAAGGAAAGGTCAGTGCCTTTAAGCCGTTCTGTTTCGTAAATTCTTCGTGGGAAGTTCAACGCCGGGGATCGAGGCAAAGCGACGTGAAAGTAAATTTAAATCGTCTTATAAAGTCTCTCCTTTTAAATGGACTGTGAGCATATCGAACTTTTGGCAATACCACTTTAAAGAACTGTTTTTGCAATATCGCTTTAAGAACTGTTTGAGCTGCCGCACAGCAGCTGTTTCCGGTTGCGTTGGTGTTTGTTTACTTTTGGGGGGTTTGTTTTCTGTGTTTAATAAACATGTTGTTTGTTATAAAAAACCCTTGCCGAACTCATATATTTATTGTTGACTGAATACGTAACAGTTTCACAGAAACAGGACCAATCCTCACTTGTCACCATCGTGAGTCCTAACCCTCTATTCATCTAATTTTCCTGCTCCCATGGTTGTTCCGACACTAGTGTTGCATTTTCATGATGTGCTCCCACAGTGCCAATCAAAGCTAGTTCTGTTACATTCCAGGCCACAGTGGTAGTGTGGCATTCGACAAGCACAAAGGTTACAAGCATTGTGCTTAAACTGAATGTTACTATATACTACCCTGAGATTCAAATCATCAAGTAAAGTTCATTGTGATTTAACGATGTACATGTATACCGTCAAACAAGATAATGTTTCTCTAACCAAGTAGTGTTCATGGGTTCAATGTCCATTCAGAAATCAGATGGCAGAGGGGAAGAAGCTGTTTCTGAATCATTGAGTGTGTGTCTTTAGGCTTCCGTACCTCCTCCCTGATGGTAACAACAAGAAGGGGGTATATCGTGGGTGGTGGTGGGGGTCCTTAATGATAGACTCCACTTTTTAGAGGCGTCGCTCCTTGAAGATGTCCTGGATACTACGGAGGCTAGTGCCCACGACTGAGCTGACTAATTTTACAACTCTCGTTGGCAGGTGAGGGAGGGGAGAGTGGGGCTGCAGATAATGGAATCTGATTGGTGAAGGAAGGTGGAGCATAGTTCCAATGCACAGGGTCGGGAAAAGCTGCAGAGGATCATAGAACCCATTCCGTGGTGGGCACTAGTCTCCCCACCATCAAGAACATCTCTTGAGGCAATGATGCCTCAGGAAGGTGGCATCACCATGAAGGGCCCCTGCCATCCAGGACGGGCTTTCTTCTCATTACTTCTCCCAGGCAGCCTGAGGACGCCTGCTCGATATTTTAGGAACAGCTTCGTCCCCTCTGCCATCAGTCCATGAACACTACCTCACTATTTTGCTTTCATTTTGCACTTTTAAATGTATTTCTTATTGTAACTTATGGTAATTCTTTTCTTGTGTTATCCTGCTGCAAAGCAATTACTTCACAGCGTGTGTCAAAGATAATAAATCTAATTAAGGGACGTGGGGAGGGCAGATGGGAACAGTGGGAGGGGCCTTAAACCTAATGCAAGTGAATGGTTGTAACGAACAGCATGGATGGGCCAAAGGGCCTGGCTGTGTGTACATTTCCCTTCCTTTCACCATTGAAATGTCATCTCCTAATTGTTTCATTAAGCAATGTTGACCAGGATATATGGACAGATGGTGCTGCTGGGTCTTGCACTGATCCTTAATCACCAATTGCACAGCCTCAGAGTAGAAAGACGTCCATTTAGGATGGAAATGAGGAGGAATTTCTTCAGCAAGAGAGTGTTGGCTCTTCTCCCACCTCTGTGTTCTTATCACTACCCCTCTGGGGCTCTAAAGGTAGTCATAGCTGAAGGGTGGTAGTGGGAACAAGCTCCCACTGCTAGGCAAATGCTTTTCATGGCGTGCGTCTCAAACAGCCTCTGACAACCAAGTCCAACTCCTGGCCTTCACGTGTGGCATAGTACTTATGCCCAGAGGAGCTGTTCTCACTGACAGGAGAAGGGGCAAACGCGGGCCACTGGTGCCTTAAAACCAGTTGCTCTGGGCAGATGGGGCTCATTAACCACAGATGGTATCTCATCTAGGAGAGGGAAACTCCGATTTCAAACCCCCGCTTCCTGGCGGCTATACCCGCCCACGGGAAAGGCTTTGGGAGTAAACCCCGAGGAAAAATCCGGAGTCGGAGTCCTGAAGACGGCTGACTGCTGTACCCAGCACCGACACGGCAACTCCTGTGACGCTGCTGGCACCAAACTGTAACAACTTCCGTCGTTCCTTTGGACCCGTCATCAGCATGGAGAGAGGGGTCCCACTGCATGGGCAACAGACGCATCTCCTTATCAACTCTGCCCTGGCTTGCGCCCTGGAGAGGCCACTCCCCAGTGACTACCAGAGGCGCAGTACCCATGGTCAACCACGACCGACAGAGGCCACACACACCCTCTGAGTGAGTGTGTGGCTTCAATTCTAGGGACCTCAGCAGGTCTTCCATTTCCAGTATGTGGTGCTGTCCTATAAGCTCTTTCAGGGTAACTGGGTTTTAAAAATGTAATTTGTGGCATTGTTTCTTTCGAAGCAGAATTTCCTTCCTAATGTTTGTACCTCATCCACGTAACTTGTATTTGAAAATAACACCATAAGACATAGAAGCAAAATTAGGCTTTTCGGCTAATTTTTCCCTCTCCACCCCATTCTCCTGCCTTCCCGTCTTTCACACCCTCACTAATCAAACACCTTTCAACCTCCACCCTAAATCGAGTTGATAAGTCCTCGATTGAACACAGCATCAAAAGTTACGGGGAGAAGGCTGGGGAGTGGGGCTGAGGAGGGGCAAAAAAGGATCAGCCTTGATTGAATGATGGAGCAGACTCGATGGGCCAAATGGCCTAATTCTGTTCCTGTCTTATGGTCGAAATACACCCAATGTCTTGGCCTCCACAGCCACCTGTGGCAATGAATTCCACAGATTCATCATCCTCTGGCTAAAGAAATTTCTCCTTATCTCTGTTCTAAATGGACGTCCGTCTATTCTGAGTGTCCTCTGGTCCCAGACTTCCCCCACCATAGGAAACACCCTCTCCACATCCACTCTCTCAAGGTCTTTCAACATTCGATAGGTTTCAATGATGTCACCCCTCATTCTCCTGAATTCCAGTGTGTACAGACCCTGAGTCAACAAATGCTCCTCACACGATAAGCCTTACATTCTTGGAATCATTCTCATGAACCTCCTCTGAACCCTCTCCAATGTCAGCACACCCTTCCTTAAATAAGAGGCCAAAAACTGCTCACAATACTCCAAGTGAGGCCTCACTGGTGCCTTGTAAAGCTTCAGCATTACATCCTTGTCCTCTCAAAATGAATGCTAACATTGCATTTGCCTTCCTCACCACAGACTCAGCCTGCAAATGAATCTTTGGGGAATCCTGTACGAGGACTCCCAAGTCCTTTTGCACCTCAGATTTTTTGAATTTTTCTTCCTGTTTCAAAAATAGTCTAAGTTTTCGGTATTACTCATTTGAGCATAGTGAAGGGTATTGATCTTTATTATAACAAAATCTGAAATAAAAATGTTATTATCTTCCTATCTTTTTTTTGATGAAAGCGTATCTATTTGCAAAATTGCTTTTAATAATTTGATTGCTTCCATGAATCATTCACGTTTGTTGTTGTGAAGTTTTTAGTGGCTGGTATCCTTTACTGTGGTCTGCCAACAAGAACAGTACACACAGATGTCCTGTGCCTTAAGTTCTTATTCTGTTATCTAACATCTGAAGTTATCAAAGTGCAAAGCACATTATACAAGGTTATAAAACCTTGAGATTTGTCTCCTTACGGGCAGCCACGAAACAAAGAAACCCAATAGAACCCATTTAAAAAAGACCGTCAAACACCCAATGTGCAGAGAGAGGGGAAAAAACAAGTTATGCAAACAGTAAAAGTAAGCAAATAGCTTCAGAAGTGAAGTTTTATGAAAGACGTGATGCCAGGTTGCCCTGCAGCCGGAGCAGGAAGCATCCATAGTTCATCGTAAAGCCGAGTAAACGTTGTGAGACCACAAGATGTGGAGCCAGGCATCACTGCGGCTGGAGCAGGTCACAGCTCAGTGCAGCGTAGAGCTGAGTAAATACTGCCCATCCGCGAGCAGAACCGGCCCCCGTCTCGCCTCGGTCCCGACATCATGTGATTCAGCACATACCTGACTTCTCCAGTTCATCTTTAATCGATCAGACATCACGACTACCGTGACTCTGCCTCCACCCCAACAGCTCTTGTCACGGCCAAGGCTTCCCTGCGCCTCCACCTCTTCAACTGCTCATCTCCACTTGCCTCAACTATGCCTCCCTGCTGCTCCACCTCCGTCCCCCGCTCGTCTCGGCCACCCTTTGCTCGCCTCTCCATGGTTAGCGTTGATCATTATTGATAAAGTGCTATTGGTGAGGTAGCTTCCTTCATTTTGTGCCATCTGTAAGTAGTCACTGGGCATCACCAGCCTTAAACCTGTGACTTGTGATTTCAGCCAGTCAGTTAGGCCATAACTCTTCACCAAGAATCGTCCCCTTGTCGTGGTGGAGAGGCCTGTGAGTTCCTGAGATTGCGAGAGCACTGCGGTCTGGAGTTTACCCATTTAGTGTGTAGCTCCTGTTAGGGTCACCCTTGGTGAGAAGATCAAGGGGAAGGTTCCATTTGAAAAGTGGGTTCTCTCCGGGTGCTCCAGTTTCCTCCCACAGTCCAAAGACATACTGGTTGGTAGGCTAATTAGTCATTGTAAATTATCCCGTGATATTAAATCGGGGGATGGCTGGGAGGGGTAGCTCAAAGGGCCGGAAGGGCCTATTTCATACTGTTTCTCAATAAATATATAAATCACACTGGCAGTGAAGGTCCCAGGTCATCTTGCACTCCACGTCTCTGGACCCTGTCCCCAATATGCCAAGGTAGCTGCCCGTGCATCAGCCTCTGCACGTTAAACAAAGTCACGCACAGGCATTCTCCATTAAGGGAACAACCCCTAACACCTCCGTTATGTGGATCTTGGATCGGCCTCCATAACCACCTGAGGACACACCAGTAGACACCCCTTTGGAGAACGTCACGGCAGCATGACAGCAAGCGTGACGCTGTTACAGCATACAGTTCCAGCTGTCCGTACGTCCTCCCTGTGGAATGTGTGGGCTTCTCCCACAGATCAAAGGCATACCGGCTGGATTGATCGGTCATTGTAAGTTCTCCTGAGGTTGGGTCAGGGTTAATCGGGGTGCTGGGTCGCTGGGGCAGCCTTCTCCACAATGCATTGCTAAAATAAAATAAACAAAATCGTACTCAACTTGAATGCTTGTATTACAAGTCAGAACTGACTTGCATCTTGTTTCTATTTAGAAACCTTGGTCATAAAGCAATAGAATCAGGCCTTTCAGCCCAACCAGTCCAGCCTGACCATGTTGTCCAGCCAGCTAATCCCAAGTTCCTGCATCCAGCCCATATCCCTCCAAGCCCCGCTCCTCCATGTACCTATCTATCAATTTAATATCAGAGAAAGTATACAGTATACAACCTGAAATTCTTGCTCTTCACAGACATCCACAGAACAAGAACTTCCTAAAAACAAATGATAGAAACATCAGAACCCCAAAGCCCCCTTCCCCCTCCTACACACAAGCAGCAGAAGCATCGACACTCCCCCCACTTGCACCAGCAGAAGCAGCGACCCCCCCACCACAAAAACAATAGCAAAAGCCTCCCCACTCCCTCCACAAAGAGATCTTGATCCAGAGTTCATCAAGGTTCTTCCTAAATGATGCTGTTGTACCTGCTCCGGCAGCTCATTCCATATGCTCACTGCCCTCTGGGGGAAAAGGTTGCCCCTCAGGTCCCTTTTAAATCTTTCCTCTCTCATTCTAAACCTTTGCCCCCTAATTTTTGACTCTCCTACCTGAGGGTGGGGAAAGATAGTTACCATCCACCTTATCCACTTTATTTTTTGTTAGTAATTTTATTTTAATTTTAAACACTCTGTAAGGTTGCACCTCATTCTCCTAATAGTAATAGGCATCCGTTAGTCTTGTGAGACCATGGATTTGGAAGGTATGGGAGACCGGCAGTTGCCCAGGCTGCAAGCCTTCCCCTCTCCACGATGTTGTCCAAGGGAAGGGCACTCGGACCCAAGCAGCTTGGCACCAGTGTCGTCGCAGAGCAATGTGTTGTTAAGTGTCTTGCTCAAGAACACAACACGCTGCCCCAGCTGAGGCTCGAACCAGTGACCTTCCGATCACTAGACCAATGCCTTATCCACTAGGCCACGCGCCAATACTACTCATTTTCCTATGAGATAAGGAATAAAGACCTGGACAACCTCTCCCAATAACTCTGTTGGATGTTTCTGCTCCCACGTTCCACATACAATGGACACTGGGGTCTTCCAGTGGGTCCTGCTATTTTTGGTAAAGCAGCCAGCATGATCAAAGACCCACCCACCCCAGACATTCTCTCTTCTTCTCCCCTCCCATTGGGCAGAAAACACAAAAGCCTGAAAGTTCATACCACCTGACAAGGACTGTTTCTAACCCACCGATAAACTGTGGAACACTACCATAGTATGATAAGAAGGACTCTAGATCTCAATATCTGTCTTATCATGACCTTGCTGTCTACCTGCCCAGGAGGAACTCAGCAGCCCAGGCAGCATCAATGGCAAGAAACAAACAGTCAACATTTCAGGGTGCCCTCCACAAAGACAACAACCTCGTTGTAGGGTTTGGAGGTTTGCATGCCTCAGTGACCCAGAGAGCTATGTTGGCTGGAGTCAGGACTCTATGCTTTGGCTCTTGGTAGGGTCACCCATGCCAAACAGGTCAAAGGGTAGAGGCCAGAGTGGTCCATCAGCCCTCCAGGTTTGGGGGTTCAGCTCAGGACTAACAAGTTTCCAAACCCAATGGCAAGGCTGTGGACTCTTGGAGGCTTTAGTACTGACAGGAGGAGATTTCTTTAGCCAGATGGGTGGTGAATCTGTGAAGTTCATTGCCACAGAGGGCTGAGGCCAGGTTGTTGGGTATATCAAGGACAGAGAATGGTAGGTTCTTGAATGGTAAATGGAGTTAAAGGTTACAGGGAGAAGGCAGAAGAATCAGTCATGATTATATGGTGGATGGATTCAATGGGCCAAGTGGCCTAATTCTGCTCCTGTATTATAAGAAAATATTACATCACAAGTAAGTTGAACAGTCATGTAATATGCAGGCTTTCATGCATTTTTTGTGTCAATTTAGGGTTAGGGAATAAATACTGGCTTTGCCTGAGACAACCAAGTGAGTGCTCAGGCAGACAATCACTAATTCATTTGTCATGTGCCATGTCATTATAACCATAACTGTGATTGTACTTGGCAAATGTTTCTATGGAAGTGCTTTGCCATTGCCTTCTTCTGGGCGGTGTCTTTACACAACTGATAATTCCAGCCATTATCAATACTCTTCAGTATTTACTGAACAGCGCTGTTTCTGAACGGAGGCACAGGAAATTCAATTAAATCCAATTAAACTAAAGCCTACACATATCCCTCTCCCTCCACATTCATGAGTCTAACAGCCTCTCCACTGCCACATTCTGTTGTCTTACATGAGGCATTATCAAAGTTGTTCAAAGTAAAATTTATTACCTGAGTGTATATACGTGTCACCACATACAACCCCGAGATTCTTTTTCTGAGAGTGTACTTAACAAATCTACAGAACAGTAACTGTAAACATCAGGAACCGCTAACTGTAAACAAACTATGCAAATATAAATAAATAACTTGCATAAAATTACAATATAACAGAGTCCTTATAACACTGTCTGTCTGGCGTCCGTGGTCACATAACCAGGACTTGTGATCTGCACCAGATACTCATACAACCATCCACCACCTGCCCCCATGGCTTCACATGACCCTGATCAGGGTTAAGCAGGTTCTACACCTCACCCAAGGGTGTCCTGCAGGCTCGCAGAGGGAAGGAGCACCTTACACCTTCTTTGGTAGAGACGTATCTCCACCCCACCACCCGAAATCACTGATTAATTAAACTAGAATTAATATCCTTATTGCTGGTCTCTTGTACTCACTCCTTTGTGGATTTCCTGAATGAATGGGGAAACAAAGCTATGTGGAACCCATGAGGCTGAGAAGTGCTTTCTTTCCAGTTCTTACTCTGCCTTCCTCCCCCTTCCTTTACAGTCCTGATGAAGGCTGTTGGCCTGAGATCTTTATTCCTCCCCATAGATGCTGCCAGATGAGATCCTGCCCACTCTGCCCCCACCCAGGACGTGCTCTCTTCTTACTGCTGCCATCAAGGAGAAGGTACAGGTATGGGAACAATTATTGACTTATGACTTACAGTGTGCTTGTTGTCATAGGGTCGTGGCAAGATACGGAATTAGATTGCCAGGCCTTCCTTCCACGCAGATGCTGCTGCTACTGCTCAGGTTGGGACCCGGCCGGATTCGATCTCGCGTCCATCCACCTTGGAGTCCAGTGCTGATGCCACTACACCGCTGGCCAGCCCAGGGACACCCGTCAAGTATTAGTGTCCTGAACCAGAGCGGGTAACTGCACTTGCCCCATTCCCACAACCAATGGGTTCAGAGATTCTTGGTTTTGATATTTCTTATTTATTTACTTATTTCTTTGTGGGGTTTTTTTGTACTTGTACAGTTGCTGTCTTCTGCACATGGTTTGTTTGTCTGTCCTGTCGGGTGTGGTCTTTTATTCATCCCACAGTGTTTCTTCGATTTACTTTGTATGACTGCAAGAAAACCAATCTCGGGGTTGTATGTGGTGACATAGCTGATAACAATTTGCTTTGGACTTTGATTTTGTATGCATTGCTCTAGACTTACAGCACTTCCAGAATTTCCTGTGCCTCCATTCAGAAACGGCGCTGTTCAGTGTATTTAAAAACATTTGCAGAGGCACTGCTGAGCTCAGTATATTGTGTGATTGCAGAGACACATGGTGTCAGAGAGCTACACAGCACAGGAACCCTTGAAGTCTGGACTGAACATTAAATCCAATTAAACTAAAGCCTACACATATCCCTCTCCCTCCACATTCATGAGTCTAACAGCCTCTCCACTGCCACATTCTGTTGTCTTACATGAGGCATTATCAAAGTTGGAGTTCAAAGTAAAATTTATTACCTGAGTGTATATACGTGTCACCACATACAACCCCGAGATTCTTTTTCTGCGAGTGTACTTAACAAATCTATAGAACAGTAACTGTAAACATCAGGAACCGCTAACTGTAAACAAACTATGCAAATGCAAATATAAATAAATAACGTGCATGAAATTACAATATAACAGAGTCCTTAAATGAGTGATGATGGATGCTGCTTTTCTACGGCAACGTTTCAATTGTACGTGCTCCATAGTTGGGAGGGCTTTTACCCATGATGTACTGGGCCAAGTACACCGCCTAACATAGGATTTCCTGTTCCCATACCGGGCTGTAATGCAGCCAGCACCACACTTCCCACCACACATCCACAGAAGTTTGCCAAGGTTTTCAACGAAATACCAAATCTCTGCAGACTCCTGAGGAAGTAAAGGCACCTTTGTGCCTTCTTCACAATAATATTTATATGAGGGGTCCAAGACAGGTCCTCTGAAATAACGACACCCGGGAATTTAAAGTTACTGACCCTCTCCACCTCTGATCCTCCAAAGATTACCAACTTATGGACGTCTGACGTCTACAATCAGGTCCTTGGTCTTATTGACATTGAGTGAGCAGTTGTTATTATCACACCACTCAGCCAAGTTTTCAATCTCCTTGTATGCTGATTCATTACTCCCCTTGCACAGTGGTGTCATAAGCAAACTTGTAAACAGTGTTGGGGCTGTACTTATGCCACACACAAATAGGTGTAAAGTAAGTATCAGACCATAAGACATAGGAGCAGAATTAGACCATTTGACCCATCGAGTCTGCTCCACCATTCCATCAAGGCTGATCTTTTTATCCCTCTCAAACCCATTCTCCTGCTTTCTCCACAAAACATTCGATGCCCTTGCTAATCAAGACCCTATCAACTTCTGCTTTGAACCTCCCTCAGCAACTGGATCCTGGACTTCCTCATCAGAAGACCACAGTCTGTGTGAATGGGAAATAACATCTCCACCTCGCTGATAATCAACACTGGCACACCTCAGGGGTGTGTGCTTAGCCCACTGCTCTACTCTACCCATGACTGTGCGGCTAGGCACAGCTCAATTCCATCTATAAATCTGATGATGATACAACTATCGTTCAAATGGTGGCAAGAGGGTGTACAGGAATGAGATATATCAGCTAGTTGAGTGGTGTCGCAGTGACAACCTTGCACTCAACGTCATTGAGACCAAAGAATTGATTGCGGGCTTCAGGAAGGATAAGACGAGGGAACACAAACCAATCCTCCCTAGCTCCAGGACATCTTCGAGGAGCGATGCCTCAAAAGGTCCCCCATCACCCAGGACATGCTCTCTTCTCATTGCCACCATCAGGAAGGAGGTCCAGAAGCCTGAAGGCATACACTCAGCGATTCAGAAATAGTTTCTTCCCCTCTGACATCCAATGGACATTGAACCCATGAATGGGCATTGAACTACTTCACTACTTTTTTAAAAATCTTTTTGCACAACTTAATTAATTTAACTTTTTTATATATATTTATTTGTACTTAACTGTAATTTACAGTTTTTATTATTATGCATTGCTGCCACATAACATAACAATAATTTTCATGACATATGCCAGAGATATTAAACCTGATTCTGATTCTGAAATATACCCAATGACATAGCCTCCACACCATCTGTGGCAATGAATTCTACAGATTCTCCATCCTCTGGCTAAAGAAATTCCTCCTCTTCTCTGTTCAAAAGGAACGCCCTTGTATTCTGAATCTGCACCCTCTGGTCATAGATTCCCCCACTACGGAAACATGTGCTCCATGACCTTTTAATGTTCGATGTTTCAATGAGATTTCCCCCCCCCCCCCACTTTCTTCTAAACTCCAGTGAGTACAGGCCCAGAGCCATCAAACGCCCCTCATACATTAACCTTTTCATTTCTGGGATCCTGACCTGTTGAGCGTGGCCAAGTCACGTTCAAATGTATTGTCAGAGGCTGAAGTACCCAGAAAACAGCACAGTATGTTACAGGCATGACAAGAGAAGTTACGTACTCAGATGAAGTTGGAAAGACTGCGGAGAGATTTATGAGGATGTTGCCAGGATTCACGGGACTGTGTAATGGAGAGAGTTTGAGCAGGATATAAGTTTATACGTCGGAGTGTGTGAGAATGAGGAATGGCCTTACAGAAATGTATAAAAGCACGAGGGACACAGATAGGGTGAGTGTGCACAGTCTTTCTCCCAGGGCAGCACACAAAATGCTGAAGGAACTCAGCAGGTCTATGGAGGGGAACAAACAGCTGATGTTCCGGGCCAAGACTCTTCATCGGGACTGGAAAGGAAGGGGGCAGAAGCCCTACGCTGGTGATGGTTAATACTGGTACCAGAGAGCATGCATCTGGGAGATATTGCAGACACAGGCTGCTAAAGGTGACAGAACAAACACGAGAAAAATCTGTGATGGACTGGGCTGTATCCACCGTCTTTTTGTAGAATTTTCCGTCCCTGGGCATTGGCGTTTCCATACCAGGCCCTGATGCACCCAGTCATTGTTTGTATGTTTCTCACCCTCTGCATGCCACCTTGGCTGAACAGAGGAGCACTTTTAGTAACAGACCAAGGCAACTGCACTGCTCCAAAGAGCGCTATGTGAGGTCATTATTACCCTTGGCCATTAGGCTCTATAATGAGTCAACCTATAGCCAGGGAAGAGACAACCCGTCCTCCTGTTAGACTTTTTTATTTATTCTTCTTACTTATCTTCTTATATTGTATATCTGTGAGTTTGTAATTGTACTGTGACACTGTAATTTCCTTTGGGATCAATAAAGTATCTATCCATCTCTCTATGTTGTTAAAGATGCTTGACTATTAATAGAGCATGAAAACAGGTCATTCAGTCCAACCCATCCATGGTACCCCCCAATACAATCCCATTTGCCCATGTCCCTCTGAAGTCCTGTGCACGTATTGGTGCAAGTATCTCTTAAATGTTACTATTGTACCTACCTTCACCACGTTCATTCCATACACACACCATCTGCATGAAGAAATTGCCTTTAAATCCTTCCAGCTGAACAGTACAGCACAGGAACAGGACCCTCAGCTCACGATGTTGTGCGGGAACTTAGAAAACGAGTAATGAAACACCTTCATTCGTTGTGTGCCATGTCGTACCACATACACCATCGGGGTCTTTCCACACCCATGAGTGTCCTCAGCAAATTTTCCTACAGGAGTGGTTTGCCATTGTCATCTTCCGGGCAGTGTCTTCACAAGATGGGCGACCCCAGCCATCATCAATACCCTTCAGAGATTGTCTGCCTGGCCTCAGTGGTTGCATAACCAGGACTTGTGATATGCACCAGCTTCTCGTACAACCACCATGGCTTCATGTGACCCCGATCGGGGGCTAAACAGGTGGTACACCCTGCCCAAGGGTGACCTACAGGCTAGCGGGGAGAGGGAGCGTGTTATGCCTCCTTTGGTAGAGACATATCTCCACCCCACCACAAATATTAAACATTTCAATAAACTGTTCACTTCTGGCTGCACAGGGTCCATATCCTTTCATTTTCTGCATATTCAACTTTATAAAACTCTGGTTAGGCCACATCGGGAGTATTGCGTACACTTCTGGTCGCCCCACTATAGGAGGGATGTTGAGGCTTTGGAGAGGGTGCATAAGAGGTTTACAAGGATGCTGCCTGGTTTAGAGGGCGTGTGCTGTCACGAGAGGCCGGGTAAACTTGGGATTTTTTTTGGAGTGCCGGAGGCTGAGAGGAGATCTGACAGAGGTTTATAAGATTATGAAAGGCAGAGATTATCTGTTTCCCAGGGTAGAAATGTCTAATACCAGAGGGGATGCATTGACGGTGAGAGGGGGTAGGTTCAAGGGGATGTGAGGGATAAGTATTTTACTCAGAGAGGGGTGGATGCCTGGTATGGTGTCAGAGGCAAATACATTAGAGGCTTTGGACAGGCACATGGATGTGAGGAAGATGGAGGGATATGGACATGGTGTAGGTAGGAGGGATTAGTGTTTGGGGATTTTTGATTTGCTTCTTGGCTGTGGGCTGAATGGTCTGTTTCTGTGCTGTCCTATGTTCTGTTATATTTATGAGGCTATCTAAGAGCCTTTTAAACACCTTTATTGTTTTTGTCTCCACTTCAAACCCATGCAGCACATTCCTGGCACCTACCACTGTGTAAGAACATGAAAAGCTCCACACATCTTCGAACTTGCCCACTTTCACCTTAAGTAGGTGCTCTCCAGTATTAGAATTTTGACCCTGGTTAAGGTCCTCTCAGTGGCCACTTTATTAGGTACAGGAGTGGACCCCGGTGAGGTCTTCTGCGGCTGTGGCCCAACATCTCAAATTCCACGGTGTTGTGCTCTTCTGCACATCACTGTTGTAACGTGTGGTTATTTGAGTTACTGCCCTGCTCAAGAGGGGGGTACATGAAAACCCCCAATCAACAGCTTATGAGATACTCAAACCACCCCATCTGGCACCAACAATCATTCCATGGTCAAAGTCATTTAGCTCACATTTCTCCCGCATTCTGATGTTTAGTCTCAACAACAACTATGACCATGTCTGCATGTTTTTATGCATTGAGTTGCTGCCAGGTAATTGGCTGATTAGATATTTGCATTAACAAGCAGGTGTGCTTAATAATGTGCCCTCTGAGAGGACACTGTTGTCTAATATGTTTATGCCTCTCATACTCTTATAAATTTCTTTCAGATCTCCCC
The DNA here is from genome assembly GCF_030144855.1 of Hypanus sabinus. Lineage (NCBI taxonomy): Eukaryota > Metazoa > Chordata > Chondrichthyes > Myliobatiformes > Dasyatidae > Hypanus > Hypanus sabinus. The sequence continues at coordinate 85,458,605 of NC_082712.1, read as the reverse complement.
TCAGCCTCTGTTGCTGCAGAGAAAGTAATAGTCAGGCTGCATCTGTGGAAGAGAATGAGCAGTCAACGTTTTGGGCCAAAATCTGTCATCAGGACTGGAAAGGAAGGGCTGAGAAAGCCTGAATAAGATTAAAAGATTCAAAGTACACTTATTATCAAAATACATTTGCAGTAATCAACCCTGGTATTAGTCCTTCCTCAGACAGCCATGAAACAAAGAAAACCATGGAAACTGTTCAAAGAAAAACATCAAAACTCCCCACATGGAAAAAAAAACCCAAATCGTACAAGTGGCACAAAACAGGGTAAAAAACACAGAACATAAAACATCGAACCATTGAAACAGAGTCATTGAAACAGTCTAGGGGTGTTCAGTTCAGCTCAGCTCAGTTCAATCCAACACGGCATCGCCCATTGACTGCAGGCCATAGTACCGGTCTGCATCGATGAAAACAGCACAAGATAGCAACAAAAACAAGGAGAAAGCAGGAACACATCATAATGTGAACTACAGGGCCCAACCACAAACCACCTTGATTAAACGTTGCACAAGACCCGCGAACAGTCTGAAGGATTAATCACTGGCGCCATCTTCTTCAGAAGCTGGGGGAGGGAATGAGTACAAGCTGGCAGGTGAGGACGGAGGTAGGTGGGTGAGGGATGAGAAGCTGGGAGGTGATAAGTGGAAGAGGTAAAGAGCTGAAGAAGAAGGAAAAAGATAGGGGAGGAGAGTGGACCATGGAATCAAGGAGAGGAATCAGAGGAGGATGATGAGCAGGTGAGGAGAAAAGAAGGGGTGGGATGGTAACCAGAATGGGGAATGGAGAAAGAGAAAAGAGGGAGGAGGGGGAAGTTAGAGAAATTGATGCTTTTGCTGTCAGGTTGGAGGCTATCCAGACGGAAAGACTGTCTGGGGCCCTGACCGGTGATGAGGGAGGAGGTGTAGGGTAGGTGAAGCACTTGACACTGTTGGAGGGTTATGTTCCCAGAGGGAGACTAGTTGGAGGTACTTTCTTGTTAATAACACTATTAAAAAAAAGCAAACTTATTTTTAGAAAGGGGGTTCCATTAGTCAAATTTTGGTTAGGCCTGGAGGGTTGAGTTCCAATTTCCAGTTATAAAAAGACGAACAAGCCACTGGAACTGTACTGGAAATGATTCATCACCACCAAACCAGAATGACAAGCTATACTTTATTCAGAAGAAACCATATTTTCTTTCTCAAGTAAAAAACAGGGAAGTAATCTTTAAGATTGTGTATATGTAACATAAGCTATTTACAGAGCTATTTCCACTTGTTTGATACTGGGGAGGTGGAAACCAATCTAAGGGATCGGTAATAATGCTCCCTCCGCGATTCCCTTCTCCATTCATCTCTCTCCACTAATCTCCCTCCTGGCACTTATCCCTAAAAGCAGTCTCAGTGGTACACCTGCCCGTTCACCGCCTTCCTCACCTCATTCAGAGCCCCAAACAGTCCTTCCACATAAGGCAACACTTCACCTGCGACTCTGTCCGATACTCTCAACGCGGCCTCCTCTGCATTGGTGAGACCCGTCGTAAATTGGGGGGGGGGGGGGGCTGCATCGTCAAGCACCTCTGCACCATCTGCTACAAGTGGGACTTCCCGGAGGCCGAACATTTTAGTTTCGATTCCCATTCCCATTCCGATGTGTCAATGTGTGGCCTCCACTTATGCCAAGATGAGGCCACCCTCAGGGTATTCCCTCTGGGTAGCCTCCAACCTGATGGTGTCAATATTGATTTCTCCTTCTCGAGAACAAATTTCACCCCCCTCCCTTTATTCCCCACTCTAACCTTTCAGTTCTTTTCACCTGCTATCACTTCCCCTGGGTGCCCTCCTCCTCTCCTTTCTCCTATTGTCCACTCTTTGATTTTTCTTTGTTTTTTTCACACCGTTCTCTGTAAACTCCTCGAGCAAGGGTTCCCAACCTTTTCTATGCCATGGACCAAAACCATTAAGCAAGGGGTCCGCGGCCCCATGTTGGGGTGCACTGCTTTAGAGACTACTGTGCGCAAAAATCCAAGGAGATCAGCAGTTTCTGAGATACTCAAACCACCCCATCTGGCACCAACAATCATTTCACAGTCAAAGCTACTTGGATCACATTTCTTCCCATTCTGTTATTTGGTCTGAGCAACAATTGAACCCCTTGACCATGCTGTTATGCATTAAGTTGCTGCCACGTGATTGGCTGTCTAGATATTTAAATTAACCAGCGGGTGTATAGGTGTATCTTATAAGTGTATTTGAAGGTGAATTGGAATTTGGTTTTGGTTTATTATTATCACAGGGTCCGAGATACAGTCTCGCCTTGCGTACTGTTCCTACAGATCATAATGCATTGAGGTAGAATGAGGTACAACAATAACAATGCAGAATAAATTGTAAAAGTTACAGAGAAAGTACAGTGCAGGCAGGCAATGAGGTGTAAGATCATAACGAGGTAGATTGTGAGGTCAAGAGTCCAGCATATTGCATAAAGGAACCGAAGGCCCTCATTCGTAGTCATTGGTGATGCAGGTTTTCGCAAATAAGATGACGTGAGGTGTTTTATGTTTAAGAAAAATTAGAACAACTCATTTATTGTCTCCAAACACCGAACACAAAGCACAGTAACAAAAACTTCCGTAATTATGTCATCACGTCAGACCAGCATCTTAATGTGAACCCTAACTCAATGTCAGTGGGTCTGAATTACGTTGCCTTACAGTAAATCCTGGGTTTGATACAGAAGACTGAAGCCTGTAGGTCGATTGGAGGTCCAGCTCCAAGGCTTGATAGCTGAAACCCTGAGTCTGCGAGTCTACAGGGGAAATCCCAGTCCAATGTCTGCTGGAAGCCCAGAAACAGAGCAGACTGTGTGTGTGTATGGAAAAGGCTGGTTTTCCTGTTGTTGTTTTCTTGCTGTAGTTGCTGCTTGAGCTGTTCTGCTGAACGTGGTGAGCATGCCATGTTGGCACTGGAATGTGTGGTGACGCTGACAGGGAGCCCCAGCATGTAGTATAGCTAGGGTGCCTTGGACTTTTGCACAATAATGTTGACAATGAGGAGCGGAGAGCGAGTCTGTAAATCTGGCGGGAGCGAAGGATGTTGGGATTGGCGAGGGTGGAGCACCACAGGAGGGGTGTGGGTCAGGTGGCAGAGAAGGAGTGTCGGGGCGAGGGGCGTGGATGCAGACACACCCAGCCCTAAGACACCAGGCAAGGTCATTTGATTCCAAACAATCGGTTTATTGATCATTACAGAATGTCTCTCTTATGCTTTCCTCTCCCTTTCCCCTTTCCTAAATCATGATCCCACTCTCAGTCCACAATAGAGACCCAGATCAGAATCAGGTTTATCATCACTCACGAATGTCATAAAATTGTTTTTATGGCAGCAGTGGAGTGCAATACATAAAATTACTACAGTACTGTGCAAAAGTATTCATCACCTGATATACACACACACACACACACACACACACGTGTGTGTGTGTGTGTGTGCCTACGACTTTTGCACAGTACTGTACGTGTCATAACCAAATGAATCTGACTCTGAGTTCATTAGTCTTATAGCACCTTGCTAGATTGCTAGATGCTGTACAGGCTTTCAGGCTTTTGTATCTACTCAAACCATGAGAGGAAAGTCATGGGGTCAGGTGAAGAGGGGCAAGGGAGGCTTATGTGGAGCATAAACAATTGGGGGATAAAATATAACGAATTTTGGAAGCAGAACAAATTAGGACATAATTTCCTTTGGCTATGCCAAGACCGATTTGGACAGCTGTTGTGTTCAGTGCACACATTCCTGAGAAACGTAAACAATAACATAAGAAACAGGAGCAGGAGTTGGTCGTCTGGCCCGTCGAATTTGCTCTGCCATTCATGGCTGATCTGGCTCAGCTCCACCTACCTGCCCTTTCCCCCATCCCTTCATTCCTCTGCTTCTTAATACCCATTTCGTTTAGGGCGGCAATGAAGGTCATCTGCCTCTGTCTGTCCTTGGCCATCTTCTCTATTGTGCCCCAGGTGGGTTCAGGGTCCTCTAGGTAACAGCGCCAAGTTGTCTTTGGGCTCCCGTGTTTCCTCCGCCCCTCAGATGTGCTGTCTCGATGATGGAGTTGGCATCTCTTCTCATCACGTGCACAACCCACCTCCAGTGTTTCCTCGTGATTATTGAGGCCATGTCCTCTTGGTGACACTGAAGGCGGAGGGCGTGGTTGGAGATCTTCCTTGGACATAAAATCGGAGGATCTTCCAGAGGCTCGTGGTGTGGAATGATAACAGCCACACACAGATATGCTGTTTCCTTAACAATGTTATTTTGACCAGTCAGGGTGTTGGCTCTGAGCTGAACCCCCGAACCTGGAGAACTGATGGACCACTCTTAGTCTGACCTCTACCCTTTGACCTGTTTGGCATGGGTGACCCACCAAGAGCCAAAGCACGAGGCCCTGACTCCAACCAACACAGTTCTCTGGGTCATCGAGGCACGCAAGCCTCCAAACCCTATGACAAGGTTGTGCTCTTTGAGGAGTTCCATGCTATGCAAAACTCTACCTAACTGTGTCCTAAATACTTTTAATGAGGAGGTCTCTACTGCTTCCCCAGGCAGAGAACTCCACAGATTCACTACTCTCTGGGAAAAGCAGTTTCTCCTCATCTCCATCTTATATCTACTCCCCCGAATCCTGAGGCTATGGTCCCACAGTTAGGGCGGTGTGGTAGCATTGTGGTGAGTGAATCGCTGACCCCTGATCATTGACCGGGGTTCAAATCCTGCCAATGCCTGTACGTCCCCCCCATGACCATGTGGGTTTCTCCTGGGTACGCCTGTCTCCTCCCACATTGCGAAGACGTAGGGTTAGGCTAATGAGTAGTGGGCATGCTGTGTCAGCACCAAAACATGGTTGCTCTTGTGAACTGTCCAGCGAAGTCGTCACTGATTTGATTTAATGTAAATGACACATTTAAGACCGCAAACCTTTTTATGCCACGGACCCCTACCATTAACGAAGGGGTTCTTGGACCCCAGGTTGGGAATCCTTGCCATAACGGGACTCAGGAGCAGGATTAGGCCGTTTGGTTCATCAATTCTGCTCCATCGTTTGAACATGGCTGATTTATTAACCCTTTCAACCCCACTACACTCATGTTACTCCTGTTCATTAGTGCAAATATCAAATCAGCCAACCACGCAGCAGCACTTAATGCAGAAAAACACGCCGACACGGTCAAGAGATTCAGCTGTTGTTCAGACCAAACATTAGAATGGGGGAAGAAATGTGTCCTAAGTGACTTTGACAGTGGAATCCTCAAGGATCAAAGCCTCAGAAAGGCGGCATCGATCATTAAGGGCCCCTATTACCCAGGGCATGCCCTCTTCTCATTGCTACCATCAGGGAGGAAGTACAGGAGCCTGAAGGCACAAACTCAATGATTCAGGAACAGCTTCTTCTCGTCTCCATCCGATTTCTGAATGGACTAACTGCAATTCACATGCTATTTTCTTTATTATCATGTATTGCATTGTACTGCTGCCACAGACACAACAAATTTCATGACGTATGCTGGATATGTTAAACCTGATTCTGATCTCCATGGATTTTAACACACAGGAGTCTCTAGAGTTTACAGAGAATGATTTCAAGCTGAAAGGAAAGTGTATTACAACAGTGGTGTGCAGAAAAATGTTGAACTTTGAAGAGGACGGGCTACAGCAGCAGAAGATCAAAGACGTACTCTCAATGGCCAAGTTATTAGGTACCTATGTGTACCTAATAGTTTATGTGGTTCAAATGTATATGTGACCAATGTCTTCTTTTTAAAGAATTTTTAATCCTTTTTACTTCAAGTCTAACCTACCAGTGGAAACAACATTTTGCCTCTATCTTATTTACCCCTCTCATATTTTTATGTTTCTGTAAAATGTCCTCTTGTTCTTCAAGGAATAAGTTTGGAGATGCAAATTAATTTCAAGGAAAAGGCAGTGTCTAAATGACTTTAATCTCCTAGTGAACATGTGCTTGTTCTAGGCGTGGCGCCTGTCATCCCCACTCTGAAGACATCGCCATCAAGGGCTGCATTCTGACAAGTGCCTTCTTTGATAAAAAGTCCAACCAAGGCTTACTGTTAAAAATGAGAGACCCTCCATTGTCATTTTCATAATCAGCTCCATGAATTACCCAGATTAAATGGTAGTTCCTCTTATGAAATGCAAAATTGCTTGAAATGCAATGATCGCACAACAGCTGATATAATGTCACCACTTCCTTGCAAAGTCAACAGAAAGTGGTGACACAGCCAGTCCATCACAGTCAAAGGACTCCCAACCACCGAACACACGGCCCAGTACGTCACAGACAATGGACTCCCAACCACCGAACACACAGTCCGATCCGTCACAGACAAAGGACTCCCAACCACCGAACACACAGCCCAGACCGTCACAGTCAAAGGACTCCCAACCACCGAACACACGGCCCAGTACGTCACAGACAAAGGACTCCCAACCACCGAACACACGGCCCAGTCCGTCACAGACAAAGGACTCCCAACCACCGAACACACAGTCCGATCCGTCACAGACAAAGGACTCCCAACCACCGAACACACAGTCCGATCCGTCACAGTCAAAGGACTCCCAACCACCAAACACACAGCCCAGTCCATCACAGTCAAAGGACTCCCAACCACCGAACACACAGCCCAGTCCGTCACAGACAAAGGACTCCCATCCACCGAACACACAGCCCAGTCCGTCACAGACAAAGGACTCCCAACCACCGAACACACAGCCCAGTCCGTCACAGTCAAAGGACTCCCAACCACCGAACACACAGCCCAGTCCGTCACAGACAAAGGACTCCCAACCACCGAACACACAGCCCAGTCCGTCACAGTCAAAGGACTCCCAACCACCGAACACACGGCCCAGTCCGTCACAGACAAAGGACTCCCAACCACCAGACACATTTAAGTGCAGCACTACCACAAGAAGGCAGTGTCCATCATCAAGAAATTCCACCATCCAGCCCTTGTTCTTTTTTCTGCTACCACCCAGCTGGAGACTTAGACCCCGCACCACCAGTTCAGGAGCAGCTATTACTGTTCAATCGTTGAGTCATGAACCGGCGTGGATGATTTCTCCCACCTGAACTCTGAACTACTTCTGCAACCAACAGATCCACCTTCAAGGTCTCTTTACCATGCAGGTTCTCAATATTATTTTTTACATCTGCACTATGTTTGTTTTGCACATTGTTTGTTTCTCAGTCTTTGTTTACGTATAGATTCTCAGAAGTTTTGTGGAAATTTACTTTAGTTGTAGTAACAAGAATGCATTCTCGTTTGCAACAAAATGGAAGCTGTATTGTACCAGAATGCTTTGCTGATCGTGTTTGTGCAACATTATACCGATGGAAACTTGAGTCCTCGATAATTTACAGACCAGCAGATACTGGAAGAATGCCAACTACACTGATTAAGCAGAAGGACACAATGCACCCTTGAACTGAGGTGTGGGTAACTGTGCTTGTGTATAAGGTGTGTATTCTGTCAAACAGTACACACAATACAGGCAGTACAGAGCATAGAATAGTACACACAGTACAGGCCCTTTGGCCCACTATGTTGTGCCGACCCTTAAACCCTGTCTCCCATATATCCCCCCCACCTTAAATTCCTCCATATACCTGTCTAGTAGTTTCTTAAATTTCACTAGTGTATCTACCTCCACCACTGACTCAGGCAGTGCATTCCACGCACCAACCACTCTAATATCCCCCTTGAACTTCCCACCCCTTACCTTAAAGCCATGTCCTCTTGTATTGAGCAGTGGTGCCCATGGGAAGAGGCTCTGGCTGTCCACTCTACCTATTCCTCTTAGTATCTTGTATACCTCTATCATGTCTCCTCTCATCCTCCTTCTCTCCAAAGAGTGAAGCCCTAGCTCCCTTAATCTCTGATCATAATCCATACTCTCTAAACCAGGCAGCATCCTGGTGAATCTCCTCTGTATCCTTTCCAATGCTTCCACATCCTTCCTTCAGCCCAACTTCTCCATACTGACCATGATTTCCCTCTAAGAATCAAGTTTAATATCACCAACAGAATACCTAATATCACCATCTCCAACGGGACCCCCCCACTAAGTACACCTTTCCCTCCCACGCTCTTTGCTTTCTGCAGGGATTGCTCCCTTGTCCATTCATCCCTCCCTACTGATCTCCCTCCTGGCACCTATCCTTGCAAGTGGACCACGTGCCACACCTGTCCCTACACCTCCCTCACTACCATTCAGCACCCCAAACACTCCTTCCAGGTGAGGACACACTTCACCTGTCACACTAGTGGGGGCAAGTTCTGTATTAGGGTGCTCCTAGTATGACCTCCTATACATTGGTGAGACCCAATTAGACTGGGAGACAGCTTCGCCAAGCACCTACGCTCTGTCCACCAGTAATGGCGGGACACCCAGTGGCCACCCATTTTTATTCCACTTCCCACTCCCATTCTGACATGTCAGTCCACAGCCTCCTACTGACACTCGGGTTAGAGGAGCAACACCTTATATTCTGTCTGGGTAGCCTCCAACCTGACGACACGAACATCAATTTCTCAAACTTTCAGTAACCCCCCCCCCCCTCCCTTCACCATACCCCATTCCCATTTCCCTCTCTCACCTTAACTTCTTACCTGCCCATCACCTCCCTCTGGTGCTCCTCCCCCTTCCCTTTCTTCCATGGCCTTCTGTCCTCTTCTATCAGAGTCCTCCTTCTGCAGCCCTTCATCTTTCATCGATCGACTTCCCAGCTCTTTACCTCACACCTCCCCTTCTCCCAGTTTCACCTATCACCTACTACCTTGTATTTCTTCTTCCCCTCCCCCCCACCCTCTTACCCTGACTTCTCATTTATTTTCCTGTCCTGATGAAGGGTCTCAGCCCGAAACGTCAACTGCTTACGCATTTCCATAGATGCTGCCCGGTTACTGAGTTCCTCCAGCATCTTCTGTGAGTTGCTTGGATTTCCAGCATCTGCAGATGTTCTCTTGTTTGTTAATATCAGTGCTGCATGTCATGAAATTTGGTGTCTTTGCAGCAGCAGTACAATGCAATACAAAACAATAAAAAATAAAAAGAATTACAGTAAGTATATGTACATATTTTATACTGAAGTAAGTAGTGCAGAAATTGAATTTTAAAATTGGGGTTGGAGCTTTTGACTCCTTTGCTTGCATCTTCGTAAACAGCTCTATTTCTATCTTTATTATCTCTTTTTTCCCTTTTAAGGTTCTTTTGAAGACCCTGACCTGGAGTTACATGCTGACTTTGGTTCTTTGTGGGAATGGGACCCACTCCTGGCTTCTCATGACCGGCCACTTTTCAATTTGCCAAGGATGCAGCCTGGAAGACTCGCGGCCATCAGAGTGCCAGATCTTCATGGCCCTGGGGGTGGGCAGACTCGAGGTCAGTGTCGCCTGGTGCGTCGTTGAAGATGGAAGATTGAAAGCAGTGAGCTGGCTACTGGCTGTATTCCCAGAGAGCCAAGTTCTTTTGGCACAGAGCTCGAGAAAAGTGATACAACAGGCTTTTTACACCATAAATCGGCAAGTTGTTTTGTTATGTTATCCTCCCACGGTGAAAGGGGACACCTCTTTTTTCCTTATTGGGGGAGAGCCTGTGGTATGTCGAATTACTGGGTGAATGAGTAGTCTTTGGTGTACTGCAAGTCTGTGTTTTGTTGATGTTTTGCTGCACGTTTGAGTGCTCTGTGGCGGGGGGAGGGCTTTCGGGTTCTAACATTTAACTGTCATTCATTCTTTGGCAGTCCTCTGTCTTTGTGGATGTTTGCGAAGAAAAGAATTTCAGGATGTATATTGTATACATTTCTCTGATATTAAATGTACCTATTGCAATCTATTGAAAAGTAGTTAAATAGTGTTCATTGGTTCAATGACCATTCAGAAAAGTGATGGCTGAGAGGAAAAAGCTGTTCCTGAATCATTGAGTGTGTGTCCTCAGGCTTCTGTACCTCCTCCCTGATGGTAACAGTAAGAACAAGGCATGACTGGGTGATGGGGATCCTTAATGATGGACGCCGCCTTTTGAGGCATCGCTCCTTGAAGATGTCCTGGATATTGCAGAGGCCAGTGCCCATGATGGAGGTGACCAAGTTTACAATTCTCTGCAGCTTATTTTGATCCTGTACAGTAGACCATGCCATTGAGCAGCTGGTCATAGAGCACATTAAGGCCTTTCCCTGGCTACAATGGACCCTTTCCAGTTCGCTAATCATTTAAGTCAATCCACTGATGGTGCAAAAGCCTCTGCCCTCCACTCTGTCCATCCCACCTGCAAAATGGGGTCTCATTTGCCAGACTGCTGTCTATAGACTTTAGTATGGTGTTCAACACCATCATTCCCCAGAAACTGGCGGGGAAGTTGTCCTCACTGGGTCTCAACTCCTCCCTCTGCAATACTGGACTTCTTAACAGTTAGGCCACCTGTCAGTGTGGGCAGCACATCTCTCGTCCCTTTACGCTGAGCACTGGTGCTCTCCAAGGCTGTGTGCTCAGCTCTCTTCTGTTCACACTGCTGACACATGACTGTGTCGCAGGGTCCAGCTCCAACCGTGTCATCAAGTTTGCGGATGTCACAGCAGTGGTTGGCCTCGTCGGCAACGATGATGAGACGGAGTACAGTGAGGAAGTGGAGCGACTGGTGGATTGGTGTGAGAAGAAGCCTGAGGGTCATAATTGTCATAATTAAATGACAATAAACTTCATTTGACTTGGCTAGACTTGATACCAGATGGTTATGCAGCCAGTTGAATGCTCTCTGCGGTACATCTGTAGAAATTTGTGACTATCTTTGGTGACGTACCAATTCTCCTCAAATTCCTAATGAAGTATAGTCACTGTCGTGCCTTCTTTGTAGCTGCATTGATGTGTTGGGTCCAGGACAGGTACTCAGAGATATTGACACTCAGGAACTTGAAATTTCCACTTCTGATCCCTCTACGAGGGTTGGTGTGTGTTCCCTCGACTCACCCTTTCTGAACTCAACAATCAGCTCCTCGGTCTTACTGACATTGAGTGCACGATTGTTGCTGAGACACCACTCAATTAGGTGATCTGTCATGCTCCTGTATGTCCTCTTGTCATCATCTGAAATTCTGCCAACAATAGTGGTATTGTCAGCAAAAGCTAGTTGCATTTGACTGTGTTTGACCCATATCTCTCCAAACCAGAGGTTCCCAAACGTTTCTTTATGCCATGGACCCCGACCATTAACGAAGGGTGCTTGGACCCCAGGTTTGGAACCCCAGCCCTAAACCTTTCCTATCCATGTATCAATCAGGTTTACTGATATGGTTTTATTTGACATTAAAAAATTGTTGTTTTGCACCAGTAATACAGAGTAAAGACATAAAATCACAATAAATTATGAAAATAAATAAATAACACAAGAAAAAAAGAATAGAAATAGTGACATGGATTCATGGGCTGTTCAGACATCTATTGGCAGAAGGGAAGAATCATTGAGTGTGGGTCTTCAGGCTCTTGCACCTCCTCCCTGATGGTAGCAATGAGGAAAGGACATGTTCTGGAGGGTGAGGATCCTTAACGATAGAGCCATCTTTTTCAGGCACATACTCTTGATGCCCAGGATGTTGGCCAGGATTGTGCCTGCAAATCAGCTGGCTGATTTTTCAACCCTCTGCAACATTTTCTGATATTGAACGTTGGACCCTCCATACTCGGCTGTGAAGTGACTGATCAAAATGCTCCACAAAGCTAAAAGTTCAAAGCAAATTTATTATCAAAGTACATATATATCACCATTTACTGTGCAACCCTGAGATTTGCTTTGTTGTGGGTGTACATCTGTAGGAATTAGCTAAAGTCTTTGGTGACATACCAAGTCACCTCAGACTCCTAATGAAGTAGACTTACTGTCATGCAAAGACACGTACGTTCGGATGCTGTTCATAGACTTCAGTTTAGCATTCAACACAATCATCCCTCAGAAACTGATTAGAAAGCTGAGCCTACTGGGCCTGAACACCTCCCTTGCAACTGGATCCTAGACTTCCTGACTGGGAGATCTCAGTCAGTCCGGATCGGGAGCAGCATCTCCAACACCATCACACTGAGCACGGGGGCTCCCCAGGGTTGCGTGCTCAGTCCACTGCTGTTCACTCTGCTGAGCCACGACTGTGCTGCAACACACAGCTCGAACCATATCATCAAATTCGCCGATGACACGACCGCGGTGGGTCTCATCAGCAAGAACGACGAGACAGCATAGAGAGGAGGTGCAGCAGCTAACGGACTGGTGCAGAGCCAACAACCTGTCTCTGAATGTGAACAAAACAAAAGAGATGGTTGTTGAGTTCAGGAGGGCACGGAGCGACCACTCTCCGCTGATCATCGATGGCTCCTCGGTAGACATTGTTAAGAGCACCAAATTTCTTGGTGTTCACCTGGCGAAGAATCTTACCTGGTCCCTCAACACCAGCTCCATAGTAAAGAAAGCCCAACAGCATCTCCACTTTCTGCGAAGGCCGAGGAAAGTCCATTTTCCACCCCCCATCCTCATCACATTCTACAGAGGTTGTATTGAGAGCATCCTGAGCAGCTGCATCACTGCCTGGTTCGGAAATTGCACCATCTCGGACCGCAAGACCCTGCAGCGGATAGTGAGGTCAGCTGAGAAGATCATTGGGGTCAATCTTCCTGCCATCACAGATATTTACACTACTCGCTGCATCCGCAAAGCAAACAGCATTATGAAGGACCCCATGCACCCTCATACAAACTCTTCTCCCTCTTGCCGTCTGGGAAAAGGCTCCGAAGCATTTGGGCTCTCACGGCCAGACTATGTAACTGTTTCTTCCCCTAAGCCTTCAGACTCCTCAATACCCAGAGCCTGGACTGACACCAGCTTACTGCCCTCTACTGTGCCTATTGTCTTGTTTATTATTTATTGTATTGCCTGCACTGTTTTGTGCACTTTATGCAGTCCTGGGTAGGTCTGTAGTCCAGTGTAGTTTTTTTCTGTGTTGTTTTTACGTAGTTCAGTGTAGTTTTTGTATTGTTCATGTAGCACCAAGGTCCTGAAAAGCATTGTCTTGTTTTTACTATGCACTGTACCAGCAGTTATGGTTGAAATGACAATAAAAAGTGACTTGACTTGACGATGCCATCAGTGGTGAGTCCAGGACTGATTCTCTGAGAGGCTGACAACCCAGAATTTAAAGCTGTCCATCCATTCCGCTAAAATGTGTTTTAAATATTGTATTCTACAGTCTCTGGCAACTTGTTATACGTACCCACCACTCTGTGTGAAAATCTAGCCCCTCAGGTCCCTGTGCCCTCATAAACCTAATCCTTAAGTTTTGGACTACCCTAAACTGTGTCTTAGGTGTTGGGGTGGAGATGCATCTTGACCAACAGAGATGTAAGGTGCTTCTTCCCTTTGCTAGTCTGCAGGTCACACTTGGGCAAGGTGTAGCACCTGCTTATCCCCCCCCCACCCCCCTGATCAGGGCCACGTGAAACCATGGGAGTAGGTGGTCACATGAGCAACTGGTACAGATCACAAGTCCTGGTTATGTGACCACTGACGCCAGGCAGACAACCTCTGCAGAGTATTGATCGTGGCAGGGGTCACTGCCCAGAAGGCAATGACAAACCACTTCTGTAGAGAAATTTGCTAAGGACGATCACAGTTATGGGAAGACCACGATCACCCATAGCATGGCATGGCACATAATGATGATGCCATTCGACATGGCACATAATGAATGAACCCTGTGACTATTCAAAGTCAAATTAAGCTTATTGCCATTTGCACAAGTACATGTACGCACAGGTGCAATGAAAAGCTGTCCTGATGAAGGGCCTCGGCTCAAAACACCGACTGTATAAATGCTGCTTGACCCTCTGAGTTCATATGGAATTTTTGTGCTTGGCTTTGGATCTGCAGTACCTGCTGAATCTCTTGTTTTTATGTTGCAATGAAAAACCTACTTGCAGCAACAAACTTTTATAAGGTCACCTCCTCAGTCCCTTACTTGAGCCCATCACTCCCCAGATCTTTGAAGATTCTTTTTCTCCCAAGGATGAGGTCTTTGGAGCGTCTGCTGGTGCTTCTGTAACTCTGGATGTTTACAGGATGGGGTTGCTAGACCCATCACCAACCCTCCTCCTTTTCGCAGCCAGGCTTGAGTTTTGGTGCACAAGGTTCCAGGGAGAGTAACCCAGCCTATCCAGTCTCTCCTCATAACTCAAGTCCCAGTAATATTTTCTGCACCCTGTCTATAGTTGACCTACTGTATTCGTGCCTCATCCCTTATACTCCTGACTACTCAAAGGTAGCTCCGGTAAAATTTCACTGATTGACCCTTTTGCCAGGCAAAAGGATAAAAATGCAAAGTATACATGGGGTGATTGATAAGTTCGTGGCCAAAGGTAGAAGGAGTCAATTTTAGAAAACCTAGCACCTTTATTTTTCAACATAGTCCCCTCCTACATTCACATACTTAGTCCAGTGGTGGTGGAGCATAAGGACCTTAGACATACAGAAAGTGTCCACGGATTGGGTGATTGATAAGTTTGTGGCCTAAGGTAGAAGGAGGTGAGTTATACAGCTCTCGTTACATGCACATGCAGGTCAACTCTGAGTGATTATGCAGAAAGTTTGAAGTTAATAACTCATCTCTACCTCAGGCCACAAACTTATTAATCACCCCGATGAGTTATTAACTTCAAACTTTCTACATAATCACTCAGAGTTGAACTGCATGTCCATGTAACGAGAGCTGTATAACTCATCTCCTTCCACCTTAGGCCATGAACTTATCAGTCACCCATCTGTGGACACTTTCTGGAGGTCCAAGATCCGTATGCTCCATGACCGCTGGACTAAGTGTGTAAATGTAGGAGGGGACTATGTTTAAAAATAAATGTGCAAGACTTTTTAAAATTGACTCCTACCTTAGGCCACAAACTTATTAGTCACCCCTTGTAAGTCAAAATTAAATTTATTATTAAAATATGTATGTTGTCATATACTACCCTGAGATTCATTTTCTTGCAGGCACTTACAGAAAAATAAATCAAAGTCAAAAGTCAAAGTCACCCTGAAATGAATCTCCAGGTAACAGACACAAACGGCTGGAGGAACCATGAATTTCTAGGGAGTATTGTTCGTTCATGGTGGGTCGTGTCGTATGACGTGGGTGATCATAACGTGATTGTTCTTGGCAAATTTTTCTATAAAAGTAGCTTGCCACTGCCTTCTTCTGGGCAGTGTCTTTACAAGACGATTGACCCCAGCCATTATCAATACTCTTCAGAGATTGTCTGTCTGGCTTCAGTGGTCACATAACCAGGACTTGTGATCTGCATCGGCTGCTCGTACAACCATCCACCACCTGCTCCCCTGGCTTCACGTCACCCTGATCCTGGGGGAGGGGGAGGGGGGCTAAGCAGGTGCTACACCTTGCTCACGGGTGACCTGCAGGCTAGAGAAGGGAAGGAGCACCTTACACCTCCTTTGGTAGAGACATATCTTCATCCGCCACCTATTAAGTTAGTATATTAGAATTGTCCAGCACCTTTTCCCAAAACAAATTAATGGAACAGTGTTTGTCCATTGTGTCCGATGATAACAGGGAACCCATGTGGGAGAGATTTTAAAATGGAAAAGCCAGTACACTGGGGCAGTTCCTCTCTCTCTCAGCCTCCGAAGTCCGGGTCCGGTGGTCCGAACAAGCATCACAAGCTGGAGACTTCCTTGGTCACAGTGGATGACCATGACATCTTCTGTGTCTTGTCGTGCCCTTCGCTCTCCATGACCCGCCACAGAACCACCTTCTTGGCCATGGATCTCGCTGTAGATCTCATCCGCCCAGGCGGCCGGAGCTGACCGAGCTCGGACAGGCGTGTCGTTATCTCACCAGGGTACGAGGCCCGCTGGCCACCCTCACCTGGCTTAGCTCACTTGTTGAAGTGGAGTACCAGGGGGTGGCCATTGCTGTCATATGCAAACAGCTGCTTGGCGCCACAGGTGAGAGCTGATTGTCCAGTGGGGACCAAAGGTGAGTGAGCTGCCCCAGAATGGGCACAACGAGACCCATAATAACAACAAGTAACTCAGAGTGCATCAATCATGAGCACATTTATTTTACTTGCAGAAAGGGGAGACCATCACTGAACAAGTGCTGAAGATAGCCCCCAAAAACGTGAGGCAGAGGCAGAAATAGGAGTTTCAAGGAGATGGTAACTCCTAAAAGACAGGAGACAGGTAGCTGGGTGACTTCCAGGAGAGGGAAGGGGATTAGACAGAATGAGCAGAGCACGCCTGTGGCTGTTTCCATCAATATTAAGTATATCGTTTTGGATACTGTTGGTGGGGACAACCTACTAGGGACAAGTTGCAGTGGTCGTGACTCTGGCATCGAGACTGGACCCTCAGCTCAGAAGGGAAGGAGGGAAAAGAGGACAGCAGTAGTGATAGGGGATTCAATAGTTAGGGGGACAGATAAGAGGTGCTGTGGGAGAGATCAAGAATCCCAGATAGTCTGTTGCCTCCCTGGTGCCAGGGTCCGGATTGAGATCTCAGCACTCTCAACAGGGAGGGTGAGCAGCCAGATGTCGTGGTCCATGCAGGGACCAATGACGAGCATAGGAAGAAGGAGGAGGTCCTGCAAAGAGAGTTAGGTGCAAAGTTGAAGGACAGGACCTCCAGGATTGCAATCTCAGAATTGCTACCCATGCCACGTGCTAGTGAGGCCAGAAATAGGAAGATAATGCAGCTAAATATGTGGCTAAGGAGTTGGTGCAGGAGGGAGGGCTTCATGTTTCTGGACAATGGGCCCTTGTTCCAGGGAAGGTGGAACCTGTTCCGATGGGACAGGTTGCACCTGAACTAGAGGCGGACTAATATCCTTGCGGGAAGGTTTGTTAGTGCTGCTCCAGGGGGGTTTAAACTAGATTTGCAGGGGGAGCGGAACCAGAGTGTTAGAGCAGATAGTGAGGTGGAGGAGGATAAAGGTCATGCAAGAACTGCAAGTACAGTCCATGGAGTAAAGCCAGATCTAACATATAAAGAGGAAAGAAGTAGAATAAAGGGTGTTAAGGTAGAAGGACTAAAGTGTGTGTACTTCAATGCAAGAAGCATCAGGAACAAAGGTGATGAACTGAGAGCTTGGATACATACATGGAATTATGATGTAGTGGCCATTACAAAGACTTGGCTGGCACCAGGGCAGGAATGGATTCTCAATATTCCTGGATTTCAGTGCTTTAAAAGGGATAGAGAGGAGGGAAGCGGGGAGGATGGGTGGCATTACTGGTCAGGGATACTATTACAGCTACAGAAAGGGTGGGTAATGAAGCAGGGTCCTCTTTTGAGTCAGTATGGGTGGAACAGGAAGGGAGCAGTTACTCTACTGGTGGTATTCTATAGGTCCCCTGGTAGCAGCAGGGATACCGAGGAGCAGATTGGGAGGCAGATTTTGGAAAGGTGCAAAAATAACAGGGGTGTTATCATGGGTGACTTTAACTTCCCTAATATTGATTGGCACCTGATTAGTTCCAATGGTTTAGACAGGACAGAGTTCGTTAAGTGTGTCCAGGATGGATTCCTGTCACAGTATGTTGACAAGCCGACTAAGGGGAATGCCATTCTAGATCTAGTATTAGGTAACGAACCGGGTCAGGTCACAGATCTCTCAGTGGGTGAGCATCTGGGGGACAGTGACCACCGCTCCCTGGCCTTTAGCATTATCATGGAAAAGGATAGGATCAGAGAGGACAGGAAAATTTTTAATTAGGGAAGGGCAAATTATGAGGCTATAAGGCTAGAACTTGTGGGTGTGAATTGGGATGATGTTTTTGTAGGGAACTGTACTATGGACATGTGGTTGATGTTTGGGGATCTCTTGCAGGATGTCAGGGACAAATTTGTCCCGGTGAGGAAGATAAAGAATGGGTGAAGGAACCATGGGTGACAAGTGAGGTGGAAAATCTGGTCAGGTGGAAGAAAACAGCATTCATGAGGTTTAGGAAGCTAGGATCAGATGGGGCTATTGAGGAATATAGAGTAGCAAGAAGGGGGCATGAGAAGGCCTTGGCAAGTAGGGTAAAGGAAAACCCCAAGGCTTTCTTCAAATATGTGAAGAACAAAAGGATGACGGGAGTGAAGGTAGGACTGATTAGAGATAAAGGTGGGAAGATGTGCCTAGAGGCTGTGTAAGTGAGCGAGGTCCTCAATGAATACTTCTCTTCAGTGTTCACCAATGAGAGGGAACTTGATGACGGTGAGGACAATATGAGTGAGGTTGATGTTCTGGAGCATGTTGATATTAAGGGAGAGGAGGCATTGGAGTTGTTAAAATACATTAGGATGGATAAGTCCCCGGGACCTGATGGAATATTCCCCAGGCTACTCCATGAGGCGAGGGAAGAGATTGCTGAGCCTCTGGCTAGGATCTTTATGTCCACGTTGTCCATGGGAATGCTACCAGAGGAATGGAGGGAGGTGAATGTTGTTCCCTTGTTCAAAAAAGGTAGTAGGGATAGTCCGGGTAATTATAGACCAGTGAGCCTAATGTCTGGTGGGAAAGCTGTTGGAAAAAATTCTTAGAGATAGGATCTATGGGCATTTAGAGAATCATGGTCTGATCAGGGACAGTCAGCATGGCTTTATGAAGAGCAGATCATGTCTGACAAGCCTGTTAGAGTTCTTTGAGGAGATGACCAGGCATATAGATGAGGATAGTGCAGTGGATGTGATCTACATGGATTTTAGTAAGGCATTTGATAATGTTCCACACGGTAGGCTTATTCAGAAAGTCAGGAGGCATGGGATCCAGGGAAGTTTGGCCTGGTGGATTCAGAATTGGCTTGCCGCAGAAAGCAGAGGGTCATGGTGGAGGGAGTACATTCAGATTGGAGAGTTGTGACTAGTGGTGTCCCACAAGGATCAGTTCTGGGACCTTTACTTTTCATGATTTTTATTAACGACCTGGATGTGGGGGTAGAAGGGTGGGTTGGCAAGTTTGCAGATGACACAAAGGTTGGTGGTGTTGTGGATAGTGCTGAGGATTGTCGAAGATTGCAGAGGGATATTGATAGGATGCAGAAGTGGGCTGAGAAATGGCAGATGGAGTTCAACCTGGAGAAGTGTGAGGTGGTACACTTTGGAAGGACAAACTCCAAGGCAGAGTACAAAGTAAATGGCAGGATACTTGGGAGTGTGGAGGAGCAGAGGGATCTGGGGTACCTGTCATAGATATCTGAAAGTTGCCTCACAGGTAGATAGGGTAGGTAAGAAAGCTTATGGGGTGTTAGCTTTCATAAGTCGAGGGACAGAGTTTAAGAGTCGCGAGGTAATGACGCAGCTCCATTTCACTGTGGGAGGTGAAACATAACAAAATAACTTGCGGATTACTCTCCCTGGAACCTTGTGCACCAAAACTCAAGCCTGGCTGCGAAAAGGAGGAGGGTTGGTGATGGGTCTAGCAACCCCATCCTGTAAACATCCAGAGTTACAGAAGCACCAGCAGACGCTCCAAAGACCTCATCCTTGGGAGAAAAAGAATCTTCAAAGATCTGGGGAGTGATGGGCTCAAGTAAGGGACTGAGGAGGTGACCTTATAAAAGTTTGTTGCTGCAAGTAGGTTTTTCATTGCAACATAAAAACAAGAGATTCAGCAGGTACTGCAGATCCAAAGCCAAGCACAAAAATTCCATATGAACTCAGAGGGTCAAGCAGCATTTATACAGTCGGTGTTTTGAGCCGAGGCCCTTCATCAGGACAGCTTTTCATTGCACCTGTGCGTACATGTACTTGTGCAAATGGCAATAAGCTTAATTTGACTTTGAATAGTCACAGGGTTCATTCATTATGTGCCATGTCGAATGGCATCATCATTATGTGCCATGCCATGCTATGGGTGATCGTGGTCTTCCCATAACTGTGATCGTCCTTAGCAAATTTCTCTACAGAAGTGGTTTGTCATTGCCTTCTGGGCAGTGACCCCTGCCACGATCAATACTCTGCAGAGGTTGTCTGCCTGGCGTCAGTGGTCACATAACCAGGACTTGTGATCTGTACCAGTTGCTCATGTGACCACCTACTCCCATGGTTTCACGTGGCCCTGATCAGGGGGGTGGGGGGGGGATAAGCAGGTGCTACACCTTGCCCAAGTGTGACCTGCAGACTAGCAAAGGGAAGAAGCACCTTACATCTCTGTTGGTCAAGATGCATCTCCACCCCAACACCTAAGACACAGTTTAGGGTAGTCCAAAACTTAAGGATTAGGTTTATGAGGGCACAGGGACCTGAGGGGCTAGATTTTCACACAGAGTGGTGGGTACGTATAACAAGTTGCCAGAGACTGTAGAATACAATATTTAAAACACATTTTAGCGGAATGGATGGACAGCTTTAAATTCTGGGTTGTCAGCCTCTCAGAGAATCAGTCCTGGACTCACCACTGATGGCATCGTCAAGTCAAGTCACTTTTTATTGTCATTTCAACCATAACTGCTGGTACAGTGCATAGTAAAAACAAGACAATGCTTTTCAGGACCTTGGTGCTACATGAACAATACAAAAACTACACTGAACTACGTAAAAACAACACAGAAAAAAACTACACTGGACTACAGACCTACCCAGGACTGCATAAAGTGCACAAAACAGTGCAGGCAATACAATAAATAATAAACAAGACAATAGGCACAGTAGAGGGCAGTAAGCTGGTGTCAGTCCAGGCTCTGGGTATTGAGGAGTCTGAAGGCTTAGGGGAAGAAACAGTTACATAGTCTGGCCGTGAGAGCCCAAATGCTTCGGAGCCTTTTCCCAGACGGCAAGAGGGAGAAGAGTTTGTATGAGGGTGCATGGGGTCCTTCATAATGCTGTTTGCTTTGCGGATGCAGCGAGTAGTGTAAATATCTGTGATGGCAGGAAGATTGACCCCAATGATCTTCTCAGCTGACCTCACTATCCGCTGCAGGGTCTTGCGGTCCGAGATGGTGCAATTTCCGAACCAGGCAGTGATGCAGCTGCTCAGGATGCTCTCAATACAACCTCTGTAGAATGTGATGAGGATGGGGGGTGGAAAATGGACTTTCCTCGGCCTTCGCAGAAAGTGGAGATGCTGTTGGGCTTTCTTTACTATGGAGCTGGTGTTGAGGGACCAGGTAAGATTCTTCGCCAGGTGAACACCAAGAAATTTGGTGCTCTTAACAATGTCTACCGAGGAGCCATCGATGATCAGCGGAGAGTGGTCGCTCCGTGCCCTCCTGAACTCAACAACCATCTCTTTTGTTTTGTTCACATTCAGAGACAGGTTGTTGGCTCTGCACCAGTCCGTTAGCTGCTGCACCTCCTCTCTATGCTGTCTCGTCGTTCTTGCTGATGAGACCCACCGCGGTCGTGTCATCGGCGAATTTGATGATATGGTTCGAGCTGTGTGTTGCAGCACAGTCGTGGCTCAGCAGAGTGAACAGCAGTGGACTGAGCACGCAACCCTGGGGAGCCCCCGTGCTCAGTGTGATGGTGTTGGAGATGCTGCTCCCGATCCGGACTGACTGAGATCTCCCAGTCAGGAAGTCTAGGATCCAGTTGCAAGGGAGGTGTTCAGGCCCAGTAGGCTCAGCTTTCTAATCAGTTTCTGAGGGATGATTGTGTTGAATGCTAAACTGAAGTCTATGAACAGCATCCGAACGTACGTGTCTTTGCATGACAGTAAGTCTACTTCATTAGGAGTCTGAGGTGACTTGGTATGTCACCAAAGACTTTAGCTAATTCCTACAGATGTACACCCACAACAAAGCAAATCTCAGGGTTGCACAGTAAATGGTGATATATATGTACTTTGATAATAAATTTGCTTTGAACTTTTAGCTTTGTGGAGCATTTTGATCAGTCACTTCACAGCCGAGTATGGAGGGTCCAACGTTCAATATCAGAAAATGTTGCAGAGGGTTGAAAAATCAGCCAGCTGATTTGCAGGCACAATCCTGGCCAACATCCTGGGCATCAAGAGTATGTGCCTGAAAAAGATGGCTCTATCGTTAAGGATCCTCACCCTCCAGAACATGTCCTTTCCTCATTGCTACCATCAGGGAGGAGGTGCAAGAGCCTGAAGACCCACACTCAATGATTCTTCCCTTCTGCCAATAGATGTCTGAACAGCCCATGAATCCATGTCACTATTTCTATTCTTTTTTTCTTGTGTTATTTATTTATTTTCATAATTTATTGTGATTTTATGTCTTTACTCTGTATTACTGGTGCAAAACAACAATTTTTTAATGTCAAATAAAACCATATCAGTAAACCTGATTGATACATGGATAGGAAAGGTTTAGGGCTGGGGTTCCAAACCTGGGGTCCAAGCACCCTTCGTTAATGGTCGGGGTCCATGGCATAAAGAAACGTTTGGGAACCTCTGGTTTGGAGAGATATGGGTCAAACACAGTCAAATGCAACTAGCTTTTGCTGACAATACCACTATTGTTGGCAGAATTTCAGATGATGACAAGAGGACATACAGGAGCATGACAGATCACCTAATTGAGTGGTGTCTCAGCAACAATCGTGCACTCAATGTCAGTAAGACCGAGGAGCTGATTGTTGAGTTCAGAAAGGGTGAGTCGAGGGAACACACACCAACCCTCGTAGAGGGATCAGAAGTGGAAATTTCAAGTTCCTGAGTGTCAATATCTCTGAGTACCTGTCCTGGACCCAACACATCAATGCAGCTACAAAGAAGGCACGACAGTGACTATACTTCATTAGGAATTTGAGGAGAATTGGTACGTCACCAAAGATAGTCACAAATTTCTACAGATGTACCGCAGAGAGCATTCAACTGGCTGCATAACCATCTGGTATCAAGTCTAGCCAAGTCAAATGAAGTTTATTGTCATTTAATTATGACAATTATGACCCTCAGGCTTCTTCTCACACCAATCCACCAGTCGCTCCACTTCCTCACTGTACTCCGTCTCATCATCGTTGCCGACGAGGCCAACCACTGCTGTGACATCCGCAAACTTGATGACACGGTTGGAGCTGGACCCTGCGACACAGTCATGTGTCAGCAGTGTGAACAGAAGAGAGCTGAGCACACAGCCTTGGAGAGCACCAGTGCTCAGCGTAAAGGGACGAGAGATGTGCTGCCCACACTGACAGGTGGCCTAACTGTTAAGAAGTCCAGTATTGCAGAGGGAGGAGTTGAGACCCAGTGAGGACAACTTCCCCGCCAGTTTCTGGGGAATGATGGTGTTGAACACCATACTAAAGTCTATAGACAGCAGTCTGGCAAATGAGACCCCATTTTGCAGGTGGGATGGACAGAGTGGAGGGCAGAGGCTTTTGCACCATCAGTGGATTGACTTAAATGATTAGCGAACTGGAAAGGGTCCATTGTAGCCAGGGAAAGGCCTTAATGTGCTCTATGACCAGCTGCTCAATGGCATGGTCTACTGTACAGGATCAAAATAAGCTGCAGAGAATTGTAAACTTGGTCACCTCCATCATGGGCACTGGCCTCTGCAATATCCAGGACATCTTCAAGGAGCGATGCCTCAAAAGGCGGCGTCCATCATTAAGGATCCCCATCACCCAGTCATGCCTTGTTCTTACTGTTACCATCAGGGAGGAGGTACAGAAGCCTGAGGACACACACTCAATGATTCAGGAACAGCTTTTTCCTCTCAGCCATCACTTTTCTGAATGGTCATTGAACCAATGAACACTATTTAACTACTTTTCAATAGATTGCAATAGGTACATTTAATATCAGAGAAATGTATACAATATACATCCTGAAATTCTTTTCTTCGCAAACATCCACAAAGACAGAGGACTGCCAAAGAATGAATGACAGTTAAATGTTAGAACCCGAAAGCCCTCCCCCCGCCACAGAGCACTCAAACGTGCAGCAAAACATCAACAAAACACAGACTTGCAGTACACCAAAGACTACTCATTCACCCAGTAATTCGACATACCACAGGCTCTCCCCCAATAAGGAAAAAAGAGGTGTCCCCTTTCACCGTGGGAGGATAACATAACAAAACAACTTGCCGATTTATGGTGTAAAGAGCCTGTTGTATCACTTTTCTCGAGCTCTGTGCCAAAAGAACTTGGCTCTCTGGGAATACAGCCAGTAGCCAGCTCACTGCTTTCAATCTTCCATCTTCAACGACGCACCAGGCGACACTGACCTCGAGTCTGCCCACCCCCAGGGCCATGAAGATCTGGCACTCTGATGGCCGCGAGTCTTCCAGGCTGCATCCTTGGCAAATTGAAAAGTGGCCGGTCATGAGAAGCCAGGAGTGGGTCCCATTCCCACAAAGAACCAAAGTCAGCATGTAACTCCAGGTCAGGGTCTTCAAAAGAACCTTAAAAGGGAAAAAAGAGATAATAAAGATAGAAATAGAGCTGTTTACGAAGATGCAAGCAAAGGAGTCAAAAGCTCCAACCCCAATTTTAAAATTCAATTTCTGCACTACTTACTTCAGTATAAAATATGTACATATACTTACTGTAATTCTTTTTATTTTTTATTGCTTTGTATTGCATTGTACTGCTGCTGCAAAGACCCAAATTTCATGACATGCAGCACTGATATTAACAAACAAGAGAACATCTGCAGATGCTGGAAATCCAAGCAACTCACAGAAGATGCTGGAGGAACTCAGTAACCGGGCAGCATCTATGGAAATGCGTAAGCAGTTGACGTTTCGGGCTGAGACCCTTCATCAGGACAGGAAAATAAATGAGAAGTCAGGGTAAGAGGGTGGGGGGGAGGGGAAGAAGAAATACAAGGTAGTAGGTGATAGGTGAAACTGGGAGAAGGGGAGGTGTGAGGTAAAGAGCTGGGAAGTCGATCGATGAAAGATGAAGGGCTACAGAAGGAGGACTCTGATAGAAGAGGACAGAAGGCCATGGAAGAAAGGGAAGGGGGAGGAGCACCAGAGGGAGGTGATGGGCAGGTAAGAAGTTAAGGTGAGAGAGGGAAATGGGAATGGGGTATGGTGAAGGGAGGGGGGGGGGTTACTGAAAGTTTGAGAAATTGATGTTCGTGTCGTCAGGTTGGAGGCTACACAGACAGAATATAAGGTGTTGCTCCTCTAACCCGAGTGTCAGTAGGAGGCTGTGGACTGACATGTCAGAATGGGAGTGGGAAGTGGAATAAAAATGGGTGGCCACTGGGTGTCCCGCCATTACTGGTGGACAGAGCGTAGGTGCTTGGCGAAGCTGTCTCCCAGTCTAATTGGGTCTCACCAATGTATAGGAGGTCATACTAGGAGCACCCTAATACAGAACTTGCCCCCACTAGTGTGACAGGTGAAGTGTGTCCTCACCTGGAAGGAGTGTTTGGGGTGCTGAATGGTAGTGAGGGAGGTGTAGGGACAGGTGTGGCACGTGGTCCACTTGCAAGGATAGGTGCCAGGAGGGAGATCAGTAGGGAGGGATGAATGGACAAGGGAGCAATCCCTGCAGAAAGCAAAGAGCGTGGGAGGGAAAGGTGTACTTAGTGGGGGGGTCCCGTTGGAGATGGTGATATTAGGTATTCTGTTGGTGATATTAAACGATTCATAGAGGAGAATCATGGTCAGTATGGACAAGATGGGCCGAAGGGTCTGGTTCCCAGCTGAATAACTCTCTGACCTGATTGCCTTGCAGTACAGTAGCGTAGGACTGAATGTCCAAGCGCTGGTCCAGTGTTAACATTGGCAAGCCTTCCGAGAGGGGCGGGGTTTATCTCAGAGCGGGACTTCGGGGAGCACCGCTCATGATTGGTGAGTTTTGTAGGTTAATGGGCGGGTCTTGTGGCCGTGAGACGCTTGGTATTGGGTAAGTGATGCGCTTGGCGGTGACGGACATCCAGAGGAGTCTACCGGGCGGGTGATTTTTGCGGGGTTTGTTATTGAGCGGGATTTCGGGGAACGCGGCCTCCGATTGGTGAGAGGGGCAGGTGGATGGGTGGGTCTTGTGGCCCAGGGAAGCTTATCATTGGATAAGTGATGCACCGGGCGGTGATTGAAGTTGTAAGAAACCTATCGGGCGACGGTGAGGTAGGCGGCTCTCGACTGTGCGCCGAGCTTTGGGGAACAGGCAGGGGTTTCACCTCGGGGATGCCAGGACTGCGCTATTAAGCCGTGAGCTGCGGCGGGCCCAGGGCAGAGAGTGGGCAACGGGGTCTCACCCGAGGAGAGAGCGGGAACGTGAACGGCGTCAAGCGCGGGGAGAGCGAGGCAGGCCCGAGGCTGAAGAGCCGCGGTCGCAGAGCGGGGCCGTCAATGCCATGTGATGTGGAGCTTCACCGAGGTGAGACGCGATCCTCGCTCCTCACTGCCCCCTTCCCTGATCCTGACCCTCTCCGATATTTACACCCCTGTCCTCACCCACTGATCTTCACCCCTTGATCGTCAAGACCCTCCGAAGCTCAACCCACCATCACCTCCAAATCCTTATTTCTGATCCTCATCTCTCCTCCACAGTCCCCACATCCTCACCCTCCAACCTTCTCCCCCTCATTTTCCTCACTCCCTAATCCTCATGCCCTTCCTCTAAATCCCTTTTCCTCAATGTTCACACCACCATTCATCACTCCACTGATCCTTACTCCTCGATTGTCAACACCCTCTGATCTCACCATCCCCTTTTATCCTCACTCCCTCTCGATCAGTCCCCACATTCCCACGCCAACCCTCTTTCCCTCAATTACCTCGCTCCCTGATCCTCAGTTCCCTTCACCCAACTCCCTCACCATACTTTGTCCTTCCTGCACTCCCTCCCATGCCCTCAAATCTTCAACTTCTCCCATCCTTGTGTCCCCCCAACTCTCAGCACTTCATTCCCACCCCAGCCCTGTTCTCATCCCTCCACCCTCATCCCCTCCCCAAGCACAGCATCAGTCCTAGGTGTCTGGTGTGTGACCTTGCCAACTGTTAAACTCTTTTTTAAAAAAAACTTTGCGGTGACCAATTTCGTCCTTTCATGTCAGAAGTGCACACTGTATCTGCAGCTTAGCTTGCCCCTTTAGCCAAGTAATCCCCAGCTGCCAGGGTTGTGAAATTAATTCTGGAAAAATATAGAAAATTCCCGTGCTTGGGAAACTGTGGCCAGAGGAGGAGCAGGTGGCCACTTGAGATTAGAATCCCATCCACTCAGTCTTGACTGAAGTTAAGTGTGTGATGCATGATTCACCAGGCTGGAATTTTAACATTTTCTTTGGGAAAAGTTAGATCAGTGAAAAGAACCAAAAAGAGCTGTGATGTAATGTAGCATTGTGACTCCGGCCAGCAGAGTGCTTGTTCCTCCGTAGCACTGTTGTAATATAGGAAATGTGACTTGTGCAGGAAGATTCTATTCATTGTGATAACAACCAGAACTTATTTTTTTTAATCGGTGAACTCATAGCTGCTTTCAGAAAGAGAATTGAATGGGCATCTTGAGAGTGAGTGATCTGTAAGGCCATGGGGAGAATGTTCTGATGAGGTGCAAAGGGACTTGGGAGCCTTCCCTGAAGAATAAACAGAAGAAAGTTTGGAGATCCAAAGCAACACACACAAAATGTTGGAGGAACTCAGCAGGTCAGGTAGCTTCCCTGAAGGTTGATTTGCAGGTTGAGTTGATGGTGAGTAAGGTAAATGGCATGTTAGCATTCATTTCGAGAAGACTAGAGTATAAAAACAAAGATTACGGTAGAGTATGGAAAAGCAAGTATAGGGTACTGGTGAGGTGATCAGTATTGTGATCAGTTTGGGGCCTCTTATCTAAGAAAGGATGAGCTGACATTGAAGAGGGTTCAGAGAAGGTTCTGATTCTGGGGTTGAAAAGCTCTTGGCCTGTTCCAGAAAAATACAGAGGCAGCTGTAACCACTGATAAACTCACTGAACCATCACCTATAGGTAATTATATAAAAATGCAAACAAGCATAACAAAGTTAAACAGCAATAAAAAAAATTCTACAGCCCAATCCAACAACAATATGTGAATTACTGGTTGTAGAATGGGTAGGTCAGTTGTGCCGCATTGTCAGTGTAAACTTCACATAGTAATCTACTCTTTGTCAAGTATGCTCAAATACTGGATGCAGCGCCCAGGAGAAATACCTTACCCGAAGTCACCATGTACAACCCTGAGATTCAATTTCCTGTGGGCATAATCAGGAGATATATAGAGTAGTAACTATACTAGTATATAGTAACTATAATAGGATCAATGAAAGATCAACCAGACTGCAGAAGACAACAAACTGTGCAAATGCAAATATAATTAAATAGCGATAAATAACGATAACCTGGGATTAGAAGTCCTTAGGGTGAGATCTTTGGTTATGGAAACATCTCAATGGATGGCAAGTGAGTGTAGATATTGCCTTCTATTCAAGAGCCTGATGGTTGAGGGGTAGTAACTGTTCTTGAATCTGGTGCTGTGAGTCCTGGTAGCAGCAAAAAGAGAGCGTGTCCGGGGTGGTGAGGATCTCTGATGATGAATGCTGCTTTCCTATGACAGTGTTTAATGTAGATGTGCTCAATGGTTGAGAGGACTTTACCCGTGATGTACTGGGGTGAATTCACTAACTTTTGTAGGATTTTCTGTTCAAATGCATTGTTGTTTCCATACTAGGCTGTGATGCAGTAATATATACATCTAGAAATTTGTCAAGGTTTTTGTTGTCATGCCAAACCTCTGCAGACTCCTAAGGAAGTAGAGGCACTGTTGTACCATCTAACGATATAAGAACACAAAAATACAACTGCAGATGCTGTGGATCAAAGAATACGTACACAATGCTGGAAGAATGCAGCAGGCCAATCAGCATCCGTGAGAAAAGAGTAGCCAACGTTTCAGGCCGAGGCCCTTCATCAGGAAAGGTCCTGAGCTGTGGAGATTTGTGTGGGGACTTGGGCGCAGTGCAGGAGGAAGTCTTGAGGTCCTCAGTCCTTGTAGCAAGATCCCACTACTGTTAGGACGTTTTTCCCAGTATCATCAAAATAGAGTTGCTCAGGATCAGAATCAGGTTTACTCTTCAGTAGATGCTGTCTGGCCTGCTGAACTCCTCCAGCACCTTGTCTATGTGTTGTTGAATTTTCAGCATCTGCAGATTTTCTCATTAGTACTATCACTGACATGTTGTAAAAGAAAGAAGTGTGTGCGCGCATGGGCACACATAATTATTTATTTATTAAATAGTTAAATATGTAGTGGCAAAAAAATAGAAATAAAAAGTAGTGAGGTAATGTTTATGGGTTTAATGTCCATTCAGAAATCAGATGGCAGAGGGGAAGAAGCTGTTCCTGAATCGCTGAGTGTGTGTCTTCAGGCTCCTGTACCTCCTTGATAGTAGCAATGAGAGCAAAGCATGACCTGGGTGATGGGAGTCCTTAATAATGGATGTTGCCTTTTTGAGGCATTGCTTCTGAAGGTGTTCTGGATGCTATGGAGGCTAGTGCCCATGATGGAGGTGACTGAGTTTACAACTCTCTACAGCTTACTTCAATCCTGTACCATAGCCCCCTCCCCCCCCACCAGCCATTTGGAATGCTCTTCATGGTGTATCTGTTTTTTAAAAAATCGAGTGTTTTAGGTGCCAAACTCAATCTTCTCAAACTCCTAATGAAATATAGTCACTGTCGTGCCTTCTTTGTAACTGCATCGATATATTGTGCCCAGGTTAGCTCCTCCAGTGTTGACGCGCAGGAACTTGAAATTGCACTCTTTCCACTTCTGATCCTTCTGAGGACTGGTATGTGTTCCCTTGTCTTACCCTTTCTGAAGTCCACAATCAGTTCTGTATGTTCTTTCAAATAATCCTGTAATTATTTTATTCAGTTTATTTCCTCACTTCCTTCTTAATATACATTCTGAGTCCTGCTTTCTGCTTTGTTTCTGTTAGGCATTCTATATCCTAAGCTCCCTTCAAGTAAAAATAATTATTCAATAGTCTACCTTTTGTTCTTTTGACAATGATCTTTAGTTCATTCCCTGATATTCATCCATTTGACTGTTTTAAGGTGAAATGTTAACTCATAGAGCACACTGCTGTGGATTGTAGTGCAGATGTTTCTTCTAGTAGAAGTACTAGTCAAGTGTGATGTTCTAATTGGTGTTTTTGCAGGGTCCGATCCAGGAAGCACATATTCTGGTGCTGTGTGGGCTAGAGCAAATGGTGGCTGTAGTTGGTGGTTGGGTATGTTGATTGCTCAGTCTCCTTTCGTAGCTGCTGCTGATTCTCTGCGGTGTAGCGGACGAGGTCCACGTGTGGCGCAGCTCCCTCTTGAACAGATTTCCTCCAGGCCTATCTATTGAGTGCAATGTCTTCCTAGTTTTTAGGTGTAAGGTTGAATTTCTTCAGGCTGATAGTGATGTTTTCTTTGAAACGTTTTCTTTGCTCACCGGGGGTTCACAGATTTTCCTTCAACTGGGAGTAAAGGATCTGTTTGGGTAGAAGAGCATTAGGCATCCAGATGACATGACCTATCCATCGGAGTTGGTATAGCTTTATTGTGGTAGAGATCCTGTTCATGTTGGCCTCCTCCAGTACTCAGTGGAGAAGCAATGCCTTGTATTCCGTTTGGGGGGGTCTCCAACCTGATGGCATGAATATAGATGTGTCCTTCCAGTTTAAAAAAATTATACCCCCTCCCCTCTTCATCTATTCCCCATTCTGGCCTCTTCTCTTACCTCTCCTCTCTGCCTATCACCTCCCCGGGTACTTGCCTCCTTCCCTTTCGCCTATAGCCGCTCTCCTCTCTTATCAGATTATTTCCTCTCCAGCCCTTTACCTTTCCCGCTCACCTGGCTTCAATGATCACCTTCTAGCTAGCCTCCTTCCCCTTCCTCACCATCTTTTTATTCTGACGTCTTCCCCCCTCTTCCATTCTGGTCCTGAAAGTTCAACTGTTTATTCACTTCCATCGATGCAGCCTAACTTGCTGAGTTCCTCCAGCATTTTGTATGTGTTGTTTTTGGATTTTCAGACCTTCTCATGTTACTAATAGAATAATCTAGTTACAGTCACAGTATGTACAGTTGGTTGCTGCGTTCCCTGTAACCTACAGTAAGGCTGTGAAAAATTTTGCAGTAGGAAAGTCTTTATCTGGGTACACAATGCCTTTCACTTTCCACCTCACCAATCACTATCTGTTAGATCTCAGTGTCAGGTAGCAGCATTTGGAATTCGGAATAAGTCAGAGACAAGTCAGAACACAACCAGGGCAGGGAACAAAGGATAGAGGTGGAGAGGTAATCTGAGTCCTCTGCCGCCCAGAATCAGCTCACCTGCTCCCACCTGAAACACAGCTCAACAACAGACAGAAAAACCTACACTCTGTCTATACGAAGGAGTGGAATCTCCTGGCGGCCCCCATTTCATTTCTACTCTCCGTTCCTATCCCGACATCTCAGTCCATGGCTTCCTCCACTGCAGTGATGAGGCCACGATTAGGTTGGAAGAGCAGCATCTTGTATTCCATCTGGGTAACCCCCAAACCCCATTGATTTCTCGAACTTCTGATAATTGCCATTCACCCCCCCCCCCCCCGTTCTTCACCATTCCCCATTCCCATTTCCCTCTTACCTTATCTCCTTACCTGCCTGTCACCTCCCTCTGGTGTTCCTCCCTTTCCCTTTCTTCCGTGGTCTTCTGTCCTCTCCTATCAGATTCCCTTTCACCGGCCCTTTACCTCTTTCACCAATCGACTTCCCAGCTCTTTACTTCACCCGTCCCCCTCTCCCAGTTTCAGCTGTCACCTACCACCTTGTCTTCTTCCTCTCCTCTTTCACCTTCTTACTCTGACTTCTCAACTCTCTTTTTTTCAGTCCTGAAGTAGGGTCTCGGCCCGAAACGTAAACTGTTTACTCAGATGCTGAGTTCCTCCAGCATTTTGTGTGTATTACTTTGATCCCTAGCATCTACAGATTTTCTCTTGTTTGTGATAAAAACTATGCCTCCTTGTTCCCCTGGTCCTGCAAAGTGAGACCCAGCAGACAGCACGCAGACTTGTGGCACCACACAATCACAGGAGGTGACTGAACAATGTCCCATGGCGGCCAACCCTGCTCTACAATAATGGCCATAGAAAAAAGGCCTTCCTGCCTTCGCTTCCTTGGGAACATGCTGCCATGTTATCAGTCCTCAGATCCAATTTTGTCTTTGTCTGATTGTGTGCTGGCTGCTGCCTGTTTGCAAGCTCTATGTTCCCGGGTGACTGATGCATTCACCAGGGGCGTGAGTGCAAGCACTTGAGAAAGTGGTGTTGGTTCAAGAACCATCTTCCAAGAATTCTGGAGTAATAGGGCAATGCAGCACAGATATAGGTCCTTTGGCTGATTGGCAGGAGGCAAAGAGTGGGAATAAAGGGATAATTTTTTGTTTTGCTGCCAGTGTCTAGTGGTGTTCCACAGGAGTCTGTGTTGGGACCACTTCATTTTACGTTTGGTGTCAATGATTTGGATGATGCAATTGATATCTTTGTGGCCAAGTTAGCGAACAGTACAAAGACAGGTGAGGGACAGGTAGTTTTTAGGAAACAGAGGCTGTAGAAGGACCGAGACAGATTGGGAGAATAGGCAGAGAAGTGGCAGATGGAATACAATTTTACAATTTTGTGAAGTTTGCCTTGAACTTTGTTTGAGAAAATTGAAAAATCTGAGGTGCAAAGGGACTTGAGAATCCTGTGCAGGACTCCTTAAAAATTAAAAAAATTTAATCCTTAAAAATTACCCTCCTTAAAGGGTAATTTGCAGGTTGAATCAGTGGTGAGGAAGGCAAATCCAATGTGTGCAGGGTAAATTTCCCTATTTGTTGAATACACAAAGTTTGAAAAAACGGAATTACTGTAAATTCCGAGGTTTCTTTCCCCGTCAGCCCTCCCCGAGGAGAGCTGGAGTCCTGCGTCTAGACTGGGTTGCCAGTGACCCAGCGCAAGGTCAGACGGAGACGGAAGGCTGCTCTACCATGCACCATGACTGAACTCAAAGCTGGCCTCTGGCATTGGACATTGTTCACTATCAGGAGTACAAAGACCTGGCTTGCTTCTCCAGCTTATCTTCAAAATCCAGACATCTGATTCAAATATCAGAGGCACAGTTCCTTCCCTCTCTCAGTTAACACTCCCTTACAGACCAAGAGCTTCTACAGCCGGAATGATCTGAATTGTAGTCATACAGTACAGTAAACCAAGAGGACCACAACCTTGTCATGGTTTAACCATAAGATGTAGGAGCAGAATAGGACCATTGGCCCATTGAGTCTGCCCCACCATGTCATCATAGCTGAGCAAATTTTCCTCTCAGCCCCGATCTCCCGCTTTCTTCCCATATCCCTTCATGCCGACCAATCAAGAATCTAACAAGCTCTGCCTTAATTATACATAAAGACTTTGCCTCCATGACAGCCTGTGGCAAAGAATCCCACAGATTCACCACTCTGTGGCTAAAGAAATTACTCCTCATCTCTGTTCTAAAAGGACACTGCTCTATTCTGAGGCTGTGTCCTCAGGTCTTAAACTCTCTCACCATACTTTCTACTCTCTACTTTCTGTGAAGGCTGAGGAAAGTCCATCTCCCACCCCCATCCTCATCACATTCTACAGGGGTTGTACTGAGAGCATCCTGAGCAGCTGCATCACTGCCTGGTTCGGAAATTGCACCATCTCGGATCGCAAGACCCTGCAGCGGATAGTGAGGTCAGCTGAGAAGATCATCGGGGTCTCTCTTCCCACCATCACAGATATTTACACTACACGCTGCATCTGCAAAGGAAACAGCATTATGAAGGACCCCATGCACCCCTCATACAATCTCTTCTCCCTCCTGCCATCTGGGAAAAGGCTCTGAAGCATTTGGGCTCTCACAACCAGACTATGTAACAGTTTCTTCCCCCAAGCTATCAGACCCCTCAATGCCCGAAGCCTGGACTGATACCTTGCCCTACTGTCCTGTTTATTATTTATTGTAATGCCTGCACTGTTTTTGTGCACTTTATGCAGTCCTTTGTAGGTCTGTAGTCTAGTGTAGCTTTCTCTGTGTTGTTTTTTTAATGTAGTTCAGTCTAGTTTTTGTACTGTGTCATGTAACACCATGGTCCTGAAAAGCGTTGTCTTGTTTTTACTGTGTACTGTACCAGCAGCTATGGTCGAAATGACAATAAAAAGTGACTTGGCTTGACTTGACAAAGGAAGCCTCCTCTTCACATTCTCTATATCCAGGCTTTTTACCATTCAATAGAATTCAATGAGGTCACCGCGATTCTTTTGAATTCTAGTGAATACAGGCCTAGAGCTATCATCCGCTCTTCATAGGACAAGCCATTCAGTCCTGGAATCATCTTCCTGAACCTTTTGGTGGCTTGTGTACCTCAATGACTCAGAGAGCTATGTTAGCTGGAGTCAGGGCCTTGTGCTTTGGCTCTTGGTAGGGTCACTTATGCCAAACAGGTCAAAAGGTAGAGGCCAGACTAAGAGTGGTTCACCGGTCCTCCAGGTTTGGGAGAGGGGCGTTCAGCTGAGGGTTAAAGACCCTGACTGATCAAAAACAAAACTGTTATGGAAACAGCAATGAAGAATCCCTCTACATCAGAGTGTGATGATATTCCTGAGTCTCCACCTGGGATTTGCATGACTTGTCAGTAGTGAAAACTGGGTGGAAGACTACTGACATGATGAAAGAAGCCCTGAACACCACCAGCAATGGAGGACCTTCATTGCTGCCCTGAACAGAGTAACGGGCAGTAAGTACAGTGAACTATATGAGGAAGGCCAGTGGCATGCTTGCCTTCATAGGTCAGGGCATAGGAAATAAGGTGGGGACATGGTACATTGCACATTGAGCACTGTGAGCAGTTCAGGTAGCCATATTAGATTCAACTTTATTGACATTGTGCCGAGTACAGATACAAAGCCAATGAAATGCAGTTAGCATCTAATCAGAAGTGCAAAAGAATAGTGTTACTTATAAAATAACTGTGAATAAGAAGTAAATGCTACAGTACATAAATATAAAAGTACTGAAACAGTACAATATGGGTGCAATACTGCTTAGCACTGTGATGTGAGGTTCAGCAGGGTCACAGCCTCAGGGAAGAAGCTCTTCCTGTGCCTGCTGGTGCAGGAGCAGAGGCTCCTGTAGCACCTACCGGGTGGGAGGAGAGTAAAAAGTCCATGGCTAGGTTGAGATGCATCTTTGATAATGCTTTTCGCCCTGCCCGGGTGGTTTTTATGGTAGATGTTCTCAATGGTGGGCAATTGGGTGCCGATAATCCACTGGGCAGTTTTCACCACTCACTGGAGTGCTTTGCGGTCCAATACAAGACAATTGCCATAGCACACTGAGATACTGTTGATGAGTATGCTCTCAATGGTACAACGGTAAAAGTCCGTCAGTTTCCTGGGACAGAGGTGAGCTTTCTTCATGCTCCTCAGGAAATAAAGGCGCTATTGTGCCTTTTTAAGGAAAGATAAGATTACATTGGAGAAGTACAAGTGGTTCAGATTCAAATGGTTTAAGTCTAAATCTCTCCTGTCCATCTACTTCAAGTTCATTGGTTCAATTTGGTATCAGTGAATATAACAGTTTGCAACCTGAAATTCTTACTCTTCACAGACATACATAAGAGAGTGCAAAACAGAAAAATGATAGAACCCCAAAGCCCCCTCCCCCTCCCACGCACTATCAACAGCAAAAGCATAAACTCTCCCCCCACTTGCTTCAGCAAAAGCATCGACCCCCCCCCCCCGTCACCCACCTCACAAGCAGTAGCAAAGCCCCCAAAGAGATCATGATCTAGAGTCCAGTACAAGCTGCTGTCCATCCCAGCACTTCGACATCTCCGTATCTAGGGAGAGAGCGATACTGATTCTGCAACAAACTAGAGGGCAGACCAGCAGCTCCAGAGGAGATTCACCATGGCTTTACCTGGTTTAAAGGGTTTTACTTATGGGGAGACATTACATAGGCTGAGGTTGTTTCCCCTTAGAGCACGAGTTCTCAACCTGAGGTCCACGGACCCTTGGTCCATGGAACAAATAAGGTTGAAGGTTGGATAGGTACATGGATGGTAAGAGTATGGAGGGCTATGGTCCCAGTGCAGGTGGATGGGAGTAGGCAGTTTAAATGGTTTGGCACAGACTTGATGGACTGAAGGACCTGTTTCTGTTGACTGGACTGACATGATATGGACATGTTAGAATGTTTGGCCACAGGAAAGCTCTGCTTTTGATGGATGGAGGGGAGGTGCTTGAAATGGTCCTCCAATTTGGGTTGTTGATAAATAGTTATTAGGAGAACACTTTATCAATAGCTCAGGACATTAGGACAAAATCGGGTTTATTATCACTAACGTATCATGAACTTTGTTTAGTGGTAGCTGTACAGTGAAAGACATGAAATGTAAAATAAGTTGCAATAAATTATGAGGGGCAACTGCAAGCAGACTTTTTCCTCTGAGGTTGGGTAGGACTATAAATAGAGATCATGGGTTAAGGGTGAAAGGTGAAAAGTTTAAGGGAAATATGAGGGGAAGCTCCTTCACTTAGAAGGTCATGAGATTGGAATGAGCTGCTAATGCAAGTTGTGCATGTGAGCTCAATTTCAACGTTTAAGAGAAGTTTGGATAGGTAGATGGAGGGTAGGGGGTAAGGAGGACTATGGTCCTGATGCAGGTCGATGGGAGTAAGCAATTTAAATGGTTCAGCATGGACTAGATGGGCC
The DNA here is from genome assembly GCF_030144855.1 of Hypanus sabinus. Taxonomy (NCBI): domain Eukaryota; kingdom Metazoa; phylum Chordata; class Chondrichthyes; order Myliobatiformes; family Dasyatidae; genus Hypanus; species Hypanus sabinus. Next base: position 85,421,839 of record NC_082712.1, on the reverse strand, counting down.
AAAAGGCCTGTTTCTCTGCTGTACTTTTCTATGACCCTGAACAAGGTAAATAAATCAAAAAGAGGGATGGTGAGGTAGTGACCATTTAGAAATCTGATGGAGGCGGAGATGAAACTGTTCCTAAAACAGCGTGTCCTCAGGCTCCTGTTCTTCCTGATATTAGTAATGAGAAGAGGGAATGTGTCGGATGTTGGGGGTTCCTAATTACTTGCTGGGATTTGAAATTACTAAATTACAATAAAAAGTGACTAGTGAGGAAGTGATGGTGGAATAGAAAAAGCTGTTTCTAAAGCATTGAGTGTTAGCCAGCTGGTGGTAGGTGACAATTGGAGAGAGGGAGGGGATGAAGTAAAGAGCTGAGGAGTTAGTGAAAGAGATACGGGCTGGTGAAGAAAAATCTGATAGAGGACAGAAGACCATAGAACAAAGGGAAGGAGGACCGCCAATGGGAGGTGATTAGCAGGTGAGAAGATAATGTGAGCGAGGAAAACAGGAAGTCCTGCCTTTTTAATTCCTCTGGCTTGGCTTTTAAATTGTCCAAATATCAGGTCGTCATCACAATGGGGCCCGAGCCCTGGGCCCCACAGTAGCAACATCCTAAACTTGTTATCCCCTTTGGTTCAAGAGCCTGATGGTTGTGGGATAGTAACTGTTCTTGAACCTGGTGGTGTCAGGTCCTGAGAGTACCTGATATAAGAAAGTCACAGAAGAAATACTTTTGCAAGAGTGTTGTGAGACTCTGTTGAATAAACCTCTTGTTCATCTGTAAAAGTGAGCTAAACAGTAATATCAACCGTGTTTGCATACAATGAGTCAGTGACTGTGTAAATATTACCCAGCAGGATCAATATTTAATTAGTTATGAATGTTGGATTCCCAACTAAAATATCTCAGAATCCCTCAGCTTTGAGCACAGCCATGCATCATAGGAGGGACTTCTCACTTTTAGTTCAAAGTATTTTGTGGGGGGGGGGGGGAAGAGAGGAAGAGTTCAAGGGGAAGGAAGTTAATTTTTCTACGTTAACTAACATCCAATCTAGGATTAAATATTGAGTAAGAGCCATGCTATCTTTGAATAGCACAATAAAGTGACATCTGCTGGCCCTCTGAGATAGATCCTAAAAAATTCCTCCCTAATTTCAAAGAACAGAGCATTTACACTCAGTGGCCATTTTATTAGGTACAGCTGCTCATTAATGCAAATATCTAATCGGCCAATCATGTGGTGGCAACTCAATGCATAAAAGCATGCAGACATGATCAAGAAGTTGTTGTTCAGACTGAACATCAGAATTCAGAAGAAAAGTGATCTAAGTGTTTTCTGACCGTGGAATGATTGCTGGTGCCAGATGGGGTGGTTTGAGTGTCTCGGTAACTGCTGGTTTCCTGGGATTTTCACACAGCAGTCTCTGGAATTTATAGAGAATAACGTGAGGGAACAAAACATCCATGAGCGGCAGTTCTGTGGTTAAACTGTTAATGAGAAAGGTCAGGGAATGGCCAGGCTGGTTCGAGCTGACAGGAAGGCAACAGTAATTCAAATTACCATGTGTTAGAACAGTGACGTGCAGAAGAGTGGCGTCACTGAACACACAGCACAATGAATCTTGAATTGGATGTGCTATAGCAGAAGAAGACCACACCAGGTTCCACTCTCTGTGGTCACTTCACTAGGTAAACTCCTGTACCAGGTAAAGTGGTCACTGAAGGTAAATATTCTTCACACTAGAAATCCCTTTTGTTTTAAATTTTAGAGATAGAGTGGCAACAGGCTCTTCCTGCCCAGAGTCCACGTTGCCCAGTTGCACCCATGCGACAAACTTATCTACTAACCGGTATGTCATCGGACTGTGGGAGGAGCCTGGAGCATCCGGTGGAAAACCATCCGGTCACGGAGAACGTTCAGACCCCTTACAGACAATGTCAGATAACTTATGCAGTCACAAACTCCTTACAGGCAGCAGCGGATCTGAACCTGTGTTGCTGGTGCTGTAATTCCGTTATGACTTATATGCTGCTGTGCTGCCCACATTTAGATTTTCTTTTAATTGTGTGTTCTAGTGTGGGGATGGGGTGGGGTGGGGGCTCTACTCCACAAGATTGAAATAAACTGCAGAGAGCTATAAACTTAGTCAGCTCCATCATGGGCACTTGCCTCAGTAGTATTAAGGCATCTTCAAGAAGTGATACCCCAGCAAAATGGCATCTATCACTAAGGACCCCCCATCACCCAGGGCATGCCTTGTTCTCATTGCTGCCATCAGGAAAAAGGTACAGAAGGCTGAAGACACACACTCAGCGATTCAGGAACAGCTTCTTCCCCTCGGCCATCAGATTTCTGAATGGACACTGAACCCATGAACTCTACCTCGCTATTTTTTATTTCTGCACTATTTATTTAATTTAACTATTTATTCTATATATACTCACTGTAATTCAGTTCAATAGGAGTAGGCAGTTTAAATGGCTCAGTGTGGGCTAGATGGGTCAAGGGCCTGTTTGTGTGCTGTACTTTTCTACGACTCTTATTAAGCCAAAGAAATGTGCCTACTGTTATTGGGGTTCAGGGTTACTGTCCTTTCCCAGAATAGGAAAGTATTATTGGAAAGCATGGGTTTAAAATGGTAAATTCTCAAAAGGGAACCTGAGGGACAACTTGTTCATACAGAGGGTGGTGTTAATGTGGATGAGCTGCCAGAAGTGCCACATTTGGATGGGTACAAGACAGGAAAGGTTTACAGAGATGTGGGCCAAATGTAGGCAGATTAGAGTAGCTCCTGGTGACATGGGTGGGCTGCATCAAATGGCCTGATTCTTTGCTCTATCACTTCATGACTATATGTATGTTTATTGAACAAGAAAGGTCTTGAGATTGGATGATGGGCATAGCTCATTCCATACTCCCCTGCGGCAATGGTTCTCAAGGTCCCCGTAACTCATTGGGGCCTGCATCCTGCACTCCCCAGAAACTTGTCTAGTTCTGTTGCCCTTTAAACGCACCGGGAGCCCGTTTTCCGCTCTCCCTTTAAATGCCCTGTCTCCCACTCTACCTCTCATCCCACCGGTGCCCCGTCTCCTGCTCTGCCTCTCACCCCACTGGGACCCTGTTCTTCTCCCCTGACTCATTGAAGGAAAGATTGGGCAGTGGGAGTGGGGAGGGAACCAGAATTGATGCAAGGCTGGAACTGTGAAACAAAAAAAACGTTAGCATTACAGATGGACTGACCTCTGCACTGTTGGCTCATCCAAGTTTGATTTGATGGCTATAATGGGTCCAATCTATTTCGTTTGGGTTAATAATTTCCCCTGTCCAATTCACTATTCCAAGTACAGGTAAGGATCTATACTTGTGAAGTTGCACTTGGAGTCTGTGCTTGCTCTGAAAAGTGAGGCCCATTGTAGTCAAACAGGACCCAGTGTAGTCCATCATCTCACCAGACTTGATTGAGGCCCTGAGGTTGTGCATTATGGAGAGAAGGAATTTGGAGCAACTTCACTGTTGGTTGAGGCAATGCTGATGATTGTGTCCACAAAAACATCCCAGGAATCCGTCAACACAAACAGCTGCACAGATGATGAGGCTGGCATTGTCTACTTATAGCCTGCTGGACCTGCCTCTTGGATTTGAGACCAAGCAGGTTGATCAGTCGAAGGGACTTTACCTAGATACACTGCAGAAGCAGCCAACTTATGCAGTCCTGGGTAGGTCTGTAGTCTAGTGTAGTTTTTTTTCTGTGTTGTTTTTTACGTAGTTCAGTGTAGTTTTTGTACTGTTTCATGTAGCACCATGGTCCTGAAAAATGTTGTCTCGTTTTTACTATGTACTGTACCAACAGTTATGGTTGAAATGAGAATAAAAAGTGACGACTTGAACTTTACACAGGTCGGTTGTACAGAAATGGCCATCTTTCTGGAAGTGACCACGACAAAAGATCCAACCTTTTGGAAGTGACCATCTTTTGTAGAAAGTTCAAGAGAGTGGCTGATGCCTCCTCAGTGCTAAGTGGGACTAGCAGGTCAACCTATTTGATTGTGAGTGGATTTTGTGATTGTGTTTCTCTGCACCTCTCGTAGGCAACCTCCGACTGAGTCCTCAGGAAAGATTCTGGGACGTACAGTGGCAGCACTTCAGCTGACAGATCGGAAGCAAGGGGGTAAGTCACCAGCAGCGAGACTATATGCTCTTGCCACCTGGTACATACATTCTCCTTTTCAAGAGTTTCTCTGAGTTCTTGTATTGAAACTGCTGAACTGACACAAACCTATAGACTCTCTTTCAAAGGCTCTACAACTCAGTATCATATAATTTATAAAAATTTTATTATTTGCCCAGTTTGTCCTCTCGTGCATATTGGATGCTTGTTAGTCTTTATAGTATTTCATAGATTCTATAGTATTTCTTTATTTTCCTGTGAGTGCCTTCAAGAAGATGAATGGCAAGGTAGTTTATTGTGACATATACGTACTTGGATAATAAACCTAAGTTGAACATTGAGCTTTGATTCAAGCAGTATGCTCCAGATCACCAGAGTTTCTGTGTCTACCACACCATTCTCTGCAAATTCCTCCATCTTCAATGGGATTCTACCACTGGGAACATCTCTCCCTCCCCCCCCACCTCTGCTTTCCGTAGGAGTCATTCTCTACGTAACTGTCTCATGCACTCTTCCCTCACCACTGAGTTCCCTCCTGGGATTATCCCTGTGACTTGTTGAATCTGTTTAATTTCTGATCCTTGGGGTTCTTCTGGGAGTCAAAAGTGGCGAGCGGTCTTATTTCCAAGGTTCCAGTTTATTTTAGAGTACGAACAAGCATACAAGTAATAAGCAAACTAAATAAAGAGCCGAGAAACGATGCTGTGAGGGGAATTAATGCTAAGGGGTGTAAGACAAAGGAATAAAAGATGGTGCTTCTGAAAATCTATCAGTTTTATAGATAAGATGAAGGAAATTCCTTGGGTAGTGATAAATTAGTTAATAGGTTACATAATTAAAACAATTATATCATGCGGGTAATGTACTAATACTTGTTGTCCAGTTGTTAAGTCGAGTCCGACTCTTTGTGACCTGATGGATCATAGGGTCCATAGGGTTTTCATGGCAAGATAAAGAAGTAGATTGCCAGGCGTTTCTTAGTGCAGATTCTGCTGTTGCCCAGGTTGAGACCCCACTAGGTTTGAACTCAGGACCATCTGCCTTGAAGTCCAGTGCTGATGCCACTACACCACCATCCAGCTCCAATGAAAAATGAGAGGGTGCTAAACCTCTAGTTTAGCTGCTAGACTGTTTTCTGCCAGTGAGTGTGAAAAATACATGAGTTCTTAAAATGTACAAATCTTACAAAGAAGTTTTTTTTAAATAAAGGTGGTCTCCAACAGACTGTAACAAATGTTACACCACCTCTCTAGTCCCCATTCAGGGTCCCTTACAGTTCTACGAGGTGAGGCAACACTTCACCTGTGACACTGGCAGGTGAATCCAGTGAACCCGATGTGGCCTCTTTACATCAGTGAGACCCAATGCAGATTGGGGACCATTTTGTTGAGCGCCTTCGCTTATACACTGCAAAGGACAGATTCACTGGTGGCCACCCAATTCAGTTTGACTTCCCATTCCCTATCTGACATGCCTGTCCATGGCCTCCTCTATTGCCACCATGAGGCCAAAATCAGGTTGGAGGAGCAACACCTCATATTCCATCTGGGTAGCCTCTGACGTGGCATGAACATCGATTTCTCTATCTTCTGGTAATTAATCTTCCTCACACATTTCCCCCCTCCCCTCTTCTTTGTTTTTCCATTCCCAATTCCGGTTACCTTGTTACTCCTCTTTTCCTTACCTGCCCAACATCTCCCTCTGGTTCCCCTTCTATTTCCCTTTATTCATAGAGTCATAGGAAAGTACAGCACAGAAACATCTAGCCTGTGCTGAATCATTTACACTGCCTGCTCCCACTGATCTGCACCCAGACCATAGCCCTTCATACCTTTACCGTCCATTTACCTATTCAAACTACTCTTAAATTGAGCTTGCATACACCACCTACACAGGCAGCTTGTTCTATACTCTTATGACCTTCTGAGTGAAGGTTTTCCCTCATGTTCCCCTTAAACTTTTCACTTTTCACCCATAACCCATGACCTGGGTGCAGGCCGATGGGAGTAGGCAGATTCAGCTCAGACTAGATGAGCCAAAAGGCCTGTTTCTGTGCTGCACTTTTCCCAAGTGGACCACAACCTTGTCATGGTTTGGAGGCTTGTGTGCCTCAATGACCCAGAGAGCTATGTTGGCTGTAGTCAGGGCTTTGTGATTTGGGTCTTAGTAGGGTCACCCAAGCTAAACAGGTCAAAGGTAGAAGAGCAGACTAAGAGTGGTTCACTAGTCCTCCGGGTTCAGGGTTTCAGCTCAGGCACAACAACCCTGACTGGTAAAACAAAACTGTTCCGATAACAACAATGAAGAATCCTTCTACATTTGAGTGCAATGGTATTCCTGAGTCTTCAGCTGGGACTTAAATGACTGATTGTAGTGAAAACCTGAGAGGAAACTACTGACACGATGAAGGAAGCCCTGAAAGCTGCCAGAGATGGAGGAGCTTCACTGCTGCCCTGAACAGCAGCGGCGTAATGGACAGTAAGTAGGCAGGGTAGGACCCCGTGAAGAGCATTGGGCTGGCCGCGGATAGATGCGGCTAGGCAGAAAAGCAGGTTGTCATGAACTAGATTGACTGATCATGGAGTGACAAGTAAACCCAAATTGTATAAGGATTGCCAATGTCTTTACCAGCCAGCAATGTTCCCTCTAATTTTTTTTTACAGCTGCACAGACTAACCACTGCTCTGAGCAGGAAATTTTTACACAGCCTGAAAACTGTGTGGCACTTTAAAACGGCTTTGGCATTCAGCATGCCAACAGTTTATAAACAAAAAACTACGAACGTCCATTCTGTGTTTATTGTTACAATTTCTCAGTGTTGTGACTTGAAACACTGACAATGTAAATACATTGAAGCTCTAAAATATAAGGTTGTGGTACATTTATTATTAGGAAAATATATGGATTAAATTCACAAACCTAATTAATTACAGGGTATTTCAAAGGTATAATAGATTTCAATTAACATAGATTTCAGAATTATATTAACATAGACCGCAAAATGATATTAACAGTTTCAAAATTATATTAAGATAGATACTTTATTGATCCCAAAGGAAATGACAGTGTCACAGTAGCATTACAAGTGCACAGATATACAAATATTAGAAGTAAGAAAGAATAAAAAAATAAGTTACATCAAACAGTCTAACAGGAGGGGATAATATTAAAGAAAATTCCAGCTGTGTGGCAGTAAATGCTATGTGTGTGGGAGCAATTCAGTTACTGCGCTGCCACACACACACGCAACTTAGAGAGAAGCCAGCCAGTTATCTTCAGAGAGGGGACTCTGTTGTGCAGGTGAGTCTGAGTTTCAGTATCAGCCTATACAATTCTGGACCAGCTGTCACAGGCACCACCATCCAACACGAGAGCTGCTGTTCTGTGACTCTGCAAAAGCACACTCTGTTGTAGCTTTACACCTAGTGTACACATTTCTCGCTTTCTCCCCCCCCGACTTGGGAGGTGGTGGTACCCTACCTTGAGCAACCTGCTCTCGTGAATGTCCCTCGGGAGCTGGTGTGAGTCACCCGTGGCACTCTTCCCCTTGGGGTCTTGGGTCAGCTCCCACCCTCCCCCCTAATTTGATGCTTTCTCTCCCCAGGGCTGCACTGGTAGGGGCAAAGAGGGGTACGACCAGGGGACAAATGGAGAAAAAGGAGAAGACGTACCTCAATGCAGGCAGTGAGGATGAGATGGTGAGTTGTGGGGCCTTTACCTCCCCGACCCCATGTGTTCCGTACAGAATGGAACTGGGAACTTGGGTGTCAGCAGTAGACGGTGGGTGTCGAGCAACAATTATGTATTATAGCAACAATTAAATCAGAGTGAGTTGAGATGGGAGGGTTTGAGGTGGAGAGGTTGGGTTGTGATGGCAAGGACTTAGATTGTATGACGGCTGGGGTTGGGGTTGGATTGATGTCTAATAGCATTAGTTGGGAGGGGTTGAACTGGGGTGGGAGTGGTTCAGTTTGTAGGGGTTGGATGAGATTTAGATTGAGGTGGGAGGCTTGGATTGATTGGCCTGCAAAGAGGAAGCTCCAGCCATTTGTTGATCAGCTGTACTTTGGCTCGGCAGGAGGTGATTGGTTACCGGCCCTGCTGGTGGAAGATCGGCCTGGTGGGTGTAGGCACAGTGTGTACTGGCGGCCTGCTGCTCCTCTTCCTCTACTGGGTGCCCAAGTGGAGCGTCAAGTGCATGTGTCGGGAGGTCTCGTTCAGAGAGGCTTCTGTGCTGTTGCTCTGGACCACGGTGAGTGACTAGTATTGGTTCCCACTGACATGATGGCTTTAAGAACGACAGGACACATGGTCGAGTGTGTTTTTCTGTACTTCCTGCAGTTGTTCCCCACCTCGTCTCTGCAGAGATTGAGTGCAAAATCAAAGCTGACACTTCTAGGCACTTCTGTCCTTTTTCTTCATGGATACTGCTTGACCTGTGGAGTGTTTCTAGCATTTTCTGAACATGAGATTCAGCAGATCAGGCAGCCTCTATTGAGAGGAATAAGCAGTCGGCATGAAATATTTTGGACTGAGACTTTTCATCAGGACCCTTCAGAGTCCTAATGAGAAACCTTGGCCCAAAATGTTGACTTTTGCTTCCCCTGCACAGTTGCTGAGTTTCTCCAACACTTTGCATGTGTTTCTGATTTTTGTTTCAGATTTCCAGCTTCTGAAACTTTTCTTTAATAGATATTCCCACTAATATGTTGCTAGAGTGGATGTGCATCAGTGGCGTTGTTAATTCAAGGCTTTGTCTCCTCTCTGAGGTGGATGTGAATGACCACTGTTGGATCTCTGTTATTTTCCGATCCTTGGGGTTCTTACTGGGGTCAAGAATGGCAAGTGGTCATAACTCCTCATGACCATTTATTTTAAAGTTTAAACAAACATACAAGTACTAAGCAAAGAGCTGAGAAAGAAAGCAAGGAAGGCGAAGATAGAAAGAGAAAAGAAAAAATGGTGCCTCTGAAAAATCCATCACCTATCAGGAATAACAAAAATCCTTAGATAAAAATAAACCTATCCCTGGTTGCACAATCACATCACTTAGGTAACTTGCTAATGCTCAGCCAATGAAAAGTGGAAAGGAATATGTAACTGCTAGACACCTTCTGCTAGTAAGTGGGGACAAATCACCACAAATTGTATTAAAAAGATACAAATTATGATTAAGCAATGACTTTAGTCTTACATTAATGGATTCCAATGCTCCCATGGCAATGTTTCTGTGAAGTACTGGGGAAATGTTTCTGGTCAGACACTCAGAAGACTGAAGACGCCAGGATATGGACCTGCAGACAAACTCATGAAGGAACTAAGCGAGTCAGGCAGCATCTGTGGAGAGAAATGGGTAGGCATTGTTTTTGGGTTGAGACCTTTCATCTAGACTGACGAGAAAGAGGATAGAGAGTCGAGAGATTTTTATACTGGCTGTCTCATCCCTCTTCCCCCTCAACTTCTTCTTGAGCCCTTATCTGCCAGAGTAGCGTAGTCCATTGATGGTTTGGTTGTAGTTCAGCAATGTTTCTGTAATCCATTGTATCCACTGTACAGGGGTTTGACCCATACAGCTTCACCAAAGCCCTGCTGGCCGGCCTTACCCACTTCCACCTTTGTCAACAGAGACGAAGGGTTGGAATTTGAGAGACCCACCCCGAACATCTCCTCTTTCCTTCTAGTCCAGGTGAAGGTTCTCAACCTAACGTACGGACTGCCCATTTCCCTCCACCACACCCCGCTGAGTTCCTCCAGCATTGCTTCAGATTTCAGCCTCACTCTGCTGTCTTGAGGGTGCTTACTGGAGATACTTTGGATGTTGTGTAACCTTGTTTCAGCGGAAGGAATGGGTTTTATGGTTGGGGTTGGTTTGTAGTGCATTGGTTTAGTGCTGTCACGTATACCAAGATACAAAGAAAAACTTGTCGGGTGGCACGGTAACATAGTGGTTACCACACCCTTTACAGTGCAGGCAACCCAGGTTCAATTTCTGCCACTGCCTGTAAAGATTTTGTACCTTCCCTCCGTAACCACAAGGGTTTCCTCCAGGTGCTCTTGTTTCTCCCACGGTCCAAAGATGTACTGGTGGGTAGGTTAATTGTAAATTGTCCTGATATTATGCTAGGATTAAATCAGGAGATTGCTGAGTAGTGTGGCTTGAAGAGTCAGAAGGGCTTATTGCACACTGTATCTCAATAAATAAGTAAGTATGCTCTTCATTCGGATCAGATCGTTGCATGGTGCAGTGAGGTAGAATGAGGTAAAGCAGTAACAATGCAGAATAAAGTGTAAAATCTACTGAAGTGCAGTGCAGGTAAACGATAAAGATTGTGAAGCCAGGAGTCCATGTTATCTTTCAAGAGTCTGATAATATTGGGATAGAAGCTGTCCTTAAGCTTGGTGATACGTGCTGTAAGGGTTTTGTATTGGCTGTCCAAAGAGAAAGGGGAGAAGAGAGAATGTTCAGGGTGGTGGGGGTCTTCGATTATGCTGGCTGCTTTACTTAGGTGTGTCCATAACTCTCTGTAGTTAGTTTGTGGTCACATGCAGAGCAGTTGCCATGCCAGGGCGTGATGCCTCCTATCTACCAATAAAAGTTGGTTAAGGGGGAGTTGATGGAGACATGTCGGATTTCTTTAGTTTCCTTGGCTGTGACATCAATGTGGTTGGGCCAAAACAACCTATTGGTGATTTTTATGTCTAGGAATGTGAAGCCCTCAGCTCTCTCAGGGTTAATTGTAAACTCATTCATATCCCAGGTAGAGGAAAGTTCTGTGCACAGAAGCAGATTGGGCTGCACACTGTACCCTTTCATATCTTTTTAGTGTTTGCACTAAGTGACAAGTACCTGTGCTCTGTGTCCATTCCCCTTGCAGGATGAGTTCCACACTTGTTTCCGGGTCCGCGTGCGCAACATGGAGGTTCCGGGATGCGAGCCCCTGGACACACCGCTCCCCGTTGACCAGAAGGAGCCTGCCTGCAGCCCAACCACCCCTGTCATCGAGGAACACGAGTTGGAGAAGGATCTGTTACCCAAGGCTCTTGAGCTGGAAAGAATCCAGGTACGATCCATGGCTTCCGTCCTCTGCTGCTGCTTATGTGCTGATGCCTCCCAGGTGATCAATGGACAACACACACAACACAATGGAGAAACGCAGCAGGTCAGGCAGCGTCACTGGAGAGGAATAAACAGCCAGCATACTGTGTCAAGACTTTTCCTCAGGACTGGGAAGGAAGAGGGTCAAAGCCAGAATAAGAATGTAGGGGTAAGAAAAGAGTACAAGCTGGCAGAGCAGGTAATAGTTAGACCAAGTCAGAATCAGAATCAGGTTAATTATTACCAATATATATTGTGAAATTTGTTGTTTTGTGGCAAAAGTACAGTGTGAGTACAAGGTTGATAATAAATCAACATTGATTGAATAGCAGAGCAGACTCAGTGGGCCAAATGGCTGAATCCTGCTCATATGTTGATAGTCTTGTATAAAAATTGCTGTAGTTTATGATAATAAAAATATATAGAATGTAGTGCAAAAAAGAACAAGATAATGAACTACATGGACCATTCAGAAATCTGATGGTGGAAGTAAAGAAGCTGTTCTTAAAACATTGAGTGTGTGTCTTCAGTCTCCTATACCTCTTCCTTGATGTTAGTAATGGGAAGAGGCCACATCCTGTGTAATGATAGGTGCTGCCTTCTTGAGACAGTCTTTTAGGTCCTCGATGGTGGGACTGGTTGTGCCTGTGATGGAGCAGGCTGAGTCTACAACATTCTGAAGCTTTTGTCGATTCTGTGATTTGGAGCCTCCATAAAGGTTCAAAGGTTCATTTATTATTTTAAGTATTATGCAGTACACAACTCTTGAGATTCGTTTTCTCCAGATAGCCACGAAACAAAGAAAACCATGGAATTCTTTCAAAGAAAAATATCAAACCCACCTCCCACTCAAAAAAGAACAACAGCATGATCATCAACCCCCAGACCTTCCTTCCCCGTATAGCAGGCGGTGATGTAACCAGTCGGAATGCTTTTCATGGTACATTTGTTGAAATGAGAGGGGAAGGTGGGTGGGTGACGAGGACAAATGATGTGAGAGTCTGGGAGATGATGGGTAGCAGAGGTAGGGGGCTGCAGAAGAAGAAGAAAAGTCCTGATGAAGGGTCTCGGCCTGAAACGTTGACTGTTTATTACTTTCCATTGATGATACCTACCACGCTGAGTTCCTCCAGCACTTCGTGAACGTTGCTTAAGAATTTCAATATCTGCAGTCTCCAGTTCCCCAAAAGTGGCAACACAGGTAGACAGGTTGGTGAAGAGGGCATTTGGCATGCTGGTCTTGATCATTTAGAGCACAGAGAATAGATATTCCAATTGAACAAGACACTGGTGAGGCTGTACCTGAAATATTCCATTTTTGATCACCTCATTACAGTTAATTGAAAATAAACCAAAACCACTGAGAGACTGAGTATGGGAGTTGACACTGCATGACACGCTTCCAAATAACTGTTCCAAGTCAGAAAAAAGTACGTTCGATCCTTTATCATGACACCAGCAAGGATGAACGATCCTTGTAAAAAAAAAACTTAACATTAGCAATTTAGTTAATTAAGAGTAATTAGTGTTTAAATTAGTATAATTAAGTAATGGTTGTGAATAAGAACAAATATGAGTCCTGAAAAAGGGTCTCAGCCCGAAACAGTGACTGTTTGCTTTTTTCCATAGATGCTGTGTGGCCTGTTGAGTTCCTCCAGCATTTTGTGTGTGTGCAAAGATTGTAACCAAAAAAAATCATTCCCCCAGCTCACACTCTCTCAGCTAAACTGCACTAACTAAGACAGAGGAGGAATACGTAACTATATTTATTTGCTTCTACCAAGCCCCAACCCACATGACAAATTACCAAAACTCATACTAAAAACACACCACACAAGCAGAAAATAGATGCACAGCTTCTACATGGAAAGCTTCCATTAAGCTGGAAGAGCACAAAGAAGATTTAAATTCAAGTTTATTTTCATTCAACCATACGCGTGTATTCCGCCAAACAAAGCGATGTTCCTCTGGACCAAGATGCACAACACAATACATATAACTCGTGCATAACACATAGCACATAATGATGATGATGAATATTACTATGTCATATGACATGGGCAATCACGGTCTTTCCATGACCATGATTGTTCTTGGCAATTTTTCTACGGAAGTGGTTTGCCATTGCCTCTTTCTGGGCTGTGTCTTTACAAGACAGGTGACCCCAGCCATTATCAAAACTCTTCAGAGATTGTCTGCCTGGCATCAGTGGCTGCATAACCAGGACATGTGATCTGCACCGGCTGCTTGTACGACCATACATCACCTGCTCCCATGTCTTCACATGACCCTGATCAGGGTGGTGGAGGGGGTGGGCAGATCCTACCCTTGCCCTTGCCCGACGGTGACTTGCAGGCTAGTGAAGGGAAGGAGAGCCTTGCACCTCCTTTGGTAGAGATGTATGTTTAGTCTGTCACCCAGTGCATAATATTCCCACAGATCTTGCCCTCAAAGGCATTAAGTCCGAGCCTAGCCGGCCTCTTCCTTTTACACAGGCCCTTGATGTCTCTCTCATCCATACCATAATCTCTTTGACCTTTCCTATCAGGCAGGAGGTACTGTAGCATTAGGATAAGGACTGTTAGGTGGGAAAAGGCTTCTCCGCCCAGGCTGTGACTCCTGCCACCACCCAGACCTCATCACACATGAAGCAGCTGTAGCATTATACAGTTTAATTTTTAACTTGTGTTGTAAATGCACCTTGTGCTAAATGTCAGTCTTTTGGAATATATGTTATAAATTGTGCTTCATGCATGATGAGACGTGGGTGGTGGCAGGAATTCAGTAGTCTCATGGCCTGGGAGGAGAAGCTGTTTCCCATTCTAATGGTCCTTGTATTCATGCTGTATTACCACTTGCCTAATGGTAGGTGATCAAAGAGATTGTGGGACGGATGAGAGGGTTCCTAGAACTTGAGAGCCAGTGTCATAGGGAAAGGTTGGCCAGGTTAGGACATTATGCCTTTGAGGGTAAGTGAGGGAGGGGTGAACTTAGAGATATATGGGGGTGATAGATGTTATGAATTACGCTTGTACCCACAAGGTGTTGTACCCACACCTAAAGACTGCAGCGGTTCAAGAAGGCGCCTTCTCAAGGACAATTAAGGGGTGGGCATTTAAATTCTGGCTCATCCTATGAAGCCCACAGCCCTTCGGGTGGCGTCCTGCTAGGTGGTGCGGAGATGGGTCCCTTTCTCCTCCAGCTGATGTTAGATGTGGGTTCCCAACTGTAGCTATAGCCTCGGTGCCTTCCAGGTCTGTGACTGGCTGGGGAAAAGTGCTTGATCCCTGCCCAGCCTTGGAAGATGCGTCATATACCCCTTTAGATCCCGGCTGCAACCCCCCAGTACAGATTACAAGAAGAGAGGGTCTTGACTGTTGGAGCACTAGCTTTTGGTCTCCTGAGAGGGAGGGTGATAGGCCTCAGGCAGATTGCGTGCTGATCCCTTCACCTCATTTTGTTTCCTTTCCACCACCCTCCCCAACCCTCAAATCAGCTTCGATACTTCAATCACCATAAGGTCAAGTACCTCTGGAGCCATCGGCGGCAGGAGTTCCAAAGACTGGTGGCGCTGGAGGAGGGGATCTCGTGCTCAGCGATCTACACCTACCACAGCGCTGGGCTCTCCTCCCTCTGCAAGGACTACCGGTAGGAAGGGAATGGTGACACCTCGTCAGAGGGGAAGGGTTTGGGGGTCCCCAAGGAGGGTATAGGGAATAACGAGATGCGGATGTGTGTTTGGTGTTGGAACGGAGTTGGGTGGGACGGGTGAGGCTGCAGTGAAGGGTTCGGGGCAAAGTTTGTTTCAGGGTGAGGGGACAGGTGGGCTCTGTAGGATGGGGAGAGGGAAAGTCATGAGGAACAGGGCATCACCCACAAAATGATGGAGGAACCCAGCAGTCGGCAACAGTTGTTATTTCAGGCCAAGACCCTTCGGCAGGATTGGGGAGAAAGGGGGCAGAAGCCACAATAGAAGATGGGGGGGGGGGGGAGGAGGAGGAGTAGTGGGAGCTAGCAGGTGATGGGAGAGACCAGGCGAGGGAGATGGAGTGTGGACGTGGTAAAGGGCTGAAGAAGGAAGAATCTGATAAGAGAAGAGAGTGGAACATGAAAGGGGGCAACCAAAGGGAGGAGATGGGCAGGTGAGCAGAAGAGTGGGAGTTAGAGGGGAACCAGACTGGGGAATGTTAAAAGAGCGAAGGGGAGAGGTTAGTATTTATTTTTATTTAGAGATACAGTATGGTATCTCTTCTGACCCAGTGGGCCTTTGCCACCAAGTGACACCCATATGACCAATTAGCCTACTAATCTGTATGTCTTTGGACTGTGAGTGGAAACTGAAGCGCCTGCTAACCGCTGCTGTACTGTGCCACTCCTTTTAATTTCTGAGAGTTAGAGAAATTGATCTTCATACCGGCTACCCAGAAGGAATATGAGGTGTTGCTCCTCCAACTTGCGTTTGGGCACAACGTGATAACGGAGGAGGTCAAAGACAGATAAGTTGGTGGTGGAAATGAGAGTTGAATTGAAATGGGGAAAGGGGAGGGGGTATGGGGGAGAAATTGTTTCAGAGGGAAAGAGGAGAGTTTTTTGAGGGGTGGAGGGAGAGTTCAGAGACATGGGAGGGGGTTCCTAGAGGATGGAAGAGATAATTTCAGAGGGAGAGGGTAAGTTCAGGGCCGCGGGAGGGGTTTTCTGGTGGGTGGGAAGATTATTTTTGAGGGAGAGGAAAGTTCTGAGGGAAATGAGGTGGAGAATTGGAAGAGGAGGCACTGAAGGCACAGGACAGGGGTAGGGAGAGCTCTGCTATCAGAATACTGATGTGGAAGCTCCATAGAGTGGAGAAGCAAGGCCCTGTGGGACGAGGATTACCTCTATGCTGGTGTTGTATCTTTCTGCAGGAAGCTATTCTACGGAGAGAATCGGATTGACGTGAAGGTGCCTTCTATCCCCTACCTCCTGGTAAAAGAGGTAAGGCACTGGATGAAGATCCCTCGCCTTCCCTGTTCCCATTATGACAGACGCCAGGACAGAGGGAGGGGGAGAGGCAGTGTCTGCTTGCTCACACTGAGCATCCGATTTCTCACACTTAAACTACCCGGTATTACCCTATCCCAGCATGGTGCAAAATGCCAGTGGCCTGGTCACTGTGGGACGGGGTGGGGTGGTGGCCTTGGGGATTCATTATTGAGGAGAGAACGTAGGGCTTTATCCACCTTACAGGAGAGGTGGAAAGTCTCTTGAATGTGAATTCTGGAACTGGGTGAGTCTGCAGTAGAGCCCGTTGTTGTAGATGGAAGCAAAAACTGAAACTCCCTTTTATCTGTATCTGCTGTTCCCTTTTTCTTTGCAGAAATACTTTAATTGTGAATTACATTTTACTGTACTATGTACAAGAGACTAGAGATAGTTACTGTAGCTAACACAAACTAAATTAAACATTCCCACCCCTATGGGAAGGATGTGGAAACCATAGAAAGAGTGCAGAGGAGATTTACAAGGATGTTGCCTGGATTGGGGAGCATGCCTTATGAGAATAGGTTTTCTCCTTGGAGCGACAGAGAATGAGAGGTGACCTGATAGAGGTGTATAAGATGATGAGAGGCATTGATCATGTGGATAGTCAGAGGCTTTTTCCCAGGGCTGAAATGGTTAGCACAACAGGGCAGTTTTAAGGTGTTTGGAAGTAGGTACAGAGGAGATGGCAGGGATAAGTTTTTTATGGAGAGAATGGTGAGTGCTTGGTGGCGGTGGTGGAGGCAGATGTGATAGGCTCTGAAGAGACTCCTGGACAGGTACATGGAGCTCAGAAAAATAGAGGGCTGTTGGTAACCCTAGGTAATTTCTAAGGTAAGGACATGTTCGGCACAACTCTGTGGGCCGAAGGGCCTGTATTGTGAGATGGGTTTTCTGTGTTTCTATCTTGGATAACATTTATCTCCTGACTTGCCCAGCAGTCCAGGAACACCACCACTGATTGTACTTGGGCATGGACATAACTTCAGTTTCCATGGAAATGGAAAGTTGAATTGAAATGGGGAAAGGGGAGGGGGTATGGGGGAGAAATGGTTTCAGAGGGAGAGAGGAGAGTTTTTTGAGGGGTGGAGGGAGAGTTCAGAGACATGGGAGGGGGTTCCTAGTGGATGGAAGAGATAATTTCAGAGGGAGAGGGAAAGTTCAGAACCAGACAGTACATTCCATAAACCCGTTTGCGCAACCCATTTTCCAGAACCCGTGGATAACTCTTTGCCAACCCCACTAAGACATCCTACCCGGTCCCACCCCCACTTACTGGCTGCCTGCATGTGGGGCTAAAATGCAAACAGAGCAGCCCCAGCAGATCTGCAAAAAGGGCATGGAGCCTGTGCAAACTAATGAATTTTTTATATGACACCACTCTATGCAGCAACTTTCACAGGTCCTCAGTGTACCAGGAGAGGACACCCTTCTACTGGGGACAGTGTGGAGGGAGCTTCACTCTGTGTCTGACCCTGGGAGTGTGTGTTGGGACAGTGTAGAGGGAGCTTCACTCTGTGTCTGACCCTGGGAGAGTGTGATGGGACAGTGTAGAGGGAGCTTCACTCTGTGTCTGACCCTGGGAGAGTGTGTTGGGACAGTGTAGAGGGAGCATCACTGTGTCTGATCCTGGGAGTGTGTGATGGGACAGTGTGGAGGGAGTTTCACTCTGTGTCTGACCCTGGGAATGTGTGATGGGACAGTGTAGAGAGAGCTTTACTTCATGTCTCGCCCCCTACTTTATTATAGCCAACTCCGCACTGAGCTACGCAGCAGTTCAACCCACTGACTGGAGTTGAGGTCTCCCAGTTATCCAATCGTCTGAATCAGATTCACCATTCATCATTCTCCACTCCAAACAAGCCCAGCCCATCCTATATCTCCTCTAAACTGAAACCCTCCATCCCAGATAATGTCCTGGGAAATCTCCCCTGCATCCTCTCTAGACTGTTACCTCCTTCCCATCACACGGTGATCAGAACTGCACTCATTCTCCAGCCTTGGCCAAACTGGTGTTTATAGGGTTGTCAGTTCTCAGTTATTTCCAACCCGGGGTTCTTCTAGGGGTTCAGGAATGAGTGAGAAACTTTGATTTTCACGATTGTTTATTTTAAAGTTTAAACAACGATACAGACAAATTAACAAGGCAGATGAGAGACGAGCAATATGTGAGATTCAGTAGGTTCAATATGGTGCTTTTGAAAAAAATGTGCTATCACCTTTATACCCAAGATGACAGAAGTTCCGTCGACAGGGGCTACACAGTTGTGACGTGTATTTGATGTGCTAATACTTAGCCAATTTTTTTTTTAAAAAAGTAAAGCTATATGTAGTTGCTGTACCACCTTCTGCCAGTAAGTAGGGACGAACTATCGCATACTGCGAAAAATACACGAGTTTGTTAAAGATGCAAATTGTTAAAAATACATATTGCATCAGTTAAAAAACTGAATTATTCAATGATTTTTTTCAATGATAGTTAATTCTTCTAATACCTAACAAAAAGTATAAAAACACAACCGATTTCAAAAAAGCTGTACCATAATCTCTCTGCTCTTACATTAAATCTTATGTCCGGTATCTTCTATACTTCATGTTACCATATTTTCATGTTGAAAGGCCTCGATAGAGTGGACATGGAGAGGATGCTTCCTGTAGTGGAAGAGTCTAGGACCAGAGGGTACAGCCTCAGAATAGAAGGACATCCCATTAGAACAGAGAGGAGGAGCAATTTCTTTAGCTAAAGGCTGGTGAATCAGAGGAATTTGTTGCCACAGATGGCCGTGGAAGCCAAATCATTGGGTTCTGCCTTAAATGACTATTGTCCAGTAGCATTAAAATCAACCATTATGAAATACCTTAAGCGGCTGGTCATGGGGCACATTAAAACCTTCCCCCAGCTACACTGAACCCTTTCCAGTTCACTTATCACTTAAATCGATCATTGATGATGCGATAGCCTCTGCTATCCGCTCTGTCCTGTCCTACCTGGAAAATGGGGTATCACATACTAGACTGCTGTTTATGGACTTCAGTTTGGTGTTCAACACTATCATACCCTAGAAACTGGTGGGGAAACAGTCCTTGCTGGGTCTCAACACCTCTGCAATTGGATGCTGTACTTCTTGACAGTAAGGCCACCGTCAGTCCGTGTGGGCAGCAACATCTCTCGTCCCATTATGATGAGCCCTGGTGCCCCGCAGTGCCGTGTAGTCAGCCTGCTGCTGTTCACACTGCTGGTGTGAGAAGAACAACCTAAGCCTGAAAGTCAGACAAACCAACCCCCTCTGCAAATATTTGGCTCCTCTGTAGAGAGAGTTAAGTGCATCAAGTTCTGGGGACACACAGATGACCTCACCTGGTCCCTTAATATCACCTCCCTGAACAAGAAGGCACAGCAGCGTCTTCACTTCCTAAGAAGATTGAGGCAAGCAAGCTCCCCCACTCACCCATCCCATCTTAACTGCATTTTACAGGAGCACTATTGTGAGCATCCTGACAAGTTGCTTCTCCATCTGGTACGGGAGCAGTTGAGCATTGGACTGGCAGTCCTTACAGAGGTCTGTGAGAACGGATGAGAGGATCATGGGGTCTCCCATCAGAGACATTTATCAGGAGCGCCAGATATGCAGGGCCTTTAGTATTATTAAGGATCCCATCCATCCATCCAGGATCCTCTTTAACTTTCTACCACCAGGCAAAAGACTATGATGCATGAAAACAAGAACGGTCAGGATGGGAAACAGTTTCTTACCCCAGGCCATTAGGCTTCTGAACTCCTGGCTGCGTCATATGCAGAGTGTCAGTGGTTAATCTGTTCAGTAGCTCTCCAGTATTTAATATTAATGCACTTTAGTTTGTTATTTATGTGTGATTTATCTGTAGGTTTTATCCATAGCATTGTAACTTATCATATGTTATGAGTACTACTGTGCTTTGCACCCTGGTTCGAAGAAACATTGTCTTGTTTCTATATAAATTAGATGGTTATGTGTTATTTGCATGTATATAGTAAATGACAATAAACTTGACAATATTGAAAGTGAAGGTTGATAGGGCATCAAAGATTACTGGGAGAAGGCAGGGGAAAGGGGTTGAATGATGGGGTGGCACTGACTTGATGGACCAAATGGCCTAATTCTGTCTTATATCATATTGCCTTCTTCACCACCTTGTCTACCTGTGCATCGGGGATCTTTTGAAATGTCTGGAAACTTCCACCATACTGCTAGTAACAAAATACTAGAATTCAACAGACCGAGCCGCGCCTAGGGAACTGTTTCAGGCCGAGACCCTTCATTGGGACTAGATAAAAAAGATGGGAAGTCAGAGTAAAAAGGTGGGGGGGGGGGGGAATGAAGAAATACAAGGTTGTAGGTGATACGTGAAACCAGGAGATGGGAAGGGGTCAAGTAAAGAACTGGGAATTCAAT
The DNA here is from genome assembly GCF_030144855.1 of Hypanus sabinus. Taxonomy (NCBI): domain Eukaryota; kingdom Metazoa; phylum Chordata; class Chondrichthyes; order Myliobatiformes; family Dasyatidae; genus Hypanus; species Hypanus sabinus. The sequence continues at coordinate 85,401,140 of NC_082712.1, read as the reverse complement.
TGGTGAAAGAGATAAAGGGCTGGAGAAGGGGGAATCTGATAGGAGAGGACAGAAGGCCATAGAAGAAGGGAAAGGGGAGGAGCACCAGATGGAGGTGATGGGTAAGTAAGGAGATGAGGTGTGAGAGGGAGATAGGAATGGGGAAGGAGGAGGAGGGGCCATAATGCTGAAGACTAATGCAAAATATTTATTCAGTTCATCCATCATTTTTTTGGCCCCCATTACTACCTCTCCAGTATCATTTTCCAACTGTCCCATAAACACTCTTGCCTCTCTTTTACAGTTTGTGGGTCTGAATATGAAACATTTGGTATCCTCTTTAATATTATTGGTTAGTTTACTTTCATATTCCATCTTTACCTTCTTAATGAATTTTTTATTTGCCTTCTGTTGGTTTTTAAAAGCCTCCCAATCCTCTAACTACCCACTAATTTTTGCTCTATTATATGCCTTCTCTTTGGCTTTAATGCTGGCTTTGATCTTTCTTGTTGGTCACAGTTGTGTCATCTTTCCTTTAGAATAACTCTTCCTTTTTGGGTTGTATATATCCTATGCCTTCTGAATTGCTTCCAGAAATTCCATTCTTTGCTGTTCTGCCATCATCCCTGCCAGTGTTCTTTTCCAATCAATTCTGGCCAACTCCTCATTCATGCCTCTGTAATTCCTTTACTCCACTGTAATACTGATACATCTGACTTCAGCTTCTCCTTCTGAAATTTCAGGGTGAGTTTGATCATATTATGATCACTTCTCTAAGAGTTCTTTTACTTGAGCTCTGTAATCAATTCCAGTTCATTGCACAACACCCAATCCAGAATAGCGGATCCCCTAGTTGCCTCAACCATGAGCTGCTCTTAAAAAGCCATCTCATAGGCATTCTAGAAATTCCCTCTCTTGGAGAAAATTTACCCTGATGGGGGTCCTCAATGATGGATGCTACTTTTTTTGAGGTATCACTTCTTGAAGATGTCCTGTATACTACAGAGACTAGTGCCCATGATGGAGCTGACTAAGTTTACAACTTTTCGCAGTTTATTTTGATCCTGTGCAGTAGCCCCACCCCCTATACTAGACAGTGATGTAGCCAGTTAGAATGCTCTCCATGGCGCACCTGCAGAAATGTGCAAGTGTTTTTGGTGAGGTACCAAATCTCCTCAAATTCTTAATGAAATACAGCTGCTGTAATGCTATATTCTTTGTAGCTCCATTGATATGTTTGGCCCAGGACAGATCCTCAGTGAAACTGACATGCAGGAACTTGAAATTGCTTACCCTCTTCACTTCTGATTTTCCCTCTATGAGCACTGAAGTGTGTTCCCTCATCTCTCCCTTTCTGAAATCCACAGTCAGTTTTTTGATCATATTGACATTGAGTACAAGGTTGTAGAGCCTTCCTTTCTGCCATGCAGTGAAGCAGCATGTTAGAATGCTCTTTACTACGCATCTGTAGAACATCAGGAGTATTGACGTGTATAGTCCAGCTCTCTTCAGCCTCAGAGACGGAAAGGCAGAATTGCGGACTGTACTGAAGCACTTCCCTTTTAATTCTCCTGGTTTTCTGCTTTCTAGGTGCTGAATCCATTCCATGTTTTCCAAGTCTTCAGTGTGATCCTCTGGTCCTTCGATGAATACTACCTGTATGCATCTACCATTGTCTTCATGTCTCTCGTTTCCATCTGTGTCACTTTGTACTTTGTGAAAAAGGTAAGTGATCTCTGTCACTGTGTGGCCATCAGGAATTCAGCCTGGACTTCCTGCTAGACCTCTCATCCTCCTTCATTTGCCTCCTTAGCAATACGTACTGTTACATGATATGGTGGCAGCTCACAATGTGGTACGTCTGAGTGTTTACCGCGATAACAATGGTGAGTCAACCTCGTAACTACGTCACTTCCTCTGCCCCTCTTACCGCCTCTCCCCACCTTCCCTGTGCCCCACCTTCTGCCTCCTCTCTACTCTCCTCCCCCATCTCTTCCCTCTCCTCCCATTTTCATTTTGTCACTGTGATGAGGATGAATTACTAAATTCTATTCTTTCCCCCAGTCACCGAGGAAATATTCTCCACTGATCTGGTGCCTGGCGATGTCATTCACATCCCGACCAATGGCTTGATGATGCCCTGTGATGCGGTGCTAATCAGTGGAACTTGTGTTGTTAATGAGAGCCTGCTAACCGGTGAGCTTTATTCCCGTGTTACTCTGCTGGGGCTGGGGTTTGATACCAGTGTCACTGTCTGGTGTAGGGGCCTGTTTCAAGGAAGATTCTCTGTGTCACCACCATAGAGATTGATTTTAATACTTCTGTAACAGTGGCTTTTTTTTTGGTTATATTTGATTTAGCTTATTATTGCCGCTTGTACCAAGGTACAGTGAAAATCTTGTCTTGCACACTCTTCAAACAGATCAGATCATTAGTGGTGAACCTGTGGAACTCGTTGCCACCAGCGGCTGTGAAGGCAGAGTCTTGATATAAATTTAAGGCAGAGGTTGATAGATTCTTGATTGGTCAGGACATGAGAGGATACAGGGGAGAAGACAGGAGATTGAGGATTTGAGGGGAAATGGATCAGCAATGATGAAATGGTGAAGCAGACCCAATGGGGAAAATGGCCTCATTCTGCTCCTATATCTTATGGTCGTGTTACACAGTGCAATGCTTGGCCTTTATATACTTACCATTCAGTTGATTGGCATTGAGGAAGAGTAATAAGAGTGCAGAATAAAGTGTTGCAGTTAACAGATTTGGAATCAGATTTAATATCACCAGCATATGTCATGAAATTTGTACAGTGCAATTCATAATAACAGAGAAAAAAAAACAGTGAATTACGTTAAGTTTGTTTATTAATTAGTTAAGGGGTTGTGCAAAAATAGAAATTCAGAAGTAATAAGGTGATGTTCATGGGTTCAATGTCCATTCAGAAATCAGGTGGCAGAGAGGAAGAATTGTTGAGTACGTGGCATCAGGCTCCTGTACCTCCTTTCTGATGGTAACAATGAGAAGAGGGCATGACCTGGGTATTGAAGGTCCTTAATGATGAGTGTTACCTTTTTTGAGGCATTGCTCCTTGAAGATGTCCTGGACACTACGGAGACTAGTGCCCATGATGGAGCTGACTGAGCTGACAACTCTGCAGCTTATTTCGATCCTATGCAGTAGACCACCCCCTCCCCAATACCAGACGGTGATGCAGCCAGTCAGAATGCTGTCCCCAGTACATCTGTAGAAATTTACAAGTGTATTTGGTGACACAAATCTTCTCAAACTCGTAATTAAACATAGCCACTGTCATGCCTTCCTTGTAGCTCCATCAAGATTTTGGGTCCAGGTTAGATCCTCAGATTGACACCCAGGACATTGTTGCTCACTGTTTCCACTTCTGATCTCTCTGTGAGGACAGGTGTGTGTTCCCAAGTCCTATCCTTTCTGAAGTTCACAATAAGTTACAAGAAAGAACAGTGCAAGTAAACAACAAAGTGCAAAATCACAAGGTAGATTGTGAGGACAAGAGTCCATCTTATCTGTCTAGGGCAGATGTTCCCAACCTTTCTTTATGCCGTGGAGTCTTACCATTAACAGAGGGGTCTGTGGACCTCATGTTGGGAGACCCTGCTGAGGGAATCATTTAATAGTCTGTTAACGGTGGGATAAAAGCTGCCTTGAGCCTGCTAGTACATACTTTAAGGGTTTTGTATCTGCTGCCCGATGGGAGAAGAGAGAATATCTAGTGTGGTTTGGGTCATTGATTATGATGGTCACTTTACTAAGGTGGTGAGGCATGTCAATGGAGTCTGTAGAGGGGAGGCCACATTCCTGTGAAGTGCTGAGCTGTGTCCGCAACTCTCTGACTCAGGTTGACTCTGCTCCTCAACCCAAGTGCTGCTCCTGAGATCCCATGGGAGGTGTTGATGTGGAACAGGACAGGTAGCTCTGACATCCTTGACGTGATTGGGTTGAGTTGTTCTCTGATCTTGGCAATCTATTTGCAAACGTTTCATCACCGCACGAGGAGACATCATCAGTACTTTGTTCAATTGTGGTGTGTACTCTGAATGCTTGGCCTTTATATACTTATCATTCAGTTGATTGGCTGTCATTACTACAACCCAATTGTGATGTAGGGAAGGGGTGAGGGGTTGTCAGCGCTGATTGGTTGACGGTAAACTCTATTGTCTAGAATTTTGTCCATATTGGCTTATAAATGGAATCGAGGTCTACGTGTCCCATTTATAAGCAATGCGGGCAAAATTCCAGTTAGCACACAGAGTTTGCCATGCAACCAGTCAGCAACAAGGCGCCCCCATCCCTATGTCCTAACTGAGTTTCCGTAATGTTGGCTAATTAGCTGATTGAGAAGTATATAAAGGCCAAGCATTCAGAGCATGCACTACACCACACTAATTATGCCAGTGAGAGGGGAATAGTTGTTTTATTTTATTGATACAGTTATGCTGTTAGGTATTACATTTTACAATTAAGTAATCAGATGATTGATAGTTAGGCTTGTTGAATTGGCCAGTGAGATTTGTCTTGGGAGCATTCTAGAGAGAGCATAGGAAAATGAATGAGGAGCCATTTTCGAGAGAGCATGGAATCGAAGAAGGGAAAAGAAGGAAAATGGAAATGAACAATGAACATCGCAGAAGAACATGGTGAAACACTCATTGAATCCACTTGGAAGGACAGATACAGCTGTTAGAAGATGCTCATGCAGACTATGGTCTCACAGTGAATGTGCAGATAACTTTTAGCTAGCCATTTAGCACACAATGTTGGAGAAAGTTCAATGCCTTTTCCATGGAGGTTGCGTGAATGTTTTTTTTCTGGGACAGGCCCTTCAGCGTAGAACCCTTTCAATACCGTGAGCAAATGAAGTGAAGCAAATTGGATTGATTATGCAACAATGAGTTCCAATGATTACGTGCACGTTATAGACTAATATTTATTTTGTTTGTTACAGTTTGAAATATATGTCAATATAATTTTGATCTAAGTTTATAGTGGTGTCAGTTAAATTATTGCCTCCTAGCGAACAGTAAATTTGTGTGGGTGTGTCAGTAATCATTACAAGAAACAGTACTGCTTTCTCTTATAGGAACACTCAAAGTTTTATGTGTCGAGTTTACCTGAATTGTATTTACCCTAGGTGTGTTTATTTCTCATTGTTTAGAGTTATGTTGCTGTTAGGTTGGATTCACAGTAATAGCTAACTCAATATGAGCCTGTGGTGAGAGGGTTACACCTCTTTGAAAGGTTGATTAAGCCTCATAGTGTCTAGTTCCAGATCCTACACTGGGAACCACAGAGATGTGTGGCATCAGTTGTCAGGGAGAACAAAACAGCAGATGACATTCTCTCTGGGTCAGGGATTGTTAAAGAGTTATGCGTTGTGGTGAGTTTGAAGAAACCTTCACCAGTTACAGAACAGTGGTTCTCCAGACCGGGGAAGATTTACAATCAATTGTATGTTGTTCAATGAGGAGAGAGAGGCTCAAACATCTTGCAGTGATGGGAAACATTGATGGAAGGAAATGTCATGGTCGACAGCGTGTGACATTACATCAAGGGATGGACAGGCAAAAGTTTTAAAGAGCTTATTGGAACTTCTCAGGTTAAAGACAGGTGGAAGTACACGATTGCCCACGGCTCATAATGATGATGATGTGGTCCAATGGAAAAGGTGAACTGTTTGTCAGATCTGGGCTGCGGTAAAGGAAAGGGAATTGGATAAATATTTGGAAAGGATGAGCCGAATGGCCTAGTTCTGCTTCTATGTGGTTCTGTGGAACTTGTCTCCATTTGCACCAATCCAGATGCCAACAGAGCGCCAGCGACCCAGTTCTTCCTTGATCTCCAGCACTCTGTGTATGTATGGAGGTACACATTCTCCCCTTGACTGCAAGGGTTTTCCCCGTGTACTCCAGTTTCTTCCCACATCCCAGCAGCGTGCAGGGTCAGTGGGAAGTGGCTGTGGAGATTGGGGAGGCATTAGCAATGATCTTTCAAAAGACAGTAGATTCTGGCCTGGTTCGGGAGGACTGGAAGATTGCAAATGTCACTCCACCATTTAAGAAGGGGGCAAGGAAGCAAAAAGGAAATTATAGACCTGTTAGCTTGACATTGGTTGTTGGGAAGTTGGAGTCAATTGTCAAGGATGAGGTTACGGAGTACCTGGAGGCATATAACAAGATAGGCAGAACTCAGCATGGTTTCCTTAAAGGAAAATCCTGCCTGACAAACCCATTGCAATTTTTTGAGGAAATTACAAGTAGGCTAGACAAGGGAGATGCAGTGGATGTTCTGTATCTGGATTTTCAGAAGGCCTTTGACAAGGTGCTGCACATGAGGCTGCTAAACAAGATAAGAGCCCGTGGAATTACGGAAAAGTTACATACGTGGATAGAGCGTTGGCTGATTGGCAGGAAACAGAGAGTGAGAATAAAGGGATCCCATTCTGGTTGGCTGTCGGTTACCAGTGGTGTTCCACAGGAGTCCACGTTGGGGCTGTTTCTTTTTACGTTATAAATAAACAATTTGGATTATGGAATAGATGGCTTTGTGGCAAAGTTTACTGATGATACCAAGATAGGTGGAGGGGCCGGTAGTGCTGAGGAAACAGAGAGGCTGCAGAAAGACTTGGATAGATTGGGAGAATGGGCAAAGAAGTGGCAAATGAAATGCAATGTTGGAAAGTGTACAGTCATGCACTTCGGTAGAAGAAATAAACGGGCAGACTATTATTTAAATAGGGAGAGAATTCAAAGTTCTGAGATGCAACGGGACTTGGGAGTCCTCGTGCAGGATACCCTTAAGGTTAACCTCCAGGTTGAGTCGGTGGTGAAGAAAGCGAATACAATGTTGGCATTTATTTCTAAACAATAGAGTATAGGAGCAGGGATGTGATGTTGAGGCACTATAAGGCACTGGTAAGACCTCACTTGGAGTACTGTGTGCAGTTTTGGGCTCCTTTTTTTAAGAAAGAATGTGCTGATGTTGGAGAGGGTTCAGAGAAGATTCACTAGATTGATTCTGGGAATGAGAGGGTTAACATATGAGGAATGTTTGACCAGTCTTGGACTGTACTCCTTGGACTTTAGAAAAATGAGGGGGGAATCTCATAGAAACATTTCGAATGTTGAAAGCCATGGGCAGAGTGGATGTGGCAAAGTTGTTTCCCATGGTGGGGGAGTCTTAGTATGAGAGGGCATGACTTAAGGGTTGAAGGGCACCCATTCAGAACAGAGATGCAAAGAAATTTTTTTAGCCAGAGGGTGGTGAATCTGTGGAATTTGTTGCCACAGGTGGTAGTGGAGGTCAAGTCATTGGGTGTATTTAAGGCAGAGATTGATCGGTATCTGAGTAGCCAGGGCATCAAAGGTTATGGTGAGAAGGCGGAGGAGTGGGACTAAATGGAAGAATGGATCAAGCTCATGATAAAATGGCGGAGTAGACTTGATGGGCTGAATGGCTGACTTCTGCTCCTTTGTCTTATGGTCTTAAATGGCAACTATAAATTGCTCCCCCTCCCCCCCCCGTGTGTGTGTGGTAGAATCTAGAGGTGAACTGATACAAGTACAGGGAGAACAGTTGGCGTTCCCAATCTGGGGTCCACAGACCCCTCAGTTAATGGTAGGGATGCATGCATAATAAAGGTTAGGAACCCCTGGTTTACGATAGAAGTGGGTAAAGTGGGGAATGGATTGCTCTGTAAGCTGACATGGATTTAATGGGCTGAACAGCCTCCTAAGCTAAGGAAGTGTGTGGTATTACAGAAATGGTAAGGAAGTGGGACGATTGGATCGTGTGTTCAGAGGCCTGAGAGGGCTCAGTGCGCCAAATGGCCTCTTGGCCTGTGGAAATACCAAATGCAACGCAACACAAGTGTTACAAAAACGGGGGTTATGACCAAAGCGAAAGAAACGTCTGGAGTCGCTTAGTGCTTTTGTACAAGGATGTTTATTAAGGGTGTTAAGAATCAAACTTAGAAAACTCAGCAAAAGTAGCAAGAAGAAAACTGCCAATTTATTTACAAAAAGATAATCTATCAGAAAACATAATTATAGCTGTATTCTATTAGACCACTGTGAACTCCTGCCAGCTCAATCTCTGTCTCCCCCACTGACAGCGATCCACCCTGTTTGTATTCTTTAGCAACCAGGGCACACCATCTTTAATTACCCTCAAAGTTAACTTAAGGCTACACTTGAATTAGAATATGATTTACCCCACAATGTGGTTATAATCATATTACAAAATAAACATAAGTATCTACCTTAAGTACATTATACAAACAATATATACACATTTACACATCCTGATTACTAAAGATACGGTATATCCCACCATGTTTGCCACTGTTGTGATATAGCAACAGGTTTCAGAACCATGCAGGAACAGACCCTTCTGCCCACAACACTGTGCTGAACATGGTCCATATTCATTCTGCATATTCAAGCTTCTATCTAAAATCCTTCTATCGTATTTGTCTCCACCACTGTCCCTGGTGGCACGTTCCGGGCACCTACCACTCTTGTGTTTGTTTGTTTTTTATAAAAAAAAAGGGAAAAACTAATGCCCTACACATCTCCTTTGAATTTATCCCTTCTTACCTTAAATGCGTGCATGGTGTCTAGGATTAAGTACTTTTTTGTTTGTTTTTTGAGATGTGGTGCAGAATAGGCCCTTCCAGCTTTTTGAACCATGCCGCCCATCAATTCCGATTTAATCCCAGCCTAATCATGGGACAGTTTGCAGTGACCAATTAACCTACAAGCCGGCACATCCTTGGACTGTGGGAGGAAACCAGCACTGTCATGGGGAGAACGTACAAACTCCTTACAAACAGTAATAGGAATTGAACCTGGGTCGCTGTTACTGTAAAGCTTTATGCTGACAAATACGTTTCCTTTCCACCCTACAACCCTGGTATTAGAAATACTGGCTGTCTGCTCTACATAATCTTCTAAACTTCTATCAGAATCAGTTTTATTATCACTGAAATGCTCATTCATTCATTACTTGCCATCTCATATGACATGGGTGATCATGGGCTTTCCATGACCGTGACTGTTCCTGGCAAATCGCCACCTCCTGGACAACGTCTTTCCAAGACGGGTGACCCCAGCCACTATCAATACTCTTCAGGGATTGTCTGCCTGGTGTCAATGGACACATAACCAGGACTTGTGATATGTACCAGCTGCTCATATGACCATCCACCACCTGCTCCCCTGGGTTCATGTGACCCTGATCAGGGGCTAATCTTGCCCAAAGGCAATCTGCAGGCTGGCAGAGAGAATGAGCACCTTACACCTCCTTTGGTGGAGATGTATCTCCACCCTTCCACCTATCACTGGCATGTACTGTAAAATTTGTTGTTTTGTGGCAGTAGTACAGTGTAATATATAAAATATACTATAAATTACAGTAAGAAATTAATAGTGTAAGCGGAGTGCAAAACAGTGAAGTGGTGTTCATGGACCGTTCAGCAATGAAGTGACCCTCAGTCTCCTATACCTCCTCCCGGATGGTAGTAATGAGGAGAGACATGAGGGTCTTCAATGTTGGATGCTATCTTTTTGAGGCATTGCCTTTTGAAGTTGTTCCCCATGCAGGTTTCTGAAGCTCCCAAGGGGACAATCCAAGTTTGTTCAACATTTCCTGGTAAATCCTCTTCTCCGCATCCTTCTCGGAAGTGTCCATTTAACTCTCATTTCCCATTCTCAGGGGAAAGCGTGCCCGTCCTGAAGACCAGCCTCCCAAACCCTTCCAGGAGCGGGGGAACCATGCAGGAGGAGGTGTACAACCCGGAAAACCACAAGCGCCACACGCTCTTCTGCGGAACCGCTGTGGTCCAGACCAGGTTTTACGCCGGAGAGCCGGTGAAAGCCGTCGTTGTCCGCACAGGTAGCGGGGCAGGGAATGGGAGAGGGTAAGGAGTCCGGTGGGGGGTGGGGGTTTCAGGGGTGAGAGAGAGCAAGGAGACCAGGGGTGCGGAAGAGAGCAAGGGGTTTGGGGTAGGAGCCTGTGGGAGGTGGATCAAGGGGAGGGTGCGGAAGGGGGTTGGGGGAGAGAATAAGGAGTTTGGGGGAAGGGTGAGGAGAGTGAGAGGTTTGGGGTAGAGAATGAGGTATGGTGAGGGGGAGTGAGGATTTCAGGGTGAGAGGGAGAGGGGTAGAGCAGGGGTAGGCAACCTATGGCCCGAGGGCTACATCCGGCCCGTGAAGGTTTCGGGATGCTATACTTATCTGGCCCACTGCTGATTTTTCCTTATTCTGAGTGTTTCATGCGACCACACTGATGGGCGTGTATGGTGTCTTGTTACGCTAGCTCCTGGTTCCGTTTTGTTCCAAACCAAATACTGTTATATGCGAATGATGGGAAGGCAGACTACCTTATTAATACGTATTAGATAATCTCCGTGCATGTGCAGGTTTTCAGATAGGATCGTTCAAATTTATAAACAGAAACAGCGTCACTGTTAACGAGAAATCCACGCTAAATATCCAGGTATTTACACGTGCTACAATACTTTTGAATAACTTGCGTTTTGAAATAAAATGAAGTTGAGGGAATGAAGGCTAGTTTCGGGAAACAACATCATTTTTGCCAAGAAAAGCAGTGAAAATGAAGGAAGTACCCATGTCAGCTACGAAGTCTCAAAACTTATTGCAGAAAAGATGGAGAGTTTGTCAAAGAATGTTTACTGGCAGTGGTGGATATTGTTTGTCTTGAAAAGAAATCTTTGTTTGCATCTATCAGCTTGTCAGCAAGAACGATCACATGGTGAGTTGAAGAAATGTTAACAGACGTTAAAAGTTTTTTAAGGGATACCTGCAACGAATTGCAGTTTTTTCAATCGCGCTTGATGAGAGCACAGACTTGAGAGACACTGCTCAACTTGCAGTGTTTGTGCGAGGAGTGACCTCAACTTTTCAAATCTTTTGTGTCCTTTTAATAGATTCAAAAGATGCCTTGATTGAAATAAATTGCAACTAAACTGAGTTCTTTGATTACTGATTGGCATCCTTGGTTAAGCACAAATGATTTTCCAGCATGTGTTATTCATTAATTTGAGGCAAAACATAACTAGATGTATTTAAATGGATAATTCCCATATTTCAAGTTTTTTATGGCATTTATCTGGCCCATCATCTGGTCATTAATACGTGATCTGGCCCACAGAGGCAAAAAGGTTGCCGACCCCTGGGGTGCAGAGTGATGGTGATTATTAGTGGATTGGTGGAGTGAAAGCTGCTGGCTGTACAGGTGGCAGGAAAGGGAGCTGGAGAGGATGGAGGTTGGGGTGGGGTGTTCACAGCCCACGAAGATCGCATCCTTTCCCCCTCCAAGTGACTGGATCCTCAGATGTCAGGAACACCCTGGGCTTCCTTCAACCTGCACCTTTCCTTCCTCCCCTCCTGCAGGTTTCTACACGTTGAAGGGACAGCTGGTTTGCTCGATCCTCTACCCAAAGCCGACTGACTTCAAGCTGTACCAGGATGCCTACCGCTTCCTGTTCTGCCTGGTGTGTGTGGCTGGGATTGGTGTAGTCTTCAGCATCGTGAGCAGCAGCCTGCTGGGGGTGCGTAGCCCAGCCTTCCCCCGATCAAGGGACAGCAAGCCTGGGGCGGGAAGAGTTGCTCACTCCATGGCCCTAGTTAACTGGGGTGAACCACTACCCCTGTTGCCATGGAGCAGAGAGGCATGGGGTCTGCTGGAAATCACGTGACATCCCCAGGAACATGGCACAGCGAAAACTATCAATACCGGCCTCCGGCAGGGTGGGGGGGCGGGGATGGTGTGTGTGTGTGTGTGTGTGTGTGTATATTACATGCTCTCTGGGGTGAAGGGTGGAGGGATGGAGAGGGGGAGGTTGGAGGGGTGAGGGATGGAGAGGAGGGAGGTTGGAGGGGTGAGGGAGAGGGGAGGTTGGAGGGGTGAGGGATGGAGAGGGGGAGGTGTGAGGGATGGAGGGGGGAGGAGGGAGCACTCGGACACAGAGGGAAGGAGGAAGATTGGGGACGCTGACTGCTCCTCCCTTTGGGTCCTAGGAAGAGGTGGAGCGCATCATCATCGAAGCTCTGGACATTATCACCATCACGGTCCCCCCAGCGCTCCCGGCTGCCATGACTGCGGGCATCATGTACGCACAGAACCGGCTGAAGAAGATGGGGATCTACTCTATCAGCCCCCAGCGCATTAACATGTGCGGCCAGCTGAACCTGGTCTGCTTTGACAAGGTTAGTGTCCCAGTGGATGGGGCGTGGGGGGGGGGAGGGGGTTGGGAGAATGGACCCCATGACACCATGCCAAAGGGACAAGGGACAAACCACTTCACATCTCTCAGCTGTGAGGGTACAGTGGGTTGAGCCACTACCTTAGAGACCAGGGTTTGATCCCAACTTCCAAAACTGGGATGTGTGTCAGTGTGTGTCTCTGTGTGGAGTTTGCACGTTCTCTCTGTGACTACATGGGTTTCCAGTGACATCCCGGGGTCTGTAAATTAAATGCCCCCAATGTGTGAGCGAGGGGTAGAGTCTGTGCCAAGAATAGAATGGAATCAGTATAAATAGGTGATTGGTATGGATGGTGCTTTAGGGCCTGTTTCTGTACCATATGACAATAAGGAAAACTTCACCGGCCAAAACAATCAGATGGGCCCTTGCCAAATCATCTCACCTTCTCCCTTCTCTCCAAACTCTCACAGTTTCCTCTTGTTATTCAGACAGGAACCTTAACTGAGGACGGCCTGGACATCTGGGGCTTCCTTCGAGCTCAGGACGGCAGGTAGTGTCCCCGGGGTGATAGTGGGGTGGGAATTGGCCAGCCTGCACCAGGAGGCTGCTGGGAGGTCTTCAAGAACGGGGATGGGGAAATGGGATGACTAAGCATAGCAATAATCTGGTTGTGTAGAATGAACCAGTGGTCACAAGCATGCATCCGTGGGGATCTGGTTGTTATGGACCTGAACCAGTCACGCAGTTGTAGTTCCCATAGTGGAATTGTCCCCTCATTATACGAGGGATATAAGAAAGATAGGGTAAATGCAAGCAGGCTTTTTCCACTGAGGTTAGGTGAAACTACAACTAAAGGTCATGGGTTAAAAGTGAAAGGTGAAAAGTTTAAGGGGAACATGAGGGGAAACTTCTTCACTCAAAGGGTCATGAGAGTGTGGAACGAGCTGCCAGAGCAAGTGGTGCATGCGAGCTCAATTTCAACATTTAAGAGAAGTTTGGATAGGTACATAGATGGTAGGGTTATCAAGAATTATGGCCCCAGTGCAGGTTGATAGGAGTAGGCAGTTTAAATGGTTTAAACCATTTTAAGGGCCTGTTTCTGTGCCTTACATTCCTATGGAAGCTTTACCTAGATTAGAGAGCTTGTCTTGTGAGAATAGGTTGAGCGAGCTAGGGCTTTTCTCTCTGGAACGGACGAGTATGAGAGGTGCTTAAGGTTATAAGAGACCTTGATAGAGTAAACAGCCAGCACCACCTTCCCAGGACAGCAAAGGTTAATACCAGAGAGCATCGGTTTAAGGAGTATGGAGAAGAATTTAGGGGAGGTTCAGGTTTTGACACAGTTGTGGGCCTGGAACACACTGCAGGTATTGGTGCTTGAAGCTGATGTAACAGAGACATTTAAGAGACTTGGATATGGTCAGTGGGTTAATTGATCCAGGTGAGGGCAAGGCAGTCAAAAGTTCAAAGTAAATTTTATTATCGGAGTGTATATATGTCACAATATACAACCCTGAGATTCATTTTCCTGCGGGCATACTCAGCAAATCTATAGAATAGTAACTATAACAGGATCAATGAAAGACCAACCAGGGTGCAAAGGACAACAAACTGTGCAAATGCAAATATAAATAAGTAACAATAAATGATGAGAACATGAGATGATCAGCTAAAAATTCCTTAAAGTGAGATCATTGGTTGTGGGAACATTTCAATGATGGGACAAGTCAGTGTAATTATCCCCTTTTGTTCAAGAGCCTGATGGTTGAGGGGTAGTAACTGCTCTAGAACCTGCTGGTGCAAGTTCTGAGGCTCTTGCACCTTCTACGTGATGGCAGCAGCATGATTAGATAGGTAATTATTGATCCCAAAAGAAATTAGTGTCACAGTAGCATTACAGGTGTACAGACATAAAAATACTGGAAGAAAAGTAAAGAAAGAAATAAGTTACCTCAAACAGTCTAACAGGAGGAGGGTCATCACTTCTCCGGCCATAGGTTGACATTATAAAGCCTAATGGCAGAGGGTGAAAGTGACCTCACATAGTGCTCTTTGAACCTGCACAGTTGTCTTCATCTGTTACTAGAAGTGCTCCTCTATTCAGCCAAGGTGGCACACAGAGGGTGTCTAGAATTGCCAGGATTTTCCTTTGTTCTACCACAGCCTCCAGAGTGTCCAGTTTGACTCCTATAACAGAGCCAGCCTTTCTAATCAGTTTATTGAGCCTGTTGGCATCACCCATGTTGATGCCATTTCCCCAACACCACCACAAAGAAGATAGTACTGGTGGCATCAGACTGGTAGAACGTGAAGGAGAGGCCTGCATAGGACCTCAGTCTCCTCAGGAAGTAGAGGTGACTCTGGCCCTTCTTGTACACAGCCTCTGTTATTGCGCCACTCAAGTCTGTCATCTAGGTGCACCTCCAGGTACTTGTAGGTCCTCACCACATCCACGTCCTCACCATTAATGGTAACATGGAGCACTGCAGGCTTCGTCTTCCTAAAGATCATCACTATCTCCTTTGTCTTACTCTTAGAAGAGAGCATGTAAGAACAGGTGGTGAGGATCTCTGTTGATGGATGCTGCTTTCTTGTGACAGCATTTCATGTAGACTTGCTCAATGGTTGGGAGGGCTTTACCCGTGATGTACTCGGCCAAATCCATTAACTTTTGTAGGATAATCCGCTCAAGGTCTTTGGTGTTTCCACAGAAGGCTGTGATGCAGCCTTTCAATACATTCTCTACTATGGGTCTATAGAAGTTTGGCAAGGTTTTAGATGTCATGCTGAATATCTGCAGACTCCTAAGGAAGTAGAGGCACTGCAGTGAGGGTGAGGCTGTCGGGGAGGGGTTGGGGTTTGATGCAGATACAGAGTAAATAGTTTACAGGAAAAATTAAGCAGAGATAGAGTCACTCTGTGAGCAGGTGTTGACTATGGGTCAAATGTAAAAAGAGCTGACAAAAGGGTAGGACTTGGTGATCACTGTCAGCCAGCATGGCTTCTACATGACAGTTCTCTGTGTCAGCAGGTTCTTCTCCTTGGAGCGTGACGTGGCCACCCAGAGCCTCACTCGGTCCTGCTTCGTTGCTGGCATGGCGACCTGCCATACTCTAACGAACATTGATGGGAAGCTGTCTGGAGATCCCCTGGACTGCAAGATGTTCGAAGCGACTGGATGGGTGAGGAGGGGCTCACGGTGGCCAAAAACAACCCCCCGCCCCCCAAAATCTGAGACTGTGCATCACAGTGTCCCTTCTTCAATCCCCCTCCTCCACACTCCTCTCCACGTTGCCTGCTTCCAATCTTAGAATCCTTGTGCAACAATGCCTTTATCAACTTGGCTTTGAAAGGCATCAGTCAGACCATACTTGGAGTTTTGTGAGTTTTGGCTCCTTATCTATGAAAGGATGTGCTGTCATTGGAAAGGGTCCAGAGGGGATTCACAAGAATGATCCCAGGAATGAAATGGTTAATCTATGAGGAATCTCTGGCTCTGGGCCTGGGATTTAGAAGAGTGAGAAGGGATCTCATTGAAACCTATCAAATGTTGAAAGGCCTAGATGGAATGGACATGGAGATGATGTTGCCTATAGTGGGCGAGTGTAGGACGAGAGGGCACAGCCTCAGAACAGAAGGACGTCCCTTTAGTACAGAGGTGAGGAGGAATTTCTTTACCTAGAGGGTGGTGAATCTGTGCAATTCATTGCTACAGACGGCTGTAGAGGCCAAGTCGATAGGTGTATTTAAGGTAGTATTTGATAGGGCTGAAGTGAATTTTCATGTAGTTTAGTGTTTTATCTCTAGAAAGTCTAGAGATGCTGGAAATCTAACACACCACATCTAAAATGCTGGAGGAACTCCGCAGATCAGGCAGCATCTATGAAAATAAATAAACAGTATTGCAGGCCAAGAATTTTCATTGGGACTAGAAAGGAAGGGGAAGACGTCGTTATTAAAGAGGTGGGGGGAGGTGAAGGAGGATAGCTGGAAGGTGATAGGTGAAGACAGGTGGTTGGGAAGGGTCAAGAGTTGGAGAGGAAGGAATCTGAAAGAGAGAAGAGTGCGCCATAGGAGAAAGGGGAGGAGGAGGGGACTCGGGAGAAGTGATAGGCAGGTGAGAAGAGGTAAAAGGCCAGAGTGGGGAGAGCACAGAGGGAGGGGAAAATTTTACTGAAAGGAGAAATCGATGTTCATGCCAGGTTGGAGTCTCTCCAGGCAGAATATTAGATGGTGTTCCTCCACCCTGAGGGTGACCTCATTTGGCACAAGAAGAGGCCGTAGACTGACATGTAG
This sequence comes from Hypanus sabinus, assembly GCF_030144855.1. Taxonomy (NCBI): domain Eukaryota; kingdom Metazoa; phylum Chordata; class Chondrichthyes; order Myliobatiformes; family Dasyatidae; genus Hypanus; species Hypanus sabinus. Next base: position 85,384,605 of record NC_082712.1, on the reverse strand, counting down.
GAATGGAAATGGAATTAAAATGTTTGGCCACCAGCAAATTCTGCTTTTGGCGGATGAACACAGGGCCTCAACAAAACGGTTGCCCAATTTACGACAGGCCTTGCCAATGTAGAGGAGGCCGCATTGGGAGCAGTGAACACAACTGAACGACCTCAGCAGATTTGCGGGTGAAGTGTTGCTTCACGTGGAAGGTCTGTTTGGGGCCCTGAGAGCAGGTGAGGGAGCTGTTCATTCCTGGGATCAATCTACTGAACATTTTCGACCCTCTCTACGGAGAAGCACATCCTTCTTTAGTTAAGGGACCCAGAATTGCTCTCAATATTCCACATGTGATCTGACCAACACCTTCTGAAGCCTTAGCAGTATATCCTAGCATAAACTCAACACCTGCCAAATGGCCTTCTGTGTCATAAGAAAAATTAACCCTTTGAGCAGGAAAAATTTATTTTTGATAATTGTTTTCTCGAGTTGATGCGGGACTAGTTACAGTTCTCCAGCTAAGCATTTCCTCTCAAAGCAAGTGCTAACATTCCCGCCTTTCTATCCTCGCAGGTCCTGGAAGAGCCCACGGCCGAAGAGACGGCCCTGCACGACCAGATCATGCCTACTGTTGTGCACCCTCCCCAGCAGTCATCCTCTGCTGCGCCCAGCTGCGGCGATGCCGACTTGGTAGGTGGTGGTGGGCACAGTTGGGGAAGAGTTTGTCTCACTCGTGGCAAAAAGTGAAGCAATCTAAATCGTTTTTATTATCACTGACAAATAACGAGAATTATTTTGTTTTGTGGTAGTGGTATATTGCAGGATATAAGAAATAAGTTAGAATAAAAAAAGGACTGTGCAAGATGAGGTAATATTCATCAGTTCATGGACTATTCATAAACCTGATGGTGGAGGGGAAGAAACTGTTTCAAAGGTATTGAGTGTGTGTCTTCAGGCTACATTGCGTACAGTTCTGGTCGCCCCACTATAGAAAAGATGTTGAGACTTTGGAGAGGGTGCAGAAGAGGTTTACCAGGATGCTGCCTGGATTTGGGGGCATCTGCAATCACGAGAGGTTGGACAAACTTGGGTTGTTTTTCTTGGAGAGCTGGAGGCTGAAGGGAGATCTGATAGAGGTTTACAAGATTGTGAAAGGTATAGGTAGAGAAGACAGGAACCATCTCCCCAGGGTAGAAAAGGTATCTTCTCCCCAGGGCAGCATGGTAACGTAGTGGTTAGCAGTACCAGTGACACGGGTTCAACTCTCACTGCTGTCTGTAAGGAGTTGGTAAATTCTCCATGTGACCGTGTGGGTTTCCTCCTGCAGTCCAAAGATGAAATTAGTCATTGTAAATTGTCCTGTCATTAGGCTAGGATTGCTGGACTGTGAGAGTCAAATGGCTGGAAGGACTGTTCCACGCTATATCTTAAATGTCTAATACCAGAGGCATGCATTGAAGTTGAGAGGGGGTAGGTTCAAAGAGGATATGAGGGGTAAATTTTTTTACTCAGTAAAATTGTGCTACCTGGTATGGCGGTAGAGGCAAATACATTAGAGGGTTTTAAGAGCAACACGAGGAAATCTGCAGATGCTGGAAATTCAAACAACACACACAAAGTGCTGGTGGAACACAGCAGGTCAGGCAGCATCTACAGGGAGAAGCACTGTCGACGTTTCGGGCCCAGACCCTTCGTCAGGACTAACTGAAAGGAGAGGTACTAAGAGATTTGAAAGTAGGAGGGGGAGGGGGAAATGCAAAATGATAAGAGACGACCAGAGGGGGTGAGACGAAGCTGAGAGCTGGAAAGGTGATTGGCAAAAGGGATACAGAGTTAGAGAAGGGAAAGGATCTTGGGATGGGAGGCCTAGGAAGAAAGAAAGGGGGAGGGGAGCACCAGAGGGAGATGGAGAACAGACGGTGATGGGCAGAGAGAGAGAAAAAAAACAAACAACTAAATATGTCAGGGATGGGGTAAGAAGGGGAGGAGGGGCATTAACGGAAGTTAGAGAAGTCAATGTTCATGCCATCAGGATTTTAAGAAATGTTTGGTTAGGCACATGGATGTAAGAAAGATGGAGGGATATGGACATTGTGTAGGTAGGTGGGATTTTCTTGATTTGCTTTTTAGCTGGTACAGCTCAACTGTGGGCCGAAGGGCCTGTTCCTGTGCTGTACCGTTTGAAGTTCTATGCCCTGTATCTCCTCCCAGATGGTCGTAATGAGAAAAGGGCATGTCTTGGATGGTAGGGTTCCTTGATGTTAGATGCAAAATTATGAGGGGTATAGAAATGAGAGGTGGAATGGAAAAGGAGGCATAAGGTGCTCCTTCCCTCCGCTAGCCTGCAGATCACCCTTGGGCAAGGTGTAGCACCTGCTTGGCCCACACTCCCCGATCAGAGTTATGTGAAGCCATGGGGGCAGGTGGTGGATGGTCGTATGAGCAGCCGGTGCAGATCACAAGTCCGGTTATGTGACCACTGACGCCAGGCAGACAATCTCTGAAGAGTATTGATAATGGCTGGGGTCAATCATCTTGTAAAGACACCGCCCAGAAGAAGATAATGGCAAACCACTTCTGGAGAAAAATTTGTCCAGAAGCAGTCATGGTCATGGAAAGACCCTGATCAACCACGTCGTACAACACGGCACATAATGCCGACAATAGAGAGGATAAATACCTGCAGATTTTTCCCTTGAGGTTGGATGAGACTGGATCAGGGGGTCATAGGTTTAGGGTGAAAGATGAAATATTTAAGGAGAACCGGAGGAGGAGCTTCTTCAATCAGAGGATGGTGAGAGTGTGGATCAGAGCAAGTGTTGGATATGGATTTGATTTCCACATTCAAGTGAAATTTGGACAAGTACATGATTGGGAGGGGTATGGAGGGCTCTGGCCCATGTGCAGGTTGATGAGACCAAGCAAAGTAACTGGTAGTCATGGACTAGATGGGCCAAAGAGCCTGTTTCTGTGCTGTAGTGCTGTGTGTCTATGCTGCCTTCCTGACTGTGATGTTCAAAGTACATTTATTACCACTATTATAAATCGTACAACCTTGAGATTCATCTCCTTTACAAGTAGCCACAAAAGAAAAAACACAAATTAAATTATCAATAGAAACAGAAAGCATCTCAGCCCCTCATTGCAGTTCCCATTTTCAGTGTAATCTTTAGCCTGAAGACAAAGTTACTGTCATCTACACAAGTTCACGTATGTACAGGTGCAGTGGAAAAATTGCTTGCAGCAGCATCACAGGCACCCAAAATTCACAGGAAAAATATAGATATCAATTATACATAATTTTTACATTACATTACAAGGAAGTCTGTTGTAGTGCAAAGTCGTCACAGTGTTGCTGTACGCAGGTAGTGATAAGGAATGTGGTTTAAGAACCGCATGGTTGAAAGGAAGTAGCTGTTCCTGAATCTGTGGTGTGGGACTTAAAAGCTTCTGTACCTCCTACCGGGAAGATAGTACCACATTTGTGCATATCCCTCGATGTTCTTGATATCTGATTCTCTCAGAGTCAGAACTAGGATGATCAGAAGTGGAAACAGACAGCAATTTTAAGTTCCTAGGTGTCAATATCTCTGAAGATTAATCCTGGACCCAGCATATTAATGCAGCTACAAGCAAGGCACAACAGCAGCTATATTTCATTAGGAATTTGAGAAGATTTGGTATACCAAAAACACTCAAATTTCTACAGATGTACCGTGGCAAGCATTCTGACTAGCTTCATCACCGTCTGGTGGGGAGGGGGCTACTGTGCAGGATCAAAATAATTTGCAGAGAGTTGTAAATTTTGTCAGCTCCATCATGGGTACTGGCCGCTATAGTATCCAGGACTTCTTCAAGGAGCGATGCCTTAAAAAGGCAGCGTCCATCATGAAGGACCCCAGCACCGAAGACATGTCTTGTTCTCATTGCTACCATCAGGAAGAGGTACAGAAGCCTGAGGCGCACACTCAGTGATTCAGAAACAGCTTCTTCCCCTTTGCTGTCCGATTTCTGAATGGACATTGAACTGATGAACACTACCTCACTACTTTTTTATTTCTATTTTGCATTACTAATTAAGTTGGAGTTATGTAGTTAGAGACCTGGGGCAATTATACCCTCGGGGTAGGCGAGTTCTTGGTCATTAAAGAAGGCTGGCCCCTTGATGAATGTAATGACGGCGACACCTTTTTTCCCCAATGTCACAGTCAAATGAGGTTCACTCTAATGACCACGGCACAGTGGTGCAGCGGGTAAAGCCTCAGCTCCAGACACCCTGGGTTCAATCCTGACTTCGAGTGTGTGTGCGTGTGGTTGGTTTCCTCCTGCATCTTAAAGGCATGGTGGGTGGGTTCATCTACTGCTGTAAATTGCCCCTAGTGTGTGGGCGAGAATTTGGGAGGAGGTTAATGGGAATGTGGTGAGAATTTTTAAAAAGTGGATTAGTTTGAACAGTCAACAGAGTAGATGGGATGAATGGCCTCTTGTTTCCATGAGTTGGTCTCCCTTTGGGCTGCAAGATGCCTGTCAGTGCTATGACCGTTCATTGTCTGCTGTGGTGTCTGTCCACACACACACTGTCCTCACATCTTCCCCAGGGAAGGTCGGAGAGTTAAAAAGTGTTTCCGTGTTTCAGCCACACCCGCAAAACAAGGCCAACAGCACCACCTAGTGGCGTCAGCTGGAGAAGCATCCAGACAACTTTTTTATATCACAGCTGGTCCCTCACAGCAATGCATTCTGTTGAATATCAAACTTCAAAGTGAATTTTATTATCAGAGTACATGTATGTCACCACATACATTCCTGAGATTCATTTTCCTGCGGGCATAATCAGCAAATCCAGAATAGTAACTATAACAGGATCTATGAAAGATCAACCAGAGTGTAGGAGACAACAAGCTGTGCAATGCTAATATAAATAAACAGTGATAAATAACAAGAGCATGAGATAAAGAGTCCTTAAAGTGAGATCATTGGTTTTGGGAACATCTCAGTGGATGGGCAAATGTGTGTAGTTATCCTCTTTGGTTAAAGAGACTGACGGTTGTTGGGTAGTAACTGTTTCTGAACCAGGTGGTGCGAATCCTCTGGCTCTTGCACCGTTTGCCTGTTGGCAGCGGCAAGGAAAGAGCATAGCCAGGGTGGTGGAGGTCCATGAAGGAAAGAGCATAGCCAGGGTATGGAGGTCCATGAAGGAAAGAGCATAGCCAGGGTGGTGGAGGTCCATGATTGAAAGAGCATAGCCAGGGTATGGAGGTCCATGATGGAAAGAGCATAGCCAGTGTGATGGAGGTCCATGAAGGAAAGAGCATAGCCAGGGTATGGAGGTCCATGATGGAAAGAGCAGAGCCAGTGTGTGGAGGTCCATGATGGAAAGAGCATAGCCAGGGTGGTGGAGGTCCATGAAGGAAAGAGCATAGCCAGGGTATGGAGGTCCATGATGGAAAGAGCATAGCCAGTGTGATGGAGGTCCATGAAGGAAAGAGCATAGCCAGGGTATGGAGGTCCATGATGGAAAGAGCAGAGCCAGTGTGTGGAGGTCCATGATGGAAAGAGCATAGCCAGTGTGGTGGAGGTCCATGATTGAAAGAGCATAGCCAGGGTATGGAGGTCCATGATGGAAAGAGCATAGCCAGGGTATGGAGGTCCATGATGGAAAGAGCATAGCCAGGGTATGGAGGTCCATGATTGAAAGAGCATAGCCAGGGTATGGAGGTCCATGATGGAAAGAGCATAGCCAGGGTGGTGGAGGTCCATGAAGGAAAGAGCATAGCCAGTGTGTGGAGGTCATTGATGGAAAGAGCATAGCCAGGGTGGTGGAGGTCCATGAAGGAAAGAGCATAGCCAGTGTGGTGGAGGTCCATGATGGAAAGAGCATAGCCAGTGTGGTGGAGGTCCATGATGGAAAGAGCAGAGCCAGTGTGTGGAGGTCCATGAAGGAAAGAGCAGAGCCAGTGTGTGGAGGTCCATGATGGAAAGAGCATAGCCAGGGTATGGAGGTCCATGATGGAAAGAGCATAGCCAGTGTGGTGGAGGTCCATGATGGAAAGAGCAGAGCCAGTGTGTGGAGGTCCATGAAGGAAAGAGCATAGCCAGTGTGGTGGAGGTCCATGATGGAAAGAGCATAGCCAGTGTGGTGGAGGTCCATGATGGAAAGAGCATAGCCAGTGTGGTGGAGGTCCATGATGGAAAGAGCATAGCCAGTGTGTGGAGGTCCATGATGGAAAGAGCAGAGCCAGTGTGTGGAGGTCCATGAAGGAAAGAGCAGAGCCAGTGTGTGGAGGTCCATGATGGAAAGAGCAGAGCCAGTGTGTGGAGGTCCATGAAGGAAAGAGCAGAGCCAGTGTGTGGAGGTCCATGATGGAAAGAGCATAGCCAGTGTGTGGAGGTCCATGATTGAAAGAGCATAGCCAGTGTGTGGAGGTCCATGATTGAAAGAGCATAGCCAGTGTGTGGAGGTCCATGATTGAAAGAGCATAGCCAGTGTGTGGAGGTCCATGAAGGAAAGAGCAGAGCCAGTGTGTGGAGGTCCATGATGGAAAGAGCATAGCCAGTGTGTGGAGGTCCATGATTGAAAGAGCATAGCCAGTGTGTGGAGGTCCATGATTGAAAGAGCATAGCCAGTGTGTGGAGGTCCATGAAGGAAAGAGCAGAGCCAGTGTGTGGAGGTCCATGAAGGAAAGAGCATAGCCAGTGTGTGGAGGTCCATGAAGGAAAGAGCAGAGCCAGTGTGTGGAGGTCCATGATGGAAAGAGCATAGCCAGTGTGTGGAGGTCCATGATTGAAAGAGCATAGCCAGTGTGTGGAGGTCCATGATGGAAAGAGCAGAGCCAGTGTGTGGAGGTCCATGAAGGAAAGAGCAGAGCCAGTGTGTGGAGGTCCATGATTGAAAGAGCATAGCCAGGGTATGGAGGTCCATGATGGGCAAGGAAAGAGCATAGCCAGTGTGGTGGAGGTCCATGATTGAAAGAGCATAGCCAGGGTATGGAGGTCCATGAAGGAAAGAGCATAGCCAGGGTATGGAGGTCCATAAAGGAAAGAGCATAGCCAGTGTGTGGAGGTCCATGATTGAAAGAGCATAGCCAGGGTATGGAGGTCCATGATGGGCAAGGAAAGAGCATAGCCAGTGTGGTGGAGGTCCATGATTGAAAGAGCATAGCCAGGGTATGGAGGTCCATGAAGGAAAGAGCATAGCCAGGGTATGGAGGTCCATAAAGGAAAGAGCATAGCCAGTGTGGTGGAGGTCCATGATGGAAAGAGCATAGCCAGTGTGGTGGAGGTCCATGATGGAAAGAGCATAGCCAGTGTGGTGGAGGTCCATGAAGGAAAGCGCAGAGCCAGTGTGTGGAGGTCCATGATGGAAAGAGCAGAGCCAGTGTGTGGAGGTCCATGATGGAAAGAGCAGAGCCAGTGTGTGGAGGTCCATGATGGAAAGAGCAGAGCCAGTGTGTGGAGGTCCATGATGGAAAGAGCATAGCTAGTATGGTGGAGGTCCATGATGGAAAGAGCATAGCCAGTGTGTGGAGGTCCATGATGGAAAGAGCATAGCCGGGGTGGTGGAGGTCCATGATGGAAAGAGCATAGCCAGTGTGGTGGAGGTCCATGATGATAGATGCTGCTTTTCTACGACAGTGTTTCAATGTAGACTTGCTCAGTGGTTTGGAAGGTTTTACCCGTGATGTACTGAGACATATCCACTATCTTTTGTAGGATTTTCCATTCCAAGTCATTATTGTTCCCATACCAGGCTGTAACACAGCCAGTCAATTTACACTCCACTACACATCTATGGAAGTTTGTCAAAGTTTTAAATGTCATGCTGAATCTCTGAGGACTCCAAAGGAAGTGGACGTGCTGCCGTGCTGTATCAGAAAATGAGTAATGTTACCGTACAGTAAAACCCACACACTGGGGGACGGTTGACAAAAGCCTGAAGCCCCATGCCTCCATGAGTTCAACAACAGCTTCTTCTCCACCCCCACTGCCATCATGGTCTTGAACATACTTTTAAAAATGCTGATTCTAGTTCAGACTGCATTTCCCTCAACTTGCACTAATGTTAAACCTTATTTTTGTTTATTTTGTTGTGTAAATTATTTATAGTTTATGTTTGTGGTGCTGCTGCTGCCAGAAGCTATACATGGTAATTATCTGTGTGCCCATGACATATATTGGACTGATTAACCCACTACCCTGCATCTCATGAGGATGTGGGATTAAACCAGAGCACCCAGAGGGAGTTCATGCAAATTTGACACAGACACACATCGTCAGTTAGTCTCTGTCTCTCTCACTCTTTCTCTCTCTCTCACTCTCTCTCACACTCTCACTCTCTCTCTCTCTCACACTCTCACTCTCAGTCTGACTCACACTGTGACAAGAGGCGTGGGCGAGAATGGATTTGACACACACACACAGTGTGACGAGAGGCCTAGGTGAGGATGGTCAGTTCCCGATTGTTGGAGTATCCAAGACTAGAATTGAGACACAATTTTGCCACTGAGATGACAACAGGGTTCTTCACTACATACCAGATGAGAATCCAAACGAGGCAGAAATCCTAAAAGCAATCACAGACTGAACCAAAGTTGAGCCCCCGAACCTAAGTTCAGGTGCTCTTTACGTATCCAAGTCTAGGCACCAAAACACGACCACCAATTAGCAGAGCAGGCCAGAATCTTTAAAGGGGCCATACTCTGGAGAATTGGAGAGTCTAAAGCCCAGAGGCTGGTGAGGTCATGTGTGTACAATAACACTGGCATCAAACCGGGGTCCCTGGAGCTGAGGGGCAGAGGCTCTACCATTCTGCCATAGATTTATTTGATTGGGAAATGGGAACAAAGCACATTAATCATCATAGACTGTGTTAATAGCAGTGTATCAATGTGTAACAAGCGTAGCAGAGAACTTGTAACATTTCTTTGTGTGGTTAGTAATCTTTCTCTTTCTCTCCTTTCTGCAGGAGCTTCAGGAGCTGATGGTGAGTGTCACACTGTGCTCTCTGTGTCACGTTATAGTTCCTTGTACATCATCCCAGGGAGGACTGGGTCTGGTAGCCTTTGCTGTATGTAATATTGGTGTGGTGAGGCTTGTACTGTGATTTCACCCTTAACATGGACCTGAGCTTCTCCTCCAGGTGAATTACACTATTAAAGGTGTCGACTATTTTCTAAACAGAGAGCAAATTCAGAATCAGAGGTGAAAAGGGTGTTCTGGTGTAGGATTCCCTAAAGTTGCGTGTTGAGTCGGTGGCAAGGAAGGCAAATACAATGTTAACATTGTACACACACGACTAATTAAAAACTTATCAACCTCCATTTTAATATATCCATTGACTTGGCCTCTACAGCTGCCTGCGGCAATGGATTCCACAGGTTCACTGCCCTCAAAAAGAAATTGCTTGTCATCTCTATAATTCATTGAAAGTGGTGTCACAGTAAATAGGGTTGTAAAGAAACCTTTTGGTACACTGGCCTTCGTAAATCAAAGTACAGGAGATGGGATGTTATGTTATGTTGAAGTTATGTAAGATATTAGTGAGGCCAGTGTTCAGTTTTGGTCATCTAACTACAAGAAAGATGTAAATAAGTTTGAAAGAGTACAGAGAAAATTTACAAGGATGTTGCCGGATCTGGAGGACCTGAGTTATAAGGCTAGATTGAATAGGTTAGGGCTGTATTCTTCCAGAGCATAGAAAATTGAGAAGAGATTTGATAGAGGTATATACTGAATTATGAGGGGTATAGATAGGGTAAATGCAAGCTGGCTTTTTCCACTAAGATTGGGTGGAACCATAACCAGAGGTCATGGGTTAAGGGTGAAAAGCTTAAAGGGAACATGAGGGGAAATTTCAGAGGGTGGTGAGAATGTGGAACGAGCTGCCAGCACAAGCTCTATTTCAGCGTTTTAAGAGAAGTTTGGATGGGAGGGGCATGAGTGTCTTAGAGCAGGTCAATGGGAGTAAGCAGTTCAAATGATTTTGGCAAGGATTAGATGGACTGAAGGGCTTGTTTCTGTGCTGTACTTTTCTATAACTAGAACACTGATCTAAATGGATGTCCCTCTATTTTGAGGCTGTGCCTTCTGGTCTAGACTCCCCATACTACAGGAAACATCCCTCCATGTCCACTCTTCCTAGGCCTTTCAATAGGTTTCAATGAGATTCCCCCCTCCCCCTTGCACATTCTTCTAAATTCCAGCAAGTACAGGCCCAGAGCCATCAAACGCTGCTTATACATTAACCTTATTGTTCCCAGAATCTTTCCCGTGAAACTCCTCTGGGTCCTTTCCAATGCTGGCACATCTTTGTTAGATTAGGGACCCAAAACTGCTCACGATGCTCCATGTGGTCTGACCAACACCTTGTAAAGTCTCAACATTACATCCTTGTTTACAGTCATTATGTTTTTAAGAGATTAAACAAATGCTTCAGTCGATTTAGAAGGATGCATTCTTAATGTAGGCAAATAAGGTTAGATGGGCAAGGAGGTCAGCATAGACATTGGGCTAAAGGTCCTGTTTTTGTTTTTTTTCCATTTGTACTTCCCATTTCCATTTTGATGTGTCACTGCCTCTTCCACCACCTCGATGGGGCCACACTCGGATTGGAGGAGCAACACCTTAAATTCAATCTAGATAACCTCCAACATGATGGCATGAACATCAATTACTCAAACTTATGGTAATTGTTTCTCTCCCCCCCCCTCCCCACCCACCTTTACCATTCACCATTCTTGTTTCCTTCTCTCACCTTATCTCCTTACCGGCCCAGCATCCCCCTCTGGAGCTCCTCTTTCTTCCCTTTCTTCCATGGTTTTCTGTCCCCTTCTAACAGATTCCCCAACCTCTTGCACTGTATCTCTTCACCAATTGACCTCCCAGCTCTTTACTTCAGCCCCTCCTCTTCTCCCGGTTTCGCCTCTCACTTGCCACTTTGTACTTCCTCCTCCCCTCATCCCCACCTTCTTACTCTGACTTCCCCCCTTCCTTTCCAGTCCTGATGAAGGGTCTCTGCCCAAAATAACAACTGTTTACTCTTTTCCGTTGTTGCTACCTGACTGTTGAGTTCCTCCAGCATTTTGTGTGTGTTGCCCTGGATCTGCAGATGTTCTCATGTTCGTGGCCTGTTTCTATACTGTTCTACGCTCTGAGACCCTGTCTCTTCATGTGGAGTGGTGACGACACCCAATGGGGTCCGGAGGGCAAAAGCTACTGTTTCAAGGGTGAAGTACTAATCATAATAAAGACTTGTGTAAATCTTGTAATAAACATGCAGTGTGCATGTAATTTTAACTCCTAGTTGAGGGAACGCCCACCAGTGCTCTTCGAGGGAAAGGTAGAGCAGCTTCAAGTTCCTGGGTGTCAGCATCTCACAGGATCTATCCTGGGGGCAACACGTAGCGGTTAGCACAATGCCTTGCAGTAAAGATGACCCACTGCTGCCTGTAAGGAGTTCTCGCCATGACCTCCGGGTGTTCTGGTTTCTTCCCACAGTCCAAAGGTGCACTGGTTGGTTGGTTAATTAGTCATTTTAAATTATCCCATGATTAGGTGGCTATATTTTATGAGAAATTTGAGGAGATTTAGTATGTCACCAAAGACTCTAGGAAGCTTCTTCATATGTACTATGGAGAGCATTCTGACTGGTTGCATTGGAAAAAGCTGTAGAGGGTTGCAAACTGAGTCAGCAACAACATGGGCGGGCACTAACCTCCCCACCATTGAGGACATCTTCAAAAGTGATGGCTCTGTCATGAAGGATCCTCACCATCCAGGACATGCCCTCTTCTCATTACTACCATCAGGGAGGAGGCGTAAGAGCTTGAGGACACACACTTCCTCCAGGTGCTCTGCTAAGGAACTGCTTCTTCCTCCCCAACCTCAAATTTCTGAATGACCTGTGAATTCTACCTCGCTATTTTGCTGTCCTTTTGCATTATGTATTTTTTTATATTTTCTTGTAATTTATGGTAATTTTTATGTATTACCCCGTACTACTGCAGCAAAACAACACATTTCACTACATACTGTATGTCAGCGATAAACATACCTGATTCCATTGACATGCCTTTATGATTGCATCAGCATGTTGGACCAGAGATAGATCCTCTCAGGTGTTGATGTCCGGAGGCAGAAACTTGCCACAGTGCTAATGAGGGGAGTGCAGGCTTGTGCTTGGCTGATGACACATAAATTGGCCGTCTACTTCAACACCGCATCGTAGCTGTGAAGGCGTTTGTTTCCTCTGCTCACTTGAGACCATCTTGCCACCTTTCAGAATTCCTACGAGATTGGAATCATCAGCCAGTTCCCCTTCTCCTCAGCGCTGCAGCGGATGAGCGTGGTGACCTGCACCCTCGGTCAGCGGCGGCTGGTGGCTTACATGAAGGGGGCCCCTGAGACTGTGGCCAGCCTGTGTAAGAAGGAGACAGGTACGTCAAGCTAAATCTTCAAGTTTACTGTCTTCTGATTGTACATATATACAACAAACAAAAAAAATGTTTCTTCGGACCATGGTGCACACAAAATGCATATGTTGTACAATCTTCTATGCGGTGGTGTGCTGGGGCAGTGGCATCAACATGGGTGATGCCATCAGGGTCAATAAACAATTAGAAAGGTTGGCTCTGTTATAGGAGTCAAACTGGACACGCTGGAGGCTCTGGTAGAACAAAGGATTCTACAGAAAATCCTGGCAATTCTGGACAATGCTAAATTGAGGGTTCTGCTACGTCAGACAACTCTTCTCCATCTGACAAAAGCTGAACTTCCTGATTCCCATTCCCGTTCCATCATGTCAGTCCATGGCCTCCTCTTGTGCCAAGATGACACCACCCTTAGTGTGGAGGAGCAACACCTTATATTCCATTTGGGTACTCTCCAACCTGAGGTATGAATATCGATTTCACCATCCGGTTAAAAAAAATTCCCTCCCCTTTTCTCTTGTTCCCCAGTCTGGCCTCTTACCATTTCTCACCTGTTTATCACCTCCCCCTGGGTTCCCTCTTCCTTCCCTTTCTCCTGTGGTCCACTCTTCTCTCCTATCAGATTCCTTCCTCTCCAGCCTTATACCTTTCCCACCCACCTGGCCTCACCTATCACAGTCCTCCTTCCCTTCCCCCTGCCTTTTTATTCTGTTATCTTCCCCCTTCCTTTCCAGTCCCGACGAAGGGTCTCAGCCCGAAACATTAACTGCTTATTCACTTCCATTCATGCTGACTGACTTGCTGAGTTCCGCCCGCATTTTGTGCATGCTAACAAAATATTATGCAGAATGCAGATGAAGTGTGCAGACCCTTCCTCTGCTCTACCCTCTGATCTCTGGTCTGGATGATGGAGTTCTCAAAGGTTCTGCTGAGGACTCCTCGGCAAGTTCCTGCTGTGTACCTTGGCATCAGAGCTGGTGTAGGATTGGCTGAATGTTCTGGCTGCTGGAATAGGGGCTGTCAGGCGATGGATGTCCTCTGAGAGAAGAGTGATGTTTGCTGGAGTCAGGGCTTTATGCTTTGACTCTTAGTGGGGTCACCCATGCCGAACAGGTCAAAGGGTAGAGGCCAGACTAAGAGCTGTCCACTGGTCCTCCAGGTTCGGGGGTTCAGCTCAGGGCTAACAACCTGGACTGGTGAAAAAAAGTTGATATGGAAACAGCAATGAAGAATCCTTCATCTGAGTATGATGGTATTCCTGAGTCTTCACCCAGGACTTGAATGACTGAAAGTAGTGAAGACCAAGAGGAAGCTACTGACATGATGAAGGAAACACTGGACACTCTCAGAGACAGAGGGCCTTCTTTGCTGCTGTGGGTGTGATGATGTTGCAGGCTTTGGAACCCTGCTCACCCAGCCAGTGGAACTTATTCTGTTGTGCTCTGAAGGAGAGGATGATTGTACTGAGTTCCTGCACCTTGATCTGTGCAACTTCCTTCACCTCTGCTCTGAACTGATTCTATGGCCTAGGGCCTCAATTTAAGGATTCTTTACAACTCGTATTCTCACTATTTTGATTTGCAGTTTGTCTTTTGGTTCCTTGTCAGTCTTCATCTGTTTATGTAGAATTTTCCATTTAAAAAAAAAAGTTCTTTTTTCCTGTGAATGCCTGTAAGAAAATGAATCTCAAGGTAGTATATGGTAACATATAAAACCATAAGATATAGGAATAGAATTAGGCAGTTTTGGCCCCTCAAGTCTGCTCTGCCATTTTATCACAGCTGATCCATTTCTCTGTCGGCCCCAATCTCCTGCTTTCTCCCCTTAACCCTTCATGTCCTAACTAATCAAGAACCTGTCAACCTTGCCTTAAATACACTCAATGACTTGGCCTCCACAGCCGCCAGTGGCAGCAAATTCCATAGATTCACCACTCTCTGGCTAAAGAAATTCCTCCTCGTCTCCATTCTAAAAGGAAGTCCCTCTATTCTGAGGCTGTGTCCTCTGGTCTGGGACTCCCACACCGTAGGAAATATCCTCTCCACATCCACTCTCTTGAGACCTTTCAACATTCGATAGTTTTCAGTAAGATTCCCCCCCCCCCCCCCCGCCCATTCTTCTGAATTCCAGTGAGGTTGAGGCTACTCATGTGACAAGCCATTCAATCCTGGAATCATTTTCGTGAACCCTCACCAACGTCAGCTCAACTTTTCTTGGATAAAGGGCCCAAAACTGCTCACAGTACTCCAAATGAGGCTTCACCAGTGCTTTATAAAGCCTCATAGTTACATCCTTGCTTTTATATTCTAGTTTGGTAATAAACTTCTTTTGAACTTTGAACATACGACCCTTCCTCCCAGGTGACCAAGCATTGGTAGCTGTCTGAACACAGTCAAGGACTGAGGAGGTAGTGGGTAACAGTCAGGAGAATGTCAGAATCCGCAGGCATATCCAGCCCCTCTCCCAAGCCTGGGCAGGGATCAGACCCCCAAGCATTTCTACCCAGTGAACTGCAGGGCTGGGGGACACAGATGAGGTTCGAACGACAATGGAATAGTATGATTAAACATTGTTTTACTGGGTAACAGTACATGCTGGGCAACTTGCAGAGCTGAGGCTACAAGAGAAAAATGTACTCACTCGAAAACCCAGACAGAGAGAGAGGCCTCCACGCACGAGAGACCCAGTCGATGCCCCCACGTGCCATGTTCTCACAATCGATCCAATACGGTTTGGTAGTTCAGTTGGAAACATCAGTGGGCAGTGGGAGGGAGCGCTGGAGGAGCACTTCTCACTACCGCCACCAGGCTGGCAGTACAGGAGCCTTAGTTCCCCAACTACCAGGTTCAGGAACAGTTGTTACCGTACAGCCATCAGCTTCCTGAACCAGGGTGGATAATTTCACCCACCTCAACTCTGAACTGATTCTACAACCTACAGACTCATTTTCAAGGACTCTTTAAAATTCTCATGTTCTCAGTATTACTTTCATTTGTGCAGTTTGTCTTCGTTGTTGAACAATCTTTGTTTATGTATAGTTTTCCACAAAATTCTATTTTTCCCTAAAATGCCTGCAAGAAAATTGATCTCGGCATAGTATGTGGTGACATGTATGTACTTCGGTAATAATTTCACTCTGAACTTTGAGCTTCCTTTCCCTTTCTGTGACAGTGCCAGAAGATTTCTCACACATCCTGGAGAAGTTCACCCGGCAGGGGCTGAGGGTGATCGCACTGGCCAGTCGCAAGTTGGAGTCCAAGCTGACCTGGCACAAGGTGCAGACGGTGAACAGGTAACCCCGACGGATGAAACCTCTCCAGATTCACCCGTACCCCCTTCCCGACCCTTGAACCCTCCGTTCAGATTCTCTCTGCCCACTCCCCCCCCCAACCTCCAACCCTCAATCACTACTAACCTGACAAATCCCTGAGAGGGACCCATGGCCCTTAACCCTTGACCTTCAACCCTAGGGCTCTCTGATTTCCTTGACTTGAGCTTCAGCTCTAGTTGTTTCGGATCACCTTGTTCCTTGCCATTGACCCCTAGTGCTCTCTGATCCCCTTTACCCCTAACCCATAGACCTAGGGGTCTCAAGCTCAACGCGACCGCTGACTCCCACAACCTCTTGACTCTGAATTGCAGAACTTTTTAAGCCACCTCCCACCCCACTCCTCCGCTCCATGAACTCCTACTCTCAATGTCAGCACTTGCCAACTTTTCTCACCCTGACCTTTGGTCTCTATGGTCGTTGATGCCATTGATTCTCAGTCCCTGTGTTACCTCCCCTCCCAATCTCACTACCTTCCACCATATCTCATTCCTTAATCCTCCGGCCAGACCACCCCACTCCTCCCACCCCCCTTTCGCAACCCACCTCTCTCCCAATGGAGGTTCGGTAGGCAGTACTGACTGTGCTGCCCTTTTTCACCAGATCAGTGATTGAAACCAACATGGAGTTCCTGGGTCTGATCATGATGCAGAACAAGCTGAAACCTTGCTCTGTCTCTGTCATCAGGGAGCTCAAGAGCGCCCACATCCGCACGGTGATGGTGACAGGTATGTGCTCCCACGTCCCGTTGGCACCTTGTCCCAGATGTCAGTCAGATCACATCTCATGAGGCAGTGTGGAAGGCTTACAGCACACTGCCCTTCATCAGTCAGGGCACTGAGTATAGGAGTTGGGATGTTACACCGCAGTTGTACGAGACATTGGTGAAGCTGCATTTGGAATATTGTGTTCAGTTTTGGACGCCCTGCTGTAGAGATGCCTGTAAGCTGGAAAGAGTGCAGAGTAGATTTACGAAGGATGCTGGTGCTCAATAGACTGAATTACCGAAAATACAATACTACAGCACAGCACAGACCTGTCAGCCATGATATTGTGTCAAGCATTAGACATAAGTGCAGAATTAAGCCATTCAGCCCATCAAATTACCACCATTCAATCATGGCTGATTTATTTTCCTTCTCAACCCTGTTTTCCTGCCATCTACCCATAACCTTTGATGCCCTGACTAATCAAGAACCTATTGACCCCACCTCCCGCTTCAAATATACCCAGTGTCTTGTCCTCCACAGCCATCTGTGGCAATGAATTCCATTGATCCATCACCCTCTGGCAAAAGGAATTCCTCCTTTAACCTGCTTTATGATCAATTTAAGCCTTCTCTCCTACAACACCCTCACCCTTCCATTTTTCTTCATACATGCAGCTGTCTTTAGAGTCTCTTAAATATCTATATTGCATCAGTCTCTACCATTACCCTGGCAGAAAGCTCCAGGCATCTACCACTCTCTTTGGGGTTGGAGTGGGGCAGAAGAACTACCTCTGACATCTCCAGTCATTTTATATGGAAGTCCTCCAGTATTGGCCATTGCTGCCCTGGGACAAGGCCACAGGCTCTTGTAATTTTGTACACCTCTATTAAGTCACCTCTCATCCTCCTTTGCTCCATAGAGAAAAGTCCTATCTCTCACACAAATGTTCCTCATAAAATGTGTTCTCTAATCCAGGTAGTAACTGGATAAATCTCTTCTTCACCTTCTCTAACACTTCCACTTTCTTATAAAACAGAAGAGTACAGCACAGGAACAGGTCAGAGCCAGCTTAACAAGTAAATCAAAGCCCCCCCCACCCAAAAAACTAATCCTTCCTACCTACACCATGTCCATATCCTTCCATCTTCCTCAAATCCATGTGCCTATTGAAATCTCTCTTTAAAAGCCTCTAATGTATTTGCCTCTATCACCACACCAGGCAGTGCATTCCAGGCATCCAACACTCTGAGTAAAAAACTTATCCCTCAGATTGCCTTTGAACCTACCCCCTCTCACCTTCAATGCATGCCCTCTGGTATTAGACTTTCATATAATGAGGTGACCAGAACTGAACAGAACACTCCATGTATGGTATAACCAGTTTTATAGAGCTGCAACATTCTTTGCGACTCATAAACAGAATCCCTCAACTAATGGAAGACCAGCTTACCAAATGCCTTCTTATCGTGTGCGGCAACTTTGAAGGATCAATGGAGTTGAACCCCATGATCTCTCTGCTCCTCTACACTGTTAAGAATCCCGCTATTGACCTGGTACTCTGCCTTCAACTTTGGTCTTCCAAAGTGTATCAAAGTTCAAAGTAAATTTATTATCAAACTACATACTGTATATGCCACCATATACAGTACTGTGCATAAGTCTTTGGCACATCTATCTATAGCTAGAGTGCTGCAGACTTTTGCGCAGTTGTAGTAATTTCATGCATTGCACTGTACTGCTGCTTCAAAAAAAAACTAATTTCATTACATATGTGAGTGATGATAAACCTATTGTGGACTGAGAGTGGGAAGGAGGCAGGGTGAGCAGAATCATGGTTTGGAAAAGGAGAAGGGACAGGGGAGGGCATGGGAAGCACCAGAGAGACATTCTTTGATGATCAATAAACTGATTGTTTGGAATCAAATGACCTTTACGTGGTATCTCAGGGCTGGACGTGACTGCACCTGCCACCCTCCACCCTCTCAGTTCCCAATAATCTTCGCTCCTGCCTGATGTACGAGCTTGCTCTCCGCTCCACATCGATGAATAGAGCACTGTGCAAAAGTCTCAGGAGCCCTATATGTGTGCTTAAGGCTTTTGAACAACCCTGAGGTTCACTTTCTTGTGGGCATACTCAATCCTTAATAGAATAATGAACATAATAGGATCAGTGAAAAGCCACAACAATTGGGAATTCATCCAGTCCAAATATAAAAAAATAAATAATAATAATTAATAAGTAAGCAATAAGTATCAAGAACATAAGATGAAGAGTCCTTGAAAGAAAGTTCATAGGTTGTGGGAACATTTCAGTGATAGGGCAAGGGAAGTTCAGTGAAATTATCCCTTTTGGTTCAAGAGCCTGATGGTTGAGAGGTAATAACTGTTCATGAATGTGGTGGTATGAGAGCTCGGAAAAGGTTCCCTGGAATTCTTACAGTGATTAAGACTTTGATCTGTAAGCTTAGACCATGGGACTTTAAGCTTTAGACTTAAACTTGGGCCATGTTCCTTAAAGTAGAGAAGCTTGTGGGACGATTTACCAGAGGTACACAAGACCTCACAGGCAAAGCCCTCCCCATTATTGAGCACATTTACAAGGAGTTTATTTACTTATTGACGTTAGGCCCTTCATCGCTGTCTGTCCTTGGCCTCTCAGACATAGAAGGATTCTTCATTGCTGTTTCTGTAACAGTTATGTTTTACCAGTCAGGGTTGTTTACCCTGAGCTGATCTCCCAAACCTAGAGGACTGGCGGACCACTCTTGGTCTGGCCTCTACCCTTCGACCTGTTTGGCATGGGTGACCCTACCAAGAGACAAAGCATAAAGCCCTGACTCTAGCCAACACAGCTCTCTGGGTCACTGAGGCACACAAACCTCCAAACCAAGACAAGGTTGTGGTCCTCTTGGAAGATATGCAAAAACACAGCATCCATCTTCAAGCACCCCTGCCATCCAGCCTGTGCCCTCTTCTCACCACTAACATCAGACAGGAGGTACAGAAGCCTTGGGTTCCATACTACCTGGTTCAGGAACAGCTATTAGCCTACAACCATCTGGCTCCTGAACCAGCATGGATAGCTTCACTGACCACTAATCTAAACTGGTTCTATGACCTTTCAAGGACTCTTTACAACTCATGTTATCAGTGTTATTTTTATTTGCACAGTTTGTCTTCTTTAAACATTGGTTAATTATCAGTTTTTGTGTATGTATAGTTCATAAAATCCTATTACATTTTTTCTCTAAATGCTCGCAAACAATGAATATTGAGGTGGTATATGTTAACATATACCTATGTACTTTGGTAAGAAATTTACGTTGAACATTATACCCCTCAAACCTCAAGTAGAAGCACTGGTGATGGTGGGTTGGTGGTGGAACAGCAAGGGTTGGGATGGTGGGTGTATGTGATCTCTGGATAGAGCAATTACCTCTGCTGTTCCCTCCTATCACCAGGGGACAACATGCTGACCGCCTTGTCTGTGGCCCGCGAGTCTGGGATGATCCCCCCGCACGGGAAGGTGATTGTCACGGAGGCGACACCCCCCAGGGATGGTCAAGTGGCCACCATCACCTGGCAGAATGCAGAAGAGGCGGGCAGCTGGAAGGCACATGAAACCAAGGTAGTCTACCTGTATCCCAGCCCTGATCCTAGACTACACATGGTCCCAGTCTCACGTGGGACCCTCTCCCATGTCTTGTCTACGTAGCCCACCCCCACCCCCCCCCACGCACCAGTTTCAGTTTCAGGTACCAAACTATTATGAATGAGGAATGTATGATGGCTCTGGGCCTGTACTCACTGGGGTTTAGAAGAATGAGGGGGTATCTCATTGAAACTTACCGAATATTGAAAAGCATAGATTGAGTGGATATGGAGAAGATGTTCCCTGTAGTAGGGGAGTCTAGGACCAGAGGGCACAGTTTCGGAACAGAGGTGAGGAGGAATTTCTTTAGCTAGAGGGCAGTGAATCTGTGGAATTCATTGCCACATACGGGCATGGAGGATAAGTGTTTGAATACACTGTATTTAAAGCAGAAGTTGGTAGGTTCTTGAATGGTAAGGATGGGGTTGAGAGGGAAAATAAATCATCCATGATCAAATGGTGAACAATCTCAATGGACGAATGAACTAATTTTGCTTCCATGTCTTATGGCCAAACAATATTGGGAATTCAGTTTCTTCACAGTTGAAATCTTTTACGGTGGATCTCAGCCAGAATATTGTTCACTTCAAGTTTCTTCACTTTGAGAAATATTGGAGGGGTGTAGAGAGATCTTTCTCTAATGTGTCTGATGTGATGGATATAATCAGTGACCGGAGAAGCTGGGGATGTTTTCCTTACCTCTAAAAAGATTCTGGGGAGATTTGAGAGTTACATCTCCTTTAAGAATACATCCTCACCAATACTCCTTCACAGGGGCTATATTGTGCCCTGTCTCCCGAAACCAGTATCTCTGCAACCTTAAATCCCATACATTCAGAAGAGAAGCACAAAGCTGGGATCATCACCATGTCCTCCTCTATTTCTGCAGCAGAGACAGTAAACTCACTGCCTTACAACTCCAGAGACCCAGGTTGAATCCTGATCTCTGCGGCTCGAGGTGTGTGTGTGTGTGTTTGTGTTTGGTCTCGCTCCTTCGCACTCCCTGCCCCGCACTCTCTCCTCTTGTGACCACCCCAATCACCCCAGTTCCCTGATAAAGCTGTTCTTTCCTGTCTTGTCTGTTTGATGCCCCCCAGGTCAGAAAAGCACAATAAGACAATGAGCCAGGGTTTCAGGCTGTTGTGAGACAATTAGAGGACAGGGGTGCATCAGTAAGTCATGTACAGGCTGTTGGGCCGTAGCATCAGCCATGGTTGTTCGGTGACAGGCAGAACCTCTCTAAACAGAGTGTCTGCCTACGCTCACATCCCTAGTATCTGAGGTCCGTCCCCATTCCTTACTGACAATCCTCCTTGCTACTCTCACCAACCCTCTGGCTCTCCAGGATATTCGAATAACCGTGGAGGATACCTGCTCGAAAGACGCGCCCCAGTTACCGGACGCCTGCTACCACTTTGCCATGAGCGGGAAGTCCTTTGATGTGATCACAGAGCACTTTCCTGATCTGCTTCCCAAGGTGAGTCTGGATTTCCCTTTGCTGGCCTGAGCTGCTCTCCAACAGTCACTCACTGGAGTCGGAATTGGCTTCCGGGGGCAGGGGTGGTCTGGGGGGGGGGGATTGCAGAAATCTCAGCAACCTGCTGCTTAGACTTTTATCAAAGCATAAAGGAACCAGAAACCATTCGTGGCTCCACATGACCCTGCCTGCCACATCCTCTTCCTTCAGAGACTCAGCTACTATACTCAAACTCATACTGGAATTCTTGTTTCGAACAGCCTTTTATTTTTGTAATTTATTTTTTATTGAAGTTCATCATCAAACAAACACTTCCATAAGATGTATTTCAGACATTGTACGTATATACCAAATAATCATATATATCACAAATCTCCACCATGTATTTATCTGAGGTATACACTTATAGAAAAGAGTGGAGAGAAAAAACAAGCAAAAGGAAAGAACGATGTACAAGTAGGGAGTGATCTTTTTTTTTACAACATATTCATTGATTTGTGAGAATAAAATCAGGCCTATGAGGCATTATGTAGTTAAACCATTTTTCCCAGTATGAATCAAATTGTTACAGCTTATGATTAACAGATGCTGTTATCTTCTCCATTTTGTAAATGTCCATTGTAATTTCCATCCATGTATTAGAACTGCTTTCCTAAACTTATGGGATGTTCTAGTCTCTGTCTCCCCAACCATTCCTCCACACTACCCACTTCCTGCTCTGACATCTGTCTCCCATTTCCCCCCACCACCTCCTCCTGGTACAAGGGGCAGTATGGGAAAGACACTGTAAAACTCTCTCTACACTGTCCCATCACACACTCCCAGGGTCAGACACAGAGTGAAGCTCCCTCTACACTGTCCCATCACACACTCCCAGGGTCAGACACAGTGAAGCTCCCTCTACACTGTCCCATCCACACACTCCCAGGGTCAGACACAGAGTGAAACTCCCTCTACACTGTCCCATCACTCACTTCCATGGTCAGACACAGAGTGAACCTTCCTCTGCACTGTCCCATCACACACTCCCAGGGTCAGACACAGAGTGAAGCTCCCTCTACACCGTCCCATCACACACTCCCAGGGTCAGACACAGAGTGAAGCTCCCTCTACACCGTCCCATCACACACTCCCAGGGTCAGACACAGAGTGAAGCTCCGTCCACACTGTCCCATCACACACTCCCAGGGTCAGAAACAGAGTGAAGCTCCCTCTACACTGTCCCATCACACACTCCCAGGGTCCGACACAGAGTGAAGCTCCCTCCACAATGTCCCATCACACACTCCCAGGGTCAGACACAGTGAAGCTCCCTCAGAAGATGAGGAAACAGATTCATTGTGTTGATTTTATGCCAGCAATCTCAGTTCCCTCACGGGCCAGAAATGATATGAGTGGCAGGTGTTGGTTAGGCTGCGTGGATATTTGTTTTAATGCTGTGGTATGTGTGCAAGCATGTGTGCCTATGCAGGTATGGGTGTACATTCATGTAGCAGATATGTGTGTGTGCACATGCTTACGTAAGTGCTTGTGTGTGCACGTACAGTTCATTTTGCCTCTAGTTCTGCTGGAGGTGTGATGCTCTGTATTTCTCTGCCCAGCTTCTACTCTGTGGAACAGTTTACGCTCGAATGGCCCCAGATCAGAAAACCCAGCTGGTGGAGGAGCTCCAGAAAGTGGAGTGAGTACCGGACGTGGTCCAGCACGGCGCTAGGGTCACTGTCCCTTTTGTTGATCAACATATCAGTGTGTAGCATCAACATCCTGCATTTTTATAGCATCTCCGGTGTCCCTGTGCCATTATGTGCACCAAACCACAGCGAGAGACCAGGGCAGAAGAGCAGAGGTTTGGTTAAAGAGGGAGATTCAAAGGCAGTCTTGAGGAGAAGGCAGGGAGATTTGGAGAGGCTGCCAACTTCCTTCCTCCCTCCTGCGTTATGGAGAGTTTCTGTTCCTAGAAAACCAACCAAATCGCCATTTTCTGTAATGTTGACAGAATTTGTTTCTTTCACATTTTGTGTTATCTTTTTTGCCTCAAGAAAGACTGAATACTTATTCCTTAATTTTGGGTAGTGATTTGTAAGAGCCCCGTTGGCTATTATGGCAACATGCAAACCTAGTAGCACAAGCATTGATTTTTCAAACTTCTGGTAATTTTCCCCCCTCTGAATTCCCTATATTTCCATTCCCCATTCTGGCTCCCCTTTCATCTCACCTGCCCATCACCTCCTTCAGGTGCCCCTCGTCCTTCCATAAGACATAGGATCAAAATTAGGCCATTTGACTCATCAAGTATTTCATCATGGCTGATCCATTTCCCTTTTAGCCCCAGTCTCCTGCCTTGTATCCCTTCATTCCCTGACAAATCAAGTATCTATCAATATCTGCCTTAAATTCCCAATGACTTGTCCTCCTCAGCTGCCTGTAGCAGCGAATTCCACAGATTTACAACTCTGACTAAAGAAGTTCCACTTCATCTCCATTTTAAATGAATAACCCTCTTCTGAGGCTATAGACTCCCCCACTAACGTCCACTCTACGTCTACTCTATCAAGGCCTTTCAATAGTCTATAGGTTTCAGTGACATTCCCCCTCATTCTTCTGAATTTTAGTGAATTCAGGCCCAGAGCTATCAAATGCTCCTCATATGACAAGCCCTTCAATCCGTGAATCATTTTTGTGAACTTCCTTCAAACCTTCTCCAATGTCAGCACTTCCTTTCTTGGATAAGGGGCCCAAAGCTGCTCATAGTACTCCTAGTGAGGCCTTACCAGTGCCTTATAAGTTATCATTGTTATATCCTTGCTTAATATTCCAGTCCCTCTCTTCCATGATCCACACTGCTCTCCTATTGGATTATTCCTTCCAAAGCCCATTACTTCTTCCATCTATTGTCTCCCAGCTTCCCACATCATTCCTCTTCTCCACCCATCCACCTTCTCTCTCACCTAGCCTCACCTATCACTTTCCAATTTGTTCCCCCACCCCCCCCACATTCTTATTCTGGCTTCCGCCCCTTCCTTTCCAGTCCTGATGTAGCGTTGGTGTAAAATGTAGTCTGTTTATTAGGCAAACACCACACCATAGAGCATGCGGTCAGCAGTAACCTTTCCAAGCCCTCTTCAAACCTGAAGCTCACAGCATGAATCCACAAGAGTCCGTTACTAGCCACAAGCTGCCCCTGGTTCTCAATGGTGCAATTCTCATTTCACCGATGAGTTGAATGCAGTCCTTGCCTTAGACTGGTGTTTGTTTGGTATAACTGTCCAGTAATGTGGTTGACGAAAAGGATTGGGGTTGATCATGTATGTCATGTTTTCCAATCCATTAACAAGGTTCCATAGTCAAAGAAAATGTTCCATCTTTTATTAAGAAATTAGAAAAGCAAATAATCTTGAAGTGATAAAAACTAATTAATGTACAACTATTGAAATAACGAAATAAACGGTTTTAGCACATTAAACATGGTTAATCTATTCCTTTGAGGTACTATCCCTCAAGCCATGCCACCCAGCAATCTGAGCCAAATCGTGGGACAGTTTACAATGACCAGTTAAGCGACTGACCGGTATGTCTTTGGAAGTGGGAGGAAACCGAAGCACCTAGAGGCATCCCACCCAAACACAGAGAGATTGTGCAAACTCCTTGCAGGCAGCGGTGGGAATTGAACTCTAGTCGCCTGTATTGTACAACATTGTGCAAGCCACTATGCTACTGTGCCACCCATTTTCTTGAATGTAATTAAACAATCAACAAAAAAGGTATCACCCCCAAGTTCACTGACTTAGCTCTAGACTGGCTATATAATTATCTAGTTCACTCCTTTAGCTTCAGACTGACCTTAAAGACAAAGCAAGAATACATAACTAAACTCAAAACAAGAGAAAATCTGCAGATCCTCGAAATCCAAGCAACACGCACAAAATGCTGGAGGAACTCAGCCGGCCAGGCAGCATCTATGGAAAAGAGTACAGTCGACATTTCCGGCCGAGATCCCATCATCAAAACCTGATGAAGGGTCTTGGCCTGAAACATTGACTGTTCCTTTTTCTATAGATGTTGTCTGGCCTGCTGAGTTCCGCCAGCATTTTGTGTGTGTTACATAACTATGCCCCAATCCATGTGACTAACTACCATAATAAACATGCAACACAAAATACAATGCTGACAAAAAATAGATACGTGGCTCCTACACCCTCCATTGAGTTTCGCCAGCGTTTTGTGTGTGTAGTTCATATTGTCTGGTGTTCTGTGAGCAAGGTCTCTACAGTTGCTGTTGCTTTGTCAGTCAGACACCGTGTAGAGAGTTCACAGTTGCCTTTTCTTTTGACACAGCTACTACGTTGGGATGTGCGGCGATGGTGCGAACGACTGCGGGGTGAGTAACAGATCCAGGCACTTGTTCCAGCTGGGCTCCCCCTTTTTTAAGTTGAGGTACAGGGTGGAATAGGCCCTTCTGGCATTAGAGCTACTACCCTATTGTTCCTAGCCTAACGGTGGGACAATTTACAGTGACCAATTAACCCACCGACCGGTACATCTTTGGGCTGTGGGAGGAAACCGGAGCACTGTAGGAAACCCATACAGTCACGGGGGGTACGTACGAACTCCTTACAGGCAGTGGCAGGTCACTGGTACTGTAAAGTGTTGTGCTAACCACTACACTATCATGCCATTTGTCATTACAACAGTAATTTTTACATCTTGCACTGTACTGCTGCCAGAAAGCAACACATTTCACAACATAATGTCAGTGACAATAAACCTGAGTCTGGTGAGCCGGAACTTGTGCCATCTTCATCTTGTTTATCAGCCTGCTCCTCCATTGGGACACGTTCCTCCTCACTGACTCCAGAGTGGGACAAGGCTGGGAGGGTCAAGGCTTGGTGTTGAGAACTGGTGCTGGCCTGGATCAGATGGGCCAAATGGCGTGTTCATTTGTTGACTGGATGCTTTCTCGGTGCAGGCACTGAGGCGAGCTCACGCTGGGATCTCCCTCTCGGAACTTGAGGCTTCTGTAGCTTCGCCATTCACTTCAAAGATCCCCGACGTGTCCTGTGTACCGAAGCTTATCAGGTAATCTGTGGGAATTGAAGGTACTTCAGCCACCTTCGGGCTCTCTGCCGCCTCTGTCACATTAGCTGACTTGTTCTTCCCTTCGCAGGGAGGGGCGAACCGCTCTGGTCACCTCGTTCTGTGTCTTCAAGTTCATGGCTATGTACAGCCTCATCCAGTACCTCTCCGTCCTCCTGCTTTATTCGGTAGGTCACTGCTTTCTCCGGTTTGAAGATCTTGAGGGCGGGGAGGAGTTGAGATGTAGCAGGGGAAGGGTGCAGATGGGTGAAGAAGGTAGAGTTCAGCAAGACCTTGGGGAGGGTTATAGTGGAACGTGGCATTGACACTGTACGGCTGTTAGTCTCCTGCTGTAGCCTGCCTGTGCGGCTGTTAGTCTCCCGCTGTAGTCCGCCGGTGCGGCTGTTAGTCTCCTACTATAACCTGCCTGTGCAGCTGTTAGTCTCCCGCTGTAGTCCGCCTGTGCTGCTGTTAGTCTCCTGCTATAACCTGCCTGTGCAGCTGTTAGTCTCCTGCTATAACCTGCCTGTGCAGCTGTTAGTCTCCCGCTGTAGTCCGCCTGTGCGGCTGTTAGTCTCCTGCTATAACCTGCCTGTGCAGCTGTCAGTCTCCCACTGCAGCCCGCCTGTGCGGTTGTCAGTCTCCCGCTGTAGTCCGCCTGTGCGGCTGTTAGTCTCCTGCTATAACCTGCCTGTGCAGCTGTTAGTCTCCCGCTGTAGCCTACCTGTGCTGCTGTTAGTCTGCTGCTATAACCTGCCTGTGCAGCTGTTAGTCTCCTGCTATAACCTGCCTGTGCAGCTGTTAGTCTCCCGCTGTAGTCCGCCTGTGCGGCTGTTAGTCTCCTGCTATAACCCGCCTGTGCGGCTGTCAGTCTCCCGCTGTAGCCCGCCTGTGCGGCTGTCAGTCTCCCGCTGTAGCCCGCCTGTGTGGCTGTCAGTCTCCCGCTGTAGCCCGCCTGTGCGGCTGTCAGTCTCCCGCTGTAACCCGCTTTTGCGGCTGTCAGTCTCCCGCTGTAACCTGCCTTTGCGGCTGTCAGTCTCCCACTGTAGTCCACCTGTGCAGCTGTTCATCTCTCACTGTAGATGGACTTCAGGTGTAAGAGATCCTTACTGTTGGACTTAGAGCTGAGAGATCTGTGCTGCTGAAGTAAGGTGTTCATGTCAGGCCCCAGCTGCTGTCAGCCTGTGCCGCTGCCTGTCTCTGGTGTGTGTTGTGTGATGTCCCATCCTCAGGCAGAGTCATTATCAGAAATATCTGACAGTTAGGTATTCCTCTCATGATCAATACCTCACACACTGCGGTGGTGCAACTGAACATAACCATCACCACGGTGTGACTTGTGACATCGTTGCATTTGTTTTCCAGATCCTGAGCAACCTGGGGGACGTCCAGTTCCTCTTCATAGACCTGGCCATCATCATGAGTATCATGTTCACGAGTAAGTACAGACCAGGATGGCGGTATGCAGCTGTCTGCCCCTGCAAACGGGCATCTCAGGAGTTTTGGCAGAGGCTGATAGTGAAATGGTGGAGGACCTCAGCGAGTCATGCAGCATCTACAGAGGGGAGTAAACAGTTGACGTTTCAGGCTGAGACCCTTCATCAGGATTGGAAAGGAAATTGGCCAGAAGCTGGATTAAGAAGATGAGGTGGGGAGGAGGAAGAATACAAGATGGCAGATGATGGGTGGGGTTGGTGTTGATGCTGTGAGAAGCTGGGAGGTGATCTACGAAAGAGGTTAAGGGCTAAAGATGAAGGAATCTCAAAGGGAGATGATGGGCAGGTAAGAAGAAGAGAAGAGGAGAGAGAAACCATATGGGGGAATCAAAAAGGAGAGAATGGGGAAGGGGCGAGTGATTACCAGCAGTTACAGAAATCCATGCCGTCAGCTTGGAGGAATTCCCAGATGGAATATGAAGTGTTGCTCCTCCAGGTTTCATCCTCTGTTTGTGAGCCTCCTCCAAACTGAGTTTGGCCTCATCGTGGCAGTAGAGGAGGTCATGGACTGACACATCAAAATGGGACTGGAAAGTTGAATTGCAACAGGTAGCCACCAGGAGATACTGCCTTTTGTGGTGGACAGAGCAGAGGTGCTGGACAATGTGGTCCCTCCAATCTACGTTGGGTCTCACCAACACTGGATGACCCTGAAAGACTCGCAGGGGAAGTGTGTCATCACTTGGAAGGCCTAGTGAGGGAGAGGTGTAGAGGCAGATCTAGCACTTGTAATGCTTGGGCAGACAAGAGGGAGAAGCATGGAAGGTGTACAGGGAAACCAGGAGCTGGCAGTGGGAACGATCTAATGCAATAAAGAACACTGCATGTTTCTCTAGCTGGCTGGAGACACGAGAAACAACACCTCATATTCTGTCAGCAACTCAATTGCTGGAACATTGAATTGTCCAGTCTCAGGTGACCCGCTCCCCTTTTGTCCTATTTTTCTTTCTCCTCCTGATCTGCCCAGTTTCTCTGACACCCACCACCACACCCCACATCACCCCAGTTCTTTCCACTTCTCCACTCCCTCCATCTGCCCATCACCCACACTCTGTCCCTGAGCTGTTCCCATCTGCTCTCCCCATCTCCATCTCTTGATTCCATTCTCCACCTTCCCTACATCTACATTCCTTCAAGGTCATAGCACATAAAGCAGTGCAGGCCCTTCAACTTAACGTTGAAGGTGGAAGCTGTTTGAATGCATGAATTGGGAGCAGGAGTAATCTCAAATCTTCCCTGCCATTCAAATCATTTTGTGCTGATCTCACTTACGTACTGTCCATTACGCCTGCTGCTATTTAGGGCAGCAGTGAAGATGCTCCATCCCTGTCTGACCGTGGCAACTCAGCTGCAGATGGATTCTTCATTGCCATTTTGTTTTGACAATTAGTGTTATTAGCTCTGAGTCGATCCCAGAGGATCGGTGGACCACTCTTGGACTGACCTCTACCCTTTGACCTGTTTGGCATAGGTGACCCTACCAAGAGCCAAAGCCCTGACTCCAGCCAACATAGCTCTCTGGGTCATCGAAGCACACAAGCCTCCAAACCACAACAAAGTTGTGGTCATCTTGGAGGGTGCTGATCTGACTGTAATCTAAACTGCTTTCATCGAACATAGAACACTAGACCATGATGTGGGCCCTTCGACCCACAGTATTGTGCCAACCTTTTAACCTATTCCACCATCAGTTTAACTCTTCCGTACCAGATGCACCTCTTAAGTGTCCCTAATGTATCGGCCTCCACCACCATCTGTTCCAGGCATCAACACTCCCTGTGTCTAAAACCTATCTTTGACATCTCCCTTGAACTTTCTTCCATTTACCTTAAAAGTATATCCTCTAGTATTACCCAGTAATGCTCTGGGAACATACTGTGGCTATGCCTCTGATCATCTTCCTCCAGGTACCTCCCACTTTCTATATAAAAAGCTACCTCTTCGCACATTACAGTGTTACTGCTTGTTACACCGCTGGTGTTTAGGGCAGCATTGAAAGTCCTCCATCTCTGGCAGTGTTCAGGGCATCCTATATCATGTCAGTAGCTCCCTTTTTATTTTCACCACTGTCAGTCATGCAAGCCCCGGGTGGAGACTCAGGAATACCATCACACTCAGATGTAAAAGGATTCTTCATTGCTGTTACTGTAACAATTTTGTTTGCCCAGTCAGAGTTGTTCCCCTGAGCTGAACCTCCAAACCTGGGGGACCAGTGGACTACTCTTAGTCTGGCTGCTAACCTTTAACCTATTTGCATGGGCGAGAGCCAAAGCATAAAGACCTGACTCTAGCCAATAGAGCTCTTCAGGTCATTGAGGCGCACACTCCAACCCTGTGACAAGGCTGTGGTCCTTTTGGAGGACACCTCACAGCCTCTGTTGCTATTACCACTCCCTCCCCCCTCCACAGCTGGAGCCACCCAACACCTACCGACTCTTCCTATACCCCATCCTCTTCATATCTCTAGACCACCGCTCTCCCCTCTAGTCTTTTAATCCAGGTGAATGATTTCAACCCAAAACATCAACTGTCCAGACCCCGTGATTGTGCGTTGATGCAGATCTCAGTGCCTGCCATTTCTTGTATCTCTAACACTGTCCTGTTCTTGCAGTGAGCTTGAATTCATCCTGGAAGGAGCTGGTGCCACAGAGGCCCCCAACCAGCCTGATGTCCGTACCGATCCTGCTGTCTATGCTGTTACAAACACTTCTCACACTGGCCTTTCAGGTCACTGCCTTTCTGCTGGTGAAGGAACAGCCCTGGTACAGGGAAGGAGTACCCTTGCCAAAGTAAGTATCACTCACTCTCCATTCAGTCCCTGTGAACCAGACACCATTATTTAAAAGTCCCATCCATTGCGGACTTTTGGACATTCTCTCTTCCCCCCCCCCACCCCCCAAATCTGGTAGAAGAGTAACGTAGAGGTTAGCACAACGCTTTACAGTACCTGCGACCCAGGTTCAGTTCCAACCACTGCCTGTGAGTGTGTGGGTTTCCTCTGGGTGCTCTGGTTTCCTCCCACAGTCCAAAGACTTACCAGTTGGTAGGTTAATTGGTCATTGTAAATTGTCCCGTGGTTAGGCTAGGATTAAATTTGGAGTTGCTGGGCAGTGTGGTTCGAAGGGCTGGTCCCATTTTATGCTGTATCTCAATAAATAAATACAAAAGCCCAACCAACGCACACACACAAGATACTGAGGGGGGGTGGGGAGTCAGGTAGCATCTATGGAGGGAATGAAGTATCTCATCTCAAGTCTGCTCCTTCCCAGAGTTCCGCCAGCTCTTTGTGTGTGTTCCTCCGACTCTGATATGTCTCTGGTTCACCTAGTCTCTCCCATCTTGTTTCTGCACCCCACCTCCTTTCTTTCCCTTCCCCGCCATGATGGAAAACAGTACCCTCGATGGACTGTGCCAACATTTCCCACTGCCTCAGGAAAACAGCCATTGCAAACGAAGACTCTCACCCATTCTGGACATTCTGTCTTCTCCCCTCACCCATTGGGCAGCAGATACTAAATCCTGAAAGGATGTATCACCAGACTCAAGGACAGCTTCTGTGACTAGTGAACCATGAGATAAAGACTCTTGACATCACAGTCTACTTCATTATGGTCCTTGCACCTTATTGTCTGCCAACATTGCATTTTCTCTATGACTGTAACACTCGAGTCTGTACTCTGTAATTGCTTTTCCCTTCAACTACCTCAATGTATTGATAATCATGATCTGTATAAATACAAAGCATAGTTTTTCACTGTATGTCATTACATCTGACAGCAATTTATCAATTTTGTTTGTTCATTATGTGTCATGTCGTCTGATGTGGGTGATCGTGGTCTTTCCATGACCTTGATTGTTCTTGGCAAATTTTTCTACAGAAATAGTTTGCTATTGTCTTCTTCTGGGCAGTGTCTTTACAAGACGGGTGACCCCATCCATTAGCAATACTCTTCAGAATTGTCTGCCTGGTGTCAGTGGTCACATAACCAGGACTTGTGATATTCATTAGCTGCTCATATGACCATCCACCCACCACCTGCTCCCATGGCTTCATGTGACCCTGATCGGGGCAGGGGGGCTAAGCAGGTGCCCAAGGGTCAACTGCAGGCTACCGGAGGGAATTAGAGCCTTACACCTACTTTTGTACATACAGATCTCCACCCACCCTACCACCCTGATAAGGTCATGAGGGATGTATTTACTTAACTTTGTTTTGGGGATATAACATGGAGTCCATGCTATATCCCTTCAAGCCACACCAGCCCAACAACCACCCCTGGGAGTGTTTGATGGGATGGTGTAGAGAGAGCTTCACTCTGTGTCTGACCCTGGGAGTGTTTGATGGGACGGTGTAGAGGGAGCTTCACTCTGTGTCTGACCCTGGGAGTGTTTGATGGGACGGTGTAGAGGGAGCTTCACTCTGTGTCTGACACTGGGAGTGTGTGATGGGACAGTGTAGAGGGAGCTTCACTCTGTGTCTGACCCTGGGAGTGTGTGATGGGACAGTGTAGAGGGAGCTTCACTCTGTGTCTGACCCTGGGAGTGTTTGATGGGACGGTGTAGAGGGAGCTTCACTCTGTGTCTGACCCTGGGAGTGTGTGATGGGACAGTGTAGAGGGAGCTTCACTCTGTGTCTGACCCTGGGAGAGTGTGATGGGACAGTGTAGAGGGAACTTCACTCTGTGTCTGACCCAGGGAGTGTGTGATGGGACGGTGTAGAGGGAGCTTCACTCTGTGTCTGACCCTGGGAGTGTGTGATGGGACAGTGTAGAGGGAGCTTCACTCTGTGTCTGACCCTGGGAGTATGTGATGAGACAGCGTAGAATGAGTTTCACTAAGCACCAATTTTTAACAAAACATCTTCCACAACGTGAAATGTGAAACTGCTGATTACTTCTGTTCTCAGTGCTTGTGATGGAAACTGGACTGATAATCTGGACAATACAAGCGTTCTGTGGTCAAACGATACTGAAGAGGATGAGGACCGTATCTCCTGCTATGAGAACACCACGCTGTTCTTCGTCTCCTGTTGCCAGTATCTGGCTGTTGCTTTAGTATTCTCAAGGGGAAAGCCCTTCCGGCAACCCATCTACAGAAACTGTGAGTCGTGTGTGTGTGTGTGTGTTCTGGGGTTGCAGCCTTGTCTCACTGTCCATCCTAACAGTATGTTTATGGGAGACACAGTGGGTGGAACCACTGCCTCACACCTTGAGAGGCCTGGATTCAATCCCAACCGCTGACCTTGTTTGGAGTTTGTCCCTGTGACTGTAGTGGATTTCTCCCCCTGGGTGCTCTAGTTTCCTCCCACATGCCAACTGTCAAGCCCAGTTTATTGTCACCTAACTATATACATGTGTACCGTCAAACAAGACATCGTTTCTCTGGACCAGGGTGTAAAGCATTATAGTACCCATAACACACATAACCCAGAATAATTTATGAAAGTAAAGATAAAATCTACAGATGGATTACACATAAACAACTGAAGTGCATAAATTAAATATTGTAAGGCAGAGAACAGATTAACCAGTGACACTTCGAATGCGATGCGGCAGGGAGTTCAGAAGCCTAAATGCCCTAGGGAAGAGGCTGTTTCCCATCCTGACCGTTCTTGTCTTTATGCATCGGAGTCTTCTGCCTGATGGTAGAAAATCAAAGAGGATGCCGGATGGATGCAATACATGATAATTACAGTAAATATACTGTGTGTGTGTGTGTTTATATAATAGTTAAATTAAGTAAGTAGTGCAAAAATAAAATAGAACAAAAGTCATGTGGTAGTGATCATGGGTTCAACGTCCATTCAGAAATCATATGGCAGAGGTGAAGAAGCAGTTCCCGAATCGTTGAGTGTGTCTTTTCAGGCTTCTGTACCTCTTCCCTGATGGTCATTGTAATTTCAATCTTTTGTGTAGTTGGGCGGTAGGAAAACAGGAGAAGAGCATAGGTTACAGGAAAATGGAGACACGAGAGAATGCAGATGCTAGAATCAGGAACGAGAAAAGAACTCATAAGCTATGCACAGGATGCTGGAGGAATTTGGCCAAGTCAGGCAACATCTATGAGAGGAATGAACAGTTGATGTCTGGGCCACGACCCTTCATCACAGGGTTTTTTTTTAATACTATGGACTAATACCATTAAGCAAAGGGTCCTTGCACCACAGGTTGAGATCCCCTGCTTCATCAGAACTGGAAAGGAAAGAGGCAGAAGCCAGAATAAGGTGGTGGGAGGGGAGGTGGGGAAAGGGGAAGGGTACAAGCTGCCAGGTGATAGGTGAAGCAGAAGGTAAGTGGGTGGGGGAGGGGGGTGAAGTACGAAGCTGGGAGGTGATGGGTGGAAGAGTTTAAGGGTAAAAAGAGGGGCTGAGGAGGTTGAGCAGCATCAGTGGAGGGATACGGACAATTTCAAGTTGAATTGTCATTCAGCCATATGCATGAATATAGCCAAACAAGACAGCATTCCTCCGGGACCCAGGTGCAAAACACAGAACAAACAATCACACACAGCACACATCACATATAATTATGGTCGCAGAAAATCATAGTTACCAAAAGAACAGTTATAAAGCCGTAGTCCCTGAGTGTCATGGCCTGTAGATTGATGGTGCATGGATGATGTCCTGAGGCCACGTTTCTGCAGAGCAAGCCTGTAGCTGTTCCTCATAATTGCACAGTTCAGCCACAGATGAATGCAATTCAGCTTGATTCCTACTGAGCGAAAACTGGAGGGCAGCACAACAGGAGAGGGCATGCGCGGAATCCAATGGCTCACAGCTGTCTTAGGCGACCCCACGGCACAAGGGCCTTGTCGACACAACAACCCAGGCCACACAACTCCCCCACTGTCAGTCTCCAAGTCAAGTCAAGTTTATTGTCATCTAACTATATACAAGTATACCATCAAACAAGACGACGTTTCTCCGGACCAGGGTGTAAAGCACTGTAGTACACATAACACACATATATAAACACAAAGTACACTGCAGATGCTGTGGTCAAATCAACATGTACAACAAACTGGAGGAACTCAGCAGATCGGGCAGCATCTGTGGAAATGAGCAGTCAACATTTCGGGCCGAGATGCTGCCCGATCTGCTGAGTTCCTCCAGCTTGTTGTACATGTATAGAATATGCACAGTAACTTGGGAAATGAACCAGTGAATTGGACTCTCAGTATTCTAAATTACTAATGTCCAACAGAGTCTTGTGATCACAACAAAAATTCCAAAACAATCACCTGCACCTCCTGTTGCCCTCTTTCCTGGGTGGCTAAAGCAGAACGCAACACGGTGTACAACAAGTCCAGCTCCACTGCTATCCAGCAACTCATTAGCAGGGTAAACCTGCAGTACTCGATGTCCTTGTGCTGGTAGCAAAAGAGACTACTGATACTGGAATTAAAGCAAAAATCAATGCTGGAGGAACTGAGTGGTTGAGCAGCATTTATGGAATGGAAATCTGATTTGTCCTGATTCAGGGTTTCCACC
Organism: Hypanus sabinus; assembly: GCF_030144855.1. NCBI lineage: Eukaryota > Metazoa > Chordata > Chondrichthyes > Myliobatiformes > Dasyatidae > Hypanus > Hypanus sabinus. The sequence continues at coordinate 85,348,973 of NC_082712.1, read as the reverse complement.
AAAGCATCAGCAGTTCTTCCCTTCACCTCCACAGATGCTGCTCAATCCACTGAGATGCTCCAAGTAGGTTGTAGGAAAATGTGGGGAATGGGATTGATGGGACCAAGGCGGCTGGAAGGTCTTCTGTGTCTCAAAGTGGGAGATGGGAATAACAGGCATAATGAGTTTTTACAGAGTCTAAGCAAGGATGTTTGCATGGTAAACCAAGAGAGAATAATGCAGATCAGCTTGGGAATATATTCACTCTCCACTTTTGTGTTTCAGATTTATATATGGGATGTATTCTGATCCTGTATGGCTTCATCTTCCTGATTATGATGTACCCAATCGAAAGTATCAATCATTTCTTCGAGGTAACAGCAGTGGGGTTACTGATTCTCTGGGATTCAATTCTGTAGAGTACGGAAACAGGCTCTTTGGCCCACCCTGTCCAATGCAGACCAAGATGTCCCACCCAGGCTGGTCCCACGTGCTTGTGTTTGACCTGTAACCCTCTAAACCCTTCCATGTACCTGTCCAATGGTCTTTTAAATGTTGTTACTGTACCTGCCACAACCATTTCCTCTCACCTAGCAGCTCTTTCCATTTAAATGCAAGACATTCTGTAGATGCTGGAAATCTTGAGCAGCTCATACAAAATGCTGGAGGAACTCAACAGGTTAGGCAGCATCTGAGGCCCTCAGTTGGTTGGGGTCAAACTTGGATGTTGCCTCTTAGCTGTCAGTGTAATACGCAAGCCAGGGCAGTACGATATGGGGAGCAAGATGTTGCCCTCTCCACACAGCTGATGAACCCAAAGGAATGGCAGAGGTCGATACAGTTTGGTTCCAGCAGCATCGCAGGAGTTGCTAGTCAGCTTTGAACTCGAGGTAGGACTGCCTTAGGGACTCCAGCCTCCAGATTTTTCCCTCAAGGTTTACTCCAGGAGTCTTCCTCATGATTGGGTATAGCCGCAAGGCATGGAGGTTTGAGATCAAGAGTTTTACTTCACCGAGGTAAGCTGATGATCCCTATATGCCCAAAGGAACTGATTTTAAGGCTGTAGTAACCTGCCTTTGTCCTTTCTCCTGTCAGTAGAAATGGTTCCGCAGGGCTTCGTAGCTAAGCCACATGTGATGGCCGGGAGCTGGACTTGGTTTACAGAGACTGTTCGAGGCACATGCCATTAGGAGCATTTACTAGGCAGTGGGAGCTTGTCCCTATGACAACCTTAAGGAACCAGACAGCATCAATGAAGTGGAATAAACAGTTGATATTTCAGACCAAGACTTGGATCAGGGCTGAATCTTGATGTAAGGTCTTGGCCCAAAATGTCAACTGTTCTTCCCCATAGATGCTGCCTGACCTGCTGAGTTCTTCCATCATTTTTGTGCGTGTTGCTCATTTCACATAGAATCCTCCCTTTGCTTTTTAAAAAAAAAAGTTGCTCCAGGAGTTCCTTTTATCTCTCCCCTCTTGCCTTTAACCTATGCCCTCTAGCTATTGATTTCCACATCTTTACAGTTCACCCTTGGGCAAAGTGTATTACCAACTTAACCCCCCACCCAGATCAGGTTCACGTGAAGCCATGGGAGCAGGTGGGGATGGTCGTACGAGCAGCCGGTGCAGATCACAAGTCCTGGTTATGTGTCCACGGACATCAGGCAGACAATCTCTGAAGAGTATTGACAATGACTGGGGTCACCCGTCTTGTAAAGACACTGCCCAGAAGAAGGCAATGGCAAACCACTTCTGTAGAAAAAAAATTGCCAAGAATAATCACAGTCATGAAAAGACTGTGATTGCCTGCGTCATACAACACAGCACATGATGATGATGACGGCAGTCCCTGAGAAAAAGACTGTGCGTTTACCTATTCCGTACCCCTCATGGTTTATATACCTCTGCTTGGTCAGATTACCGACCTGTTGAGGCTCCATTCAAACCTAGCTGCCTCTGAATGGTAGAGTGGACCACACTGGCGCTGGAAGCGGTTTGAACGTAGGAATTGGAAGTATGAGTTAATTCCTCAGACCAACTGTGCCATTCAAGCTGATCTGACTGTAACATAAATATAGAATGCTACTGTATAGTACATATAGTACTTCGCCCACAGTGTTGGGCTGACCTTATAACCTATTCCACCATCAATCTAACCCTTCCCTCCTACACAGCACATAACCTTCCATTTTCTTTCATCCATGTGCTAATCTAAGAGTCTCTTAAATGTCCCTGTTGTATCGTCCGCTACCACTACCCCTGGCAGTCCATTCCAAGCACCCAACACTCCATGTTTTAAAAAAAAAATCACCTCTGACATCTTCCCTAAACTTTCCTTCACTCACCTTAAATCAGTGGTGCCAACCTTTTTTATGCCATGGACCAACACCATTAAGCAAGGGGTCCCTGGACCTTTGTTTCTTTGGTTTTGGGTATTTCCACCTCAGGAAGAAGACACTGACCGTCCATTTTACCTATGTCTATCTACTCAAGTAAGTTTTCATCCCCTTCCATATCAAGAATCCATTTCCCTCTGCCTTCAAAATATTTGGGCTTTGTTTCCCCAGCCCTCTGTTGAAGAGAGTTTCAAAGACTGGCAATCCCTTGTCACTGGAACTTGCCAGATATTAGAGCTTGTGACCAAAGACTTGTCAAGACTGTGTTGGTCAGTGAAAACAAAGTAGGACTGTCCTTAAGTTGTATAGTTAATCCACTCCACCATTTCATAAGACCATGGATAATCCCAAGGCCCTGTTTCCATCCTGTATGATTCTGTTCTGGGCAGAAGTTGTTTCTCTGTATCTACCTTGTCAAGGTTGTGATCTGTGACATTTGGGAAAGGGGTTGGTGGGGAGGGGGGGGAGAGGTTTAAGGGGAGATCTGATCTATCAAACAATGTCCAGTGTGGTCTTGCAAGTGTCCTTGTGTCGCAAGTCAGCCACTTGCCTCCAGATGAACAGATCTTGCATGGGTCTATTCTGGGTGCTCCAGTATTTGCCCATGTCCCAACTGCATGCAGATCAGTGAGTTAATTGACCCTAGTGTGTATGCCTAGGGGTAGTTGATGGGAATACTGCCATTGAGTATATTTAAAGTCGAGGTTGATAGATTCTTGATTGATAAGGGGTGTCAAAGCTACAGGGAGAAGGCAAGAAAATGGGGTTAAGAAGAGAAATAACTTGGCCATGATGTGAGGGCAGAGTAGACTCGCTGGGCCAAATGGCTTAATTCTACTCCTATGTCTTACGGTCTTAAGGACTGTGGGGAGAATAAAATGGGAAGGGGAGTAGAGTGAATGAGATCAGAAGATCATCATGGTAATCTGACGATAGAACTGTCCACCTTTCTTCCTCCCAGCTGGTCTGCATCCCCCTGGATTGGCGGAATAAGATGCTGCTTTTAATCGCGGCCAACCTGATCCTTGCATTTCTAGTGGAGGTGAGTATCTGGAATTGGAGAATCCGAATGTGCAGGTTGAGTGAGACCAGGACTAGACGGTCACAAGTGTTGAACCCCGGTGCTCTTGCGACCCAATGCTTCTTTGTAAGTTAAGAATGAGATGTAAAACTTGCTGCTTATGATTGTTTTATTGAGCATTGCAAGAACAAGGAAACGAGGGGAGAAGTGTGATGGGAAATGAAGATGGAAAGAAGAGGCGAACAGGGAAAGAGCAGAGAAAGAGAATGAACAAAGATGATCTGGTTGTCTTGTACTAGACCACTGATTCCACTGATATTTCAACAGATAACAGAACGTAAAACAGTACAACACAGGCCCTTCAGCCCACAATGTTGTGCTGAACCAATTAATTACTAATCAAATAGTGAGCTAAACTAATCCCTTCTGCTTACAAAATGTCCATATCCTTCCACTTTTTTCACATTTAATTCCGTAAGACCATAAGATAGCATTAGAGCATTCTGCCTGTTAAGACTGCTCCACCATTTCATCATGGCTGATCCGATTTTCCTCTCAGCCCTGATCTCCTGCCTTCTCCCTCTATCCCTTCATGCACTGATTAATCAAGAATCTATCAACCTCTGTCTTAAATACATAATGACTTGGCCTCCACAGCCGCCTGTGGCAAAGAATAACAGATTCACCACTCTCTGGCTAAAGAAGTTCCTCCTCATCTGTGTTTTAAAAAGATGTCCCCTCTATTCTGAAGCTGTGTCCTCTGGTTCAATTCAAGTTTAATTGTCATGAATACAGCCAAAAGAGACAGCGTTACTCTGGGGTCAAGGTGCAAACCACAGTACCAACAGTATACAATGTGTATCTAAATGTATCTTAAAAATGCCAGGTTATCTACCTCTACCACCAACCCAGGTAATGCACTCCAGGCACCCATCACTCTCTGTATTTAAAAAAAACTTGCCCCTCACGTCTCCTTTGTAATTATCCCTTCTAACCTTAAATGCATCCCCTCTGGTATTAAATATAAAATTTTCCTGTGGAAAATATACTGTCTCTCCATTCTATTTATGCATTTTGTAAGCTTACAAACCTCCATCAGATCTCCACTCCACCTCTAGCACTCCAAAGAAAACAACCCAGCCTCTCGTGATGGCACATGCCCTGTAAACCAGGCAGTGTCCTCGTAAACCTCTTCTGCACCCTCCCCAAAGCCTCAACATCCCTCCTATAATTGAACAACTAGAACTGTACGCAGTACTCCAGGTGCAGCCTGACTCGAGCTTTATAAAGCTGAAGTTAATGAATTAAATAGCCAGACTTAAGCAAGATGTTTCCTGAGGCAACTGTAGCCGCGGGAAAACTCACTGAAGTATAACAAAAGTACAAACAAGTATAAAAAAATTAATTTACAAAAATCCAACAAGTTTTGGGTGAAAGGTGTAATATTTAAGGGGATCTTCTTCACTCAGAGGGTGGTGAGAGCATAGAATGAGCTGCCAACACAAGTAGTAGAGGAGGGCTCGATTTCAACATTTGAGAGAGATTTGGATTGGTATATGGGATGAGAGAGATATGGAGGACTGTAGTCTAGGTGCAGGTCGATGGGACTAGACAGAAGACTGGACTGTCACGGACTAGATGTGCCAAAGGGCCTTTTCCCATGCTGTAGTGCTCCGTGACTGTATTCAGACTTGCTCATCGGTGGAAGTGGGGAAGTACAGAGCAAGGGAATACTCGGGTTCCTGGGATTGGCTGGCTGGGTGAGTGATTCAATTGTTGGTGTGTGGTGATTGGTGGCGTAAGTCAGTCAGACCTCTGGGATGGAGGGAATTGAATTAACCTGTATACATGAAGGGGTAACTGGGTGGCACAGTTACAAAAACTGCTGTCTGTCATAGAGGGCTGGGTTCGATCCCCACCCCACCGGCACTGTGTAGTGTGTGTATGTATGTACATTCACACATCCCGATGGCAGACTTGGGTAGTGGTTGCCACTCTAAACCTTTTGGAAGTGAATGGCAAAGTGTGGGTGGAGTTGATCGGAAGGCAAGGGGAATAGACAGACAGACATACTTTATTGATCCCGAGGGAAATTGTGTAGAATAGTGTAGAACTATAGCAATATAAAACCATAAATAATTAAATAATAATAGGTAAATTATGTCAAGTGGAAATAAGTCCAGGACCAGCCTTATTGGCTCAGGTGTCTGACACTCCGAGGGAAGAGTTGTAAAGTTTGATGGCCACAGGCAGGCTGGGATCGGTTGGATAGGTGGCTGATGGTCAGCATGGACTCAGTGGACTGAAGAGCCTGTTTCTGTGCTGTTTGAGTATGTTCTGAAATATAACCTGGGGTTAGAGAACTATGTGACATATAAGGTTAGAGATTTGATCTGATTGATTGGGATTTTATACTATTAGATTTGATCAGATTGGACTTGTTGACGTTACATGTGTTGTTTCAGAAGAACTAGACTATGGTGATGAAGGTAGAAATCAATCAGGAGTGTGTTGTTCCAGGTTCCCATTCCCATGGTAATCTGGCGAAATCGGTTTATTACTATCACATGTACCAAGGTACAGTCTTGTTTACTGTTCACACAGATCAAATCATCACCTCAGTACACTGAGATAGTAGAAGGGAAAACAATAACAATGCAGAGTAAAGTGTCACAGTTACAGAAAAAATGCATCGTAGACAGATGGTACGGTGTAAGGGTCGTGACGAATTAGCTTGTGAGCTCAAGAGTCTTTCTCTTTGCAGTCGAGAATCATTGAGTGCTCATGTAAGAGCAGATGCACAACCACAATGCAAACAGGAAAGACCACTGAAACAGTCAGCCTTTCTCCATCGTCCATGTCTCTGACTGCACATTACACCCTGGAGCCCTTGGGACAGCTTGGGCTTCCTACAAGCACAGTCACGTGATGGTTCACCAAACGGTATTGTACAGGTGGTGGCCACTCAACCTGTCATATCTGTATGGGCTGATAATCATGTACCTTGTACCAATATGTTTAAAGTAAGGGGCAACGAAGAGCAGTCGGTGGAGACATGGGTTCAGTCCCAAACATAGGCAAAGTTCATTTATTATTAAAGAATGTATTTATTATACAACCTTGAGATTCATCTCTTAACAAGCTGTCACAAAACAAACCCCAAAAAGAACCCATTTTTTAAAAATAAAAATTCCATCAAACACCCAATGTGCAAAGAGGAAAAAAAATCATGCCAACAGTAAATGTAAGCAAGTTGCTGAAGTCCACAAAGAGAGTCCAGTTCATTGACCCTTAGTTCAGTGCAGAGCAGAGCCGTGAGTTGAACCAGCTTGTCCCTTAGCTCGGGGTCCCCACATCCTGAGCTTTTCAGTCTGGCGGGCGTTTAAATCATTATCCATCATTGGGTTCAGTCTCTTCGATACGCTCTGGGGCCTGGACTCTGCCACCTCAATTCGGCCTGGACCTGACCTTTCCAATTTGGCCCGGCGCTTAAATCGATTCAATATCAAGTCTTCCTCACTCTCACCTCAGTCCTGCCACATTGATTTGCCTCCAAGTCCAAAGGGAAGTTGCAGTCTATTGCTTGCGATGATCATTTGCCAGAAAAAAATGTGGTTAACAAAGTATTTAGTTGTTTTCCTTGTTTTGTTGGCCACCAACAAGAAGCTGCTGAGATTCACTGGTGTCATCTTCAACCAAAATCACTGGATACGAATGTGTGAGTGTGTATGTGCACGCATGAGAGGTGTGTGTGTGTGCATGAGAGTCTGTGGTTTGGTGTGTGTGAGAGTGAGTGCCTGTGTGTTGGTGTGTGTGTGACTGTGAGTTTGTTGGTGTGTGTGTGTATGAGAGTTTGTTGGTGTGTGTGACTGAGTTTGTTGTGTGTGTGTGTGTGTGTGTATGAGAGTTTGTTGGTGTGTGTGTGAGAGTCTGTGTGTTGGTGTGTGTGTGTATGAGAGTTTGTGTGTGTGTGTGTGTATGAGAGTTTGTGTGTGTGTGTGTGTGAGAGTTTGTGTGTGTGTGTGTGAGAGTTTGTTGGTGTGTGTGTGAGAGTCTGTGTGTTGGTGTGTGTGTATGAGAGTTTGTGTGTGTGTGTATGAGAGTTTTTGTGTGTGTGTGTGTGAGAGTTTGTTGGTGTGTGTGTGAGAGTTTGTTGGTGTGTGTATGAGAGTTTGTGTGTGTGTGTGTGTGTGTATGAGAGTTTGTGTGTGTGTGTGTGTATGTATGAGAGTTTGTTGGTGTGTGTGTGAGAGTCTGTGTGTTGGTGTGTGTGTGTATGAGAGTTTGTGTGTGTGTGTGTATGAGAGTTTGTGTGTGTGTGTGTGTGTGTATGAGAGTTTGTTGGTGTGTGTGTGTGTATGAGAGTTTGTTGGTGTGTGTGTATGTATGAGAGTTTGTTGGTGTGTGTGTGTATGAGAGTTTGTTGGTGTGTGTGTGAGAGTCTGTGTGTTGGTGTGTGTGTGTGAGAGTCTGTGTGTTGGTGTGTGTGTGTATGAGAGTTTGTGTGTGTGTGTGTGTGTATGAGAGTTTGTGTGTGTGTGTGTGTGTGTATGAGAGTTTGTGTGTGTGTGTGTGTGTATGAGAGTTTGTGTGTGTGTGTGTGTATGAGAGTTTGTTGGTGTGTGTGTGTATGAGAGTTTGTTGGTGTGTGTGTGTATGAGAGTCTGTGTGTTGTGTGTGTGAGAGTCTTTGTTGGTGTGCGCCCGTGACATTTTGTATGTTCTCCCTGTGACCGTATGGATTCCCTCTGGGTGCTCTCTCACATCACAACAACGTGAGGTCGGTGGGTTAATCAGTCACTGTAATATGTACCCACCCTTCTCCCCAGTATGTGGGTGGGGGGTGGAGTTGATGGGAATGCAGGGAGAATAAAATTTGGCTGGTGTGAATGGGTGGGTGATCGTTGGCATTGACTCGATGGGCCCAAGGGCCTGTTCCCGTGTGATGTATCTCTATGACTCTAATCCATAATTTCCCGTGCAGGGGAGATCCAGCAGCCTAACCCAGCCCTGAAGAGAGGCCAACAAATTATTCCCATCTAGGCTAGAGCTCAATTTTAGCTGATACTCCTTGGGATTTGCTGTCCCATTGTGGAGGAGTGTAGAGACTGGTAGGGGCTGTTATGTGTCACAAGTTATAGATGAAGTGGATATGGAGAGAATGTTTCCTATGGTGGGAGGGTCTCAAACCAGAGCGCACAGCCTCTGAATAGAGGTACATCTATGTACAACAGAGCTGAGGGGGAATTTCTTTGGCCAGAGGAACCTGTGGAATTTGTTGCCACAGGCGGCTGTGGAGCCCAAGTCATTTGGTATATTTAAGGCAGAGGTTGATAGATTCTTGATTAGTCAGGACATGAAGGGATATGGGGAGAAGTCAGGAGATTGGGGCTCAGAGAGAAAATGAATCAGCCATGATGAAATGGTGGAGCAGACTCGATGGGCCAAATGGCCTGGTTCTGCTTCCATGTTAGAAGCATGGACAGTGACCAAGGGAGGAATGCTGAGGTACTCTGCTACCTTGTTCCCCAGTGAGATTCAGCACCTTGGACGAGATGGGGAGGAAACTCATTCTGCAGGGGAAACCAAATGTTGTTAATCATGCATTTTCTTTCTCTTTTTTTGTTGCGTTCTTGCAGAATTTCATATGTACCTATGGCATCCAGTGGCTGAAGACTCTGTGTTCTAGAGACTCTGAGTGTCCAGTCTCAGGTAGTGACACACAGGTGGGTGCACAGGACAGGGTGGGATCGCAGCTCTGTTATAGTACACTTTTGAGTAAAAGGGTGACAGAAATGTGCCGTGACATGACCATGACCCCACCCCAACATCTCCCTGACTTCAATTGCTTCTCCAATCCCTCCCATTCTCTCCTGTCCTGACTCCTGAAACCCTCCCTTCTCTCTTTCACTCTTCCCCCTGCACCACCCCTCCCCTGACCTAGACTCTTCTCACACCCATCCTGACTCTCGACCCTATGCCCTCCATCCTGCACCCTGCCACTTGAAGCCTCTTGTTAGGACATTGTTCCCACACTTCCCCACCCACCCCCAGTAACGTGTTGTGTGGCTCTCCCCTAGGTGGAGCCAGACCCCGCCAGGGAGATGGTCGGAGGGGGGCTCTGGTGCCAGCGCGGACGCCTCCCCAAGGACAAGTACAAACGCCTGACCCGCGAACTGCTGCTCGACCCTGACTGGCCGCCTAAGCCCAAGACCTGCACCAGGGCAGGTGTCGTCCCCAGCGCCAGCCAGAGCCGCTGCTGGGAGCCGACAGACTCCTCCGCACAGTCCTGACTAGCTGGGGGTACCCGGGGGCAGTGGGGCAGAAGGAGGGAGGGGGGGACAATCAGTGGGCACGGTGTAAGGTGATCCTTGTGGGGGTGGGGGAGATGAACCCCAGCATCAATGACCATCAACTGTGACGGCTTGTCCTGGGTGTGTAACACATCTGAGGGTGAACGGAAGATGGGACCATCTCAATGGCAACTCTCCCACCACCCATTCCACTCCCAGTACATTGCCACAACCCTGGAGAGTCTGACAGCCTCAAACCTTTGTCTGAACATTCAAGCAACTTGGGGCTGTACCTCCCTCTTCACTTGCTCTCGATGCCTGTACACAGGGTCCAGAGGGGTGAGCCCGTATGCCAGCTCTGTAGAGGCAGTGAACCGTACGCTGGGTCTGTAGATGGGGTGAACCCTTGCGCTGGCTCCGTAGATGGGGTGAGCCCATACGCCAGGCCCTCTGCCAGCTCCATAGAGGGGGCGAACTGAGCGCCAGGTCATACACAGGCTCCATAGAGGGGGTGAACCTGTGCGCCAGGTCATATGCCAGCTCCGTAGAGGGGTTGAGCCCATACGCCGGCTCCGTAGAGGGGTTGAGCCTGTACACCAGGTCATACGCCGGCTCCGTAGAGGGAGTGAGCCTGTACACCAGGCCATACACAGGCTCCATAGAGGGAGTGAGCCTGTACACCAGGTCATACGCCGGCTCCGTAGAGGGAGTGAGCCTGTACACCAGGTCATATGCCGGCTCCGTAGAGGGGTTGAGCCTGTACACCAGGTCATATGCCAGCTCCGTAGAGGGGTTGAGCCCATTCGCCGGCTCCGTAGAGGGAGTGAGCCTGTACACCAGGTCATATGCCAGCTCCGTAGAGGGAGTGAGCCTGTACACCAGGTCATACGCCGGCTCCGTAGAGGGAGTGAGCCTGTACACCAGGTCATACGCCGGCTCCGTAGAGGGAGTGAGCCTGTACACCAGGTCATACGCCGGCTCCGTAGAGGGAGTGAGCCTGTACACCAGGTCATACGCCGGCTCCGTAGAGGGAGTGAGCCTGTACACCAGGTCATACGCCGGCTCCGTAGAGGGAGTGAGCCTGTACACCAGGCCATACACAGGCTCCATAGAGGGAATGAGCCTGTACACCAGGTCATATGCCGGCTCCGTAGAGGGAGTGAGCCTGTACACCAGGTCATATGCCGGCTCCGTAGAGGGGTTGAGCCTGTACACCAGGTCATATGCCGGCTCCGTAGAGGGGTTGAGCCCATTCGCCGGCTCCATAGAGGGAGTGAGCCCATAAGCCGGCTCCGTAGAGGGAGTGAGCTTGTATACTGTACACATGCCAGTATACGGGGCCCAGGGTGGGGATGGATTGATGAACCCTTACACTAGGCCCAGAGGTGGTGGAGATGTAACCTAGACCCACCAGCTATTTGCCCTTGAATGCCCCCAGCCCACTGGCACTCGGAGAAAAGAAGAAACCTGAAGTCTTAACAAGCTATTTCCTATTTTTTTTTGAGTTTTCAAACCCATTTCTCTTCACTGGGGAAAAAAGGAAAATAAATCAAAGCACGTGGAGGGAGAGAGTAATAATTATAGGAGGGGAGGTAGACATGGTTCTCAAAGCTTTCAGGTGTGTAGTTGGAACAAGAGGTTTTGGCCCCAGCCAGACATCACAGTCCCTGACATTGGTCTCATTGTTGGGCCGGCAGATGGTGGAAAGGGGAAAGCAGAAACTGGAAATAAACAAAAATTAGAAATCCAAAGTATCTGGAAGATTGGGATTTGTTCTGATCTCCCTCCCCCTCTCTCTCCTTCCCTACTTTCTCTGACACTACCTGCACCCACTTCCCCTCATTGGTGTCACTCTCCACCATCCCCTGCCCCAATGTCAGGAGGTTTGTCTTGGACAGAGTTGCCTGAAGGGGAAGTACTGAGTTGCCAGCAGCATTCTCCCTCATCTGCTCTCCTAGTAGTGCCAGGCAGGTCACTACAGGAGCTCTTCCCCCACCTCGACCGTGCACCAGCTCGGTTCCTACCTCAGGATATCCTGGTATCATGACCAGCACTCTAGCAATGGGAGGGTCTTCACCCCTGCTTTTCTCCCAGTATACCTGCCCCTGATCCCTCGCATCTCCCACCCACCACAGTGTTTATAACCGGTTTCAACTGGAGCTGTGGTTGACCCCAAACAAGTGCGTCCACGTGTGCTCTTGAGCCCTGTAGTCACTCCCTGAGCTAGTAAGGGGTGGAGTTCATCTCACTGGTGCCTGTGAGTGTTCTGAGTTAGTCAGCAGGGGTGAGGGAGGAGAATGGGTGAATGGTGGGAGGGGTGCAGCAGTGGACAGAACACCCAGGTAGAGAGAAAGTGTGTGTCCGTGCCTGTGTCCTGCTCAGCAGCCCCCCACAGTGGCTAGGTGGGTAACTGCAGATCATCCAGTATTTCCCCCCCACCTCCCATCTCTCGGCTCCACAATCCACAAGGGAGGATTAACCCCCACCAACATTCCCTCAGCTGTATTACTACAAAGGTACGCACCCTGCTTCCTTCCCAGCACCCCATTATTTACCCACGGGCAGGCGAAGGACTAGATAATATTGCTCTCTTATCTCTCTAATGAAGGTTAGTAGGGTTCGCTTGTTAAATATCTAGGTCTGATCTCCACAGGTTAAGGACCAGAGAGGGCAGTTGTAAACCGGTACAAAGAAGAAAGGGCACAGGCTTCCTGAGCAATAACCAGGCATAACAAGATCAGGGTGAAGCCCACCTACAGAGACCCCCCTCCCAGTGAGGCTTGGTGGTGACAGACAATTGGGTCTGCTGGCCCCGGTGATGCCTTCTGCTCTCTGCAATTCCAAGATAGATCTCAAGGACGACCTGTTACAACTTACTGAGTAACGATTCTGTTTCTGCTTGGGGTGGGATGGAAAGGCAAAGATAGGTTTTAAATTGTCAAACCCACCCACTGCTGGGTTCCAGCAACCACAGCCTGTCTCCCACCCTATCCTTCCAAAGCCAGCACTTTCTATATGTGATTAAAATACAAAAGTATATTGAAGAGGCTTTGCTATTAATTATTTTAATTAATATAAATTCACAATAAAATATTATTGTATTATTTTCTTGGAGAAACTTTTTTGCCTTCTGCTAAAACAGTCTGACAGGTAACCTCCTGCTGTTGAATGGAGGTGACACTCGGTGGCCAAGTTATTAGTACCCCCTGTATCTAATAGTTTGGTCTCTGAGTGAATGTTCGTGGTCTTCTGCTGCTGTGGACCATCCACTTCAAGGTTCACCATGTGTGTTCCGAGATGCTCTTCTGCACATCACTGTTGTAACACATGATTTTTTGAATTAGTGTCGCCTTCCTGTCAGCTTGAATCAGTCTGGCTATTCTCTTCTAATCTCTCTCATTAACCAGGTGTTTTCACAAATAGAACTGCTGCTCACTGGATATTTTGTTGTGTTTCTCTGTAAACTCGAGAGACTTGTACATGAAAACCCAAGGAGATCAGCAGTTTCTGAAATACTCAAACCGCCCCATCTGACACCAACAATCATTCCATGGTCAAAGTCACTTGGATCAAATTTCTTCCCCATTCTGATGTTTGGTTTGAACAACAACTGAACCTCTTGACCATGTCTGCATGCTTTTATACATTGAGTTGCTGTCATGTGATCGGCTGATTAGATATTTGTATTAACAAACAGGTGTACCTAATAATGTAGCCACTGAGTGTAAATGGTTAACCCAGGCGGTGCTGGTGCTGAGTAACAGGGGACTTGGTGGGTAATTTGAAGTGGACGTGGTAATGAAGGGCAGGGTTGATTCACCAGGAGGACCCAGAGGGTGGCAGATCTTTGGACTCCTCCACCCGAGTCACTGGGTACACTCTGGATAGAGATCAGAATGGATTTGTTTTATTTGTCACATGTAATTTGAAACATACAACAAAATGTGTCATTTGCATCTAGGATGTGTCATGTACCCTCGTGACCGGGTTACCAATCCAGCAAAAATGAAAAACACATTGGAGTCTGGTATTACCACAAACTAATAGTGTTTATTAGTAAACTAAGCAATAAAGTACTATAAAATGCAAATATATGAAACAGGTTAGCAGTGATATATACAGGAGTGTGGAAATAGGAATCAAAACCAGGCTCTTTCAGAGCTAGGGGTAAATGGTATGATGCAGAGTTCAGATCAGGTCGAGGTAGTTGTTTGAGTATCGTTGGAGAGAGAGAGATGATGAGAGGTGATGCCGTTGCCATTGGTTTTCCCGTTGTCTTCCTGTTATGGTCACCGACTATGACCATACCACGTACAACCGTTCTTCAGTGGTGGACCTGTCACCCAGGCAAGGGTGGACACACAAGCAGTTCCCCACCGGTCACACTGTTACACACTGTGAGCCACTGATCGATCCTCCAAAACCCCCACCTTCATGTGGGTGCACAATGCTCTTTCAGTGTCCCGTGGTGTGTCTGCTTGTGTCTTAGCAGACCTGCTTTTTATCTCTCCTTTCAGGACACCGGCTGTCCATCAACCCGATCCCGCCTTGCTTTCTCCTCAAGAATCTTACAAGCAGTCAAAAGTGTCCTTGGAGCAAAGGTAAACAATCAGCCAAGGAGCCATAATATTAAATCATGTCTCTCTCTCTCTCATCTGTGTGGGATGCCTCCCCCCTCTTCTCTCTCTCTCTCTCTCTCATTAGCAGCATAGTTCACGGGGGGGGGGGGGGGGTCAACTCTGGACCCCATCTCAACTTGGTTTGCTCATCACAGATGTCACCAGAGCGAAGCAGTTAGCAGAACGCCAGCTTGGGTCATCAAAGCTCGGAGTTCAATTCCAGCACGGTCTGTCAGGAGTTTGTATGTCCTCCCCGTGGGACGCATGGATTTCTTCCGGGTGCTCTGGTTTCCTCCCACAGTCCAAAGACTGGTTAATTTTGTCATTGTAATATTGGCCTGTGATTAGATTAGGATTAATCAGGTTTGTTGGAGTTGCTGGGGCAGTGTGGTTCAAAGGGCTGGAAGGGCCTATTCTGCGCTGCATCACCAAATAAATAAATAAATAACATTTGCTGGAGCAGCCCGCAAGTGTCACCATGCTTCAGGCGCCAGCATAGCATGCCCACAACTTACTAACCTTAACCTGTAGGTGAGAGGAAGTGGAAGTGATCACGGGGAGAATGGCACTTGTCGAGTCAAGAAGAGGCACTGCACAGGATCGAAGTAAGCTACAGCTGTAGTTGTAAACTGTAGTTGTAGTTGTACAGCTAAAGTTGTAAACTTAGATCCATCATAGGTACTAGCTTCTGTTAAATCCAGGACCTCTTCAAGAAGTGGTGCCTCTAAAAGGTGGCGTCCGTCATGAAGGACCCCACCACCCAGGTGATGCCCTCTTCTCATTGCTACCATCTGGGAGGAAGTACAGGAGCCTGAAGGCACACACTCAGTGATTCAGGAACACCTTCTTCCCCTCGGCCATCTGATTTCTGAATGGACATTGAACCCATAAACATTACCTCACTGTTTTATTTCTGTTTCTGCACTAATTTAACTATTTGATATATACTGTATATTTTTGTCATTCAGTTTTTTTTAATATTTATTATGTAATGCAATGTACTGCTGCTGCAAAGTTAACAAATTTCACGACATATGCCAGTGATATTAAAACTGATTCTGTTAGCTGGACCACACAGCCATTCTGTTGCCCGGCCCTGCAGCTTTGCTAGGGTCCTTCTCACCTCAGATAAGGCCTGTTGTTCCTCAAGAAGAGAGGGCAGAGATCACTCACTTCCTGGGCAATGTGAGATGAAGTGCTTTCCCCGGTGAAAGTCACGGATTGTGCCAC
The DNA here is from genome assembly GCF_030144855.1 of Hypanus sabinus. NCBI lineage: Eukaryota > Metazoa > Chordata > Chondrichthyes > Myliobatiformes > Dasyatidae > Hypanus > Hypanus sabinus. The sequence continues at coordinate 85,333,436 of NC_082712.1, read as the reverse complement.
AGCGGAATTTGTACAGTGTATGCTCAGAGGGAATCAGATAAGGTTATTGTCACTGACGTACAGAATGCTGTGAAATTGGTTGGTTGTGGCAGCAGTATACTGCAATACATAATCAAACAAAGGTTGCAATAGGAAATATTTTGAAAATATTAAATAAGCAGTGTAAAAGGAGAGGGAAAATAGTGTGGTAACATTCATGCATGGACTATTCAGAAATCTGAAGGCGAAGGGGAAGAGGATGTTCCTGAAATACTGAGTGTGTGTCTTCAGGCTCCTGGACCTCCTCCCTGATGGTGATGATGATAATGCCCATTATGCAGCTGGCACTTAGGGCAGCAATGAAGGTCCTCCATCTCTGGTGGTGTTCAGGGCTTCCTTCATTGTGTCAGTAGCTGTTTTCACCACTGTCAGTCATGCAAGTCCCTGGTGGAGACTCAGGAATACCGTCATACTCAGATACAGGGCGGTTCTTCATTGCTGTTTCCATAAGTTTTTTTTTGACCAGTCAGGGTTGTCAGCCCTGAGCTGAACCCCCAAACCTGGGGGATCAATCGAACCATTCTTAATCTGGCCTCTACCCTTTGACCTGTTTGGCATGGGTGACCCTACCAAGAGCCAAAGTGTAAAGCCCTAATTCCATCTAACATAGCTCTCCAGGTATTCAAGGCACACAAGTCTCCAAACCACAACAAGGTTGTGGTCCTCCTAGAAGTTCTTGATGGTAGCAATGAGAAAAAGGCATGACCTGGGTGATGGAGGTTCTTAATGACGGGTGCCACCTTTTGAAAGTGGCGTCAGTGGTGCGGCGATGTTGCCCATGATGGAACTCACTGTGTCTACAACCCCCTACAGCTTTTTCCAATCCTGTGTATTGGAGGTCCCTTACCAGTCAGAATTCTCTGTAGAGATCTGCTGGAGTTGTTGGTAGCATACCAAATAAGCATTCTCTTATTGTCGAATTATAGAATATCATCATAACGGGCGATCATGGTCTCCCACCTGTTTTAATCTGATCTTTGCCTGTGAAAACTCCCTTTACACCATTGTTCTTTTCTCTATGCATGACCATGTTTGTTCTCAGCAATTTTTTCTCTGCAGAAGTGGTTTGCCATTGCCTTCTTCTGGGTAGTGTCTTTCCAAGACGGGTGACCCCAGCCTCTATCAATCTCTTCAGAGATTGTCTGCCTGGTGTCAGTGGTCACATAACCAGGGCTTGTGATATGCACCCAGCTGCTCATGACCCTGATTGGGGAGTAGGGGGTGGGCAGGGCTAAGCAGGTGCTACACCTTGCCCAAGAGTGACCTGCAGACAAGCAGATGAAACAAGTGCCTTACACCTCCTTCGGTAGAGGCATAGCTCCATCCCACCACCCAAAATCCAGAGGAATGCACACAAAATGCTGGAGGAGCTCAGCAGGTGAGGCAACATCTCCAGCATTTTGTGTGTGTTGAACCATAATAGGCCCTTCAGCTCATAAAGTACCAAACCAATTCACATAATAATTAAACGCCCAACTAAACTGGTTCTCTCCATTCTCTGCTAACTCGTGTGCCTATCCAAGAGCCTCTTGAACACCTACATCTATTTGTCTTCACCAATATCCCCGGATACACTTTCCAGGTACCTTTCTCCTGTGTAAAAACTTTGCCCAGCACATCTTTGAAATTGCCCCCTTTCACCTTAAATTTCTGCTATTAATGCTCAAAGTAAATTGTATTATCAGAGTATATGTCACCACATAGAACCTTGAGATTCATAGAAAACCTACAGCCCAATACAGGCCCTTCGGCCCACAAAGTTGTGCTGAACATGTCCCTACCTTAGAAATTACTAGGCTTATCCATAGCTCTCTATCTTTCTAAGCTCCATATACCTATCTAAAAGTCTCTTAAAAGACCCTATCTTATCTGGCTCCACCACCGTTGCTGGCAGCCCATTCCACACACTCACCACTCTCAAAGTGAAAAAACATACCCCTGACATCTCAGTACCTACTCCCCAGCACCTTAAGCCTGTGTCCTCCTGTGGCAACCATTTGAGCCCTGGGGAAAAGCCTCTGACTATCCACACGATCAATGCCTCTCATCATCTTATACACTCTAACAGGTTACAATTACAATTAACGTACTGAGCAAAGGTGTGAACATTTTTGTACTATTTCTATATATTTATAAAATTTATTTATTGAGATACAACACCGAACAGCCCTTTTGGCCATTTGAGCCACTTTGTCCAGCAAAACCCATATTAAACTCAGCCTAACCATGGGACAATTTACAATGACCAATTAACCTACCAGCCAGTACATCTTTGGACTGTGGGAGGAAACCCATGTGGTCACAGGGAGAACTCCTTGGTAACTCCAAGATAGCAGTGGGAATATATTATTTATGAATAAAGTTAATTTTTGAAAAGAAAATCTCCACAAGGACTCCATCACAGCCCCTCAAGATCTGAGATGTTTCAGTAAGATTTGTGTGGATGGTTTGCAAAACTAAATTTTTCAGCCTATCTTGGTATCTTCAAGGAGCAATGCCTCAAAAAGGCAGCGTCCATCATTAAGGATCCCACCACCCAGGACATGCCCTATTCTCATTGCTGAACAGGGAGGAGGTACAGGAGCCTGAAGGCACACACTCGATGATTCAGAAACAGCTTCTTTCCCTCTGACTTTAGGAAGGCTAAGGTTCATTTTACTATTGATGGTGAGGACCTACAAGTACCTTGAGAGTGACAGGCTTTAGTGGAGCATCAACACAGAGGCTGTGTACAAGATGGGCCAAAATTGCCTCTACTTCCTGAGGGGACTGAGGTCCTTTGGAGTATGCAGGCCTCTCTTTCACATGTTCTACAAGTCTGTCGTTACCAGTGTCTATGTGGTGTGCCAGGGCAATGGCATCAACACGGGTGATGCCAACAGGCTCAAAAAAACTGATTAGAAAGGCTGGCTCTGTTATAGGAGTCACACTGGACACGCTAGAGGCTGTGGTAGAATAAAGGATCATATGGAAAATCCTGGCAGTTCTGGACAATGTTTCTCACCCTCTGCATGCCACCTTGGCTGAACAGAGGAGCACTTTTAGTAACAGACTGGCCAGGCAGCATCCATAGTGAGAAGAGCTGTCGACGTTTCCTGCCGAGACCCTTCATCAGGACTAACTGAAAGGAAAGATAGTAAGAGATTTGAAAGTAGTGGAGGGAGGGGGTGGGATGAAGCTAAGAGCTGGAAAGGTGATTGGCGAAAGTGATACAGAGCTGGAGACGGGAAAGGATCATGGGACGGGAGGACGAGGGAAAAAGAAAGGGGGAGGAGGGAGATGAAGAACAGGCAGAGTGATGGGCAGAGAGAAAGGAAAAAAAAAACGAACAACTAAATATTGTCAGGGATGTGGTAAGAAGGGGAGGAGGGGCATTAACGGAAGTTAGAGAAGTTAATGTTCATGCCATCAGGTCGGAGGCTACCCAGCCGGTATATAAGGTGTTGTTCCTCCAACCTGAGTGTGGCACATATGGGAATGGGACGGGGAATTAAAATGTGTGGCCACTGGGAGATCCTGCTTTCTCTGATGGACCGAGCGTAGGCGTTCAGCGAAACGGTCTCCCAGTCTGCGTCGGGTCTCACCAATATATAAAAGGCCGCACCGGGAGCACCGGACGCAGTATACCACACCAGCCGACTCACAGGTGAAGTGTCGCCTCACCTGGAAGGACTGTCTGGGGCCCTGAATGGTGGTGAGAGAGGAAGTGTAAGGGCAGGTGTAGCACTTGTTCCGCTTACAAGGATAAGTGCCAGGAGGGAGATCGGTGGGAAGGGATGGGGGGGACGAGTGGACAAGGGAGTTACGTCGGGTGCGATCCCTGCGGAAAGCAGCAAGTGGGGGGAGGGAAAGATATGCTTGGTAGTGGGATCCCGTTGGAGCGCTATAAGAGGTCATTATTGCCCTCGGCCATTAGGCTCTATAATGAGTTAACCTTTAGCCGGGGAAGTGATGATGTCACCCCCCCCCACCCCCCGTTAGACTGAGGTAACTTATTTTTTTATTCTGTCTATTTCTCTTCTAATAATTGTATATCTGTGCACTTGTAATGCTACAGTGACACTGTAATTTCCTTTGGGATCAATAAAGTATCTATCTTTCCAATTTCTGAATGGACATTGAACCCATTAACACTAGCTCACTATTTTATTTTTGCACTATTTATTTAATTCAACTATTTTATGTAATACACACACACACCTGTTGTAATTCACAGCTTTATTCTTTGTTATTTTGCATTGTACTACTGCCGCAAAGTGAACAGATTTCAAGACATTTGCTGGTGATATTAAACCTGATTCTGATATGTGACGATGTTAAACCAATTCCAATTCCCTCACTGTGAACTCTAAATGCTGTGGATTTAAGCTGTTTCACCACCGGAAGAGCTTCCGGTTAGGATGGCACTACCAAACATGCACGACAGCTCTCCAGTAGTTAAAAAGATAAGAAATCCTGATGCACCATCAATAACTCTCGGAGACGTAAGGCGAGGTATAGGTTTTTATTGGCTGGAAGAAAGAACAAGCAGCAAATGACCACCATACTACATCCTGGAGACTGAGGCCGGGGCTGTGTTCCAATCGCCTTTACCGGGGTCTGTGGGAGGAGCCACAGGAGCAGTCAGTGGGGGGGGGGGGGGCGTGTCCAGACAGGTATATGTAGTTCACCACAAATCCGACTACAAATTTGACTTAAAATACTTTTTCTGCCATAATTTGTGTTTGCCGCAAACAGTGAAGGGGCAAGTGATGTGGAGGTGAGTTCAGGGGGATGAGTCAAGATGGCGTGTTGCAATATCGTTGTAGATGGGGTTCCAATGCCCGTATGATTGCCCAGGTGAAAATTTGCACTGCTTTGGGCACTAAGCTGGAGTGCTTGAGAGTGGCTTTGGGCTGGGCAGCAAAACCGGGCCAGGAGCCCAGACCCTAGTATAAGGTATGATTCGCTATTTAGACCATTTTAAATGATGGTCGAGGTCAGAGGTGAAAGCTGATTTCACTTGCTCTCCACTCTCCAGGACACCAGAGTCTTTCCCTGTTCCATTGTTCGATCAATTTAAACTCTGGCCCAAATAGACTGAAAAGACAGGGTGTGGGGATCTGAGGCGGGAGTTGATTTCACTTGTTCTCCATGTTGGTCATTCCTCTCTCCAAGGCGTTGAGGTTATGACTGCTGCCCTGCTGCAAAAATGATGAACTGACAGGCGAGGTTTTGGGCCTACTCTAGGGTTGGTATCTGAGGGCTCAATTTGGTCTGGAATGTTGTTGATCTCTTCAATAGTTTCTTTTTCTCCTTTTTCTTGTGCATTAAGTGTTGGACTTCTATTTTTATTTGTATTCCTTTTTCTTTCATTGGGTTCTTTCGAGTTTCTTGCTTTGTGGCTACCATGAGGAACAATTCTCAAGGTTGTATAATGTATACATTTTTTGATAATAAATGTACTTGACTCTTGAATCACTCTATTACTGGGTGTAGGAGCACAGTAACTGCCCATCAAAGGGTTATCACGTTGCTTGGATCGGTACTTTGGAAACGAAATTGAATACGCTATGGCAATGCAGTTTGCCTCGGCTCCTCCCCCCTGTCACTCAGGTCGCCCTCGGCCGAGCCGCGCTCTAATTCGCTGCTGCAGCTGTCTGTCAGGTTGCTGCCCCCGCCTCTTGTCGTGACGTCAGAGCGACTGATTCCCGGAGTCGCCCCGATATAAAACAAAACAAAAGTCTTTTTTAAAAATGTTTTCCGCCTCGGTTTTTCTGTTCGATCGGCATTCCGCGGGCGGAGCGGAAATCGGGGAACCGGAGCGGGAGAACCGGCGGTTGCCCGGGGTCATGGGGTGGAGGTCGGAGGTTAGGCCGGGAAGATGGCGGCGGGAGATTCAAAGGTTCCGGAGTGAAGTGAGAGAGAGGTGAGAGGGAGGATGGAGGGCTGGCTAGGGTATGGGTCGGGTTAGAGGAAGGGAGGGAGGAGTGGGAGGAAGGGGGTGGATGTCTGGAGACAGGAAGGGAAAACAAGAGGCGGAAGGTGGGTTGAAAGGGGAGGAGGATGAGGGTAAGGGAGGATGGAGGAGGGCCAATAGTGATGGAGGGAAGGAAGTGACAGACAAGGTTAGTGAGAGAAAGAAGGAAGATGGGGGAGGGAAGAAGAAGGAGAGAGGTAGGAAGGTGGAATGAGATCAGGATTGGAGCCAGGTCGCTGGGCTGAGATACAGCTTTCAACAACGGCACTGTTCCTTCTGCAGCCCTCTGCACTTTACTGTGAATTGCCAATCCGCTAATGTTTCTCTCTGTAACAGGCTGGCCTTGTTTTGAGAGATGTGACCATGAGCTTTACCAACCCTGCTCTACAAGCAGACACTTTCGTCTCGCTACCACTGATGAGGAAGTTTGATGCCTTGCATTTCCCAGCGAAGATGTACACCCCTCAGGACTACGGTGACGAAGACAGCCTCCCCATCTGGGCAGCTCCGAAACCTCTGCTCCTGGGACCAGCTCAGGTGGACTCTGTTTCTGACCTGGATGTTTCACTGACACCAGACAAGATGAACAGATGTACAGGAATACTGAAGAAGCAGGAGAAGAGGGTCGGTGAAGGAGTGAGCGGGAGAGCTGGACGTCGACAGGTAATTGAGCCATCCAACTTCAGTGTATAACAACACCCCGGAGACCCCCATCCCATGCAGACTTATGATGACCTGGTAGAATCCCTAATTATGACAATTGTGGGATCAGTGAACTCCGATTAAGTATGTTCTCCAAGAGGATCACAACCTTGTTGTGTTTTAGAGGTTTGTGTGCCTCAGTGACCTGGGGAGCCATGTTGGCTGGAGTCAGGGCTTTATGCTTTGGCTCTTGGTAGGGTCACCCATGCCAAACAGGTCAAAGGGTAGAGGTCAAACTAATAGTGGTCCACCAGTCCTCCATATTAGGGGGTTCAGCTCAGGGGTGGAAAAGCAAAACTGTTATGGAAACAGCAATGAGGAATCCTGAGTATGATGATATTCCTGAGTCTCCACCCAGGACTTTATGACTGTCAGGAGCGAAAACTGAGAGGAAGCTACTGACACGATGAAAGAAGCTCTGAACACCACCAGAGATGGAGGACCTTCATAGGATCAGGGGCCAATTGTTGAACTTTCTGATTTATAAACTGAACTAATCGTTGACTTCAGGAATGGGAAAGGGGCCCAATATACACAGATCTGCATTGATGGACCTGTCGTAGAGAGGGTCAGGGGCTTTAAATTCCTGGGTGATTACATATTAGTTGACCTATTTATTCTATTCAATTTATTTAGAGACCTACCTCCCAGGACATGCTCTCTTCTCACTGCTGCCATCAGGAAGGTGGTATAGGAGCCTCATGACTCACACTACCAGGTTCAGGAAGAGCTATTACCCCTCAACCATCAGGCTCTTGAACCAAAGGGGATAACTTTGGGGAAGCATGGTAGTGTTGGGTTAGCACAATGCTTTTACAGTACAGGTGACTCAGGTTCAATTCCCGCTGCTGCCTATAGGGAGTTTGTATGTTCTCCCCATGACTGTGTCGGTTTCCTCTGCACTCCAAAGATTTACCGGTTGGGAGGTTAATTGATCATTATAAATTGTCCTGTGATTAGCCTAGGATTCAAAATAAAAATCAGGAAATTGCTGGGTGGCATGGCTCAAAGGACTGGAAAGGCTGTATCCCAATAAATAGAAAAATAAATTCAGCCAGTTTCACTTACCCCATCACTGAAACGCTCCCACAATCTTTTTGCCTTCTGCACACTGATTGAACGCCCAAGTTGGTGCGGTCTTTCATTATTCTGTTATTTTATGGATTGTTGAATATACCGGCAAGGAGGTGAATCTCGGGGTTGTACATGGTGACATGTATGTACTTTGATAATAAATTTACTTTGAACTTTGAGATACAGTACAAAATGGGGCCCTTCAAGTTGTGTTGCCCAGCAACCCCCAATTCAATCTAGCCCAATCACGGGGCAATTAACAATGACCAAATAACCAGTTATCCAGTACGTGGACTGTGGGTGGAAACCCATGCATTCCACAGGGGGGACGTACAGACTCTTTACCAATGGAACTCCGATGCCCCCGAGCTGTAATAGCGTCGCTTGCACTAACTGCTACACTATGGTGGATGACCTGTCCGGGGCTCAGCTCACAGCCGCAATCACAAGGAAGGCACGCCAGTATATTTACTTCCACAGAAGGTGAAGGAGGCTTGACTTGTTACCAAACAATCAAACTTCTACAGATGTACTGAAACCGTGAACACTACCTCACTATTTTTTGCACTACTTATTTAATTTAACTATTGTACATATTCATACTGCAATTCAGTTTTTCCCCTCTATTATTATGTACAGTCGGCCCTCCCTATCTGCAGGGGATTGGTTCCGTGACCCCCCCCCCCCCGCCCCCGCAGATACCAAAATTCGCGGATGCTGAAGTCCCTTATTCAACCTGCCTCAATGCGCTGGACCTTAGGACCCAGCGGAACCCCAGATCTTATTTAACCTGTCTTAGTGCGCTGGACCTTAGGACCCAGCGGAACCCCAGATCTTATTTAACCTGTCTTAGTGCGGTGGACCTTAGGACCCAGCGGAACCCCAGATCTTATTTAACCTGTCTTAGTGCGGTGGACCTTAGGACCCAGCACCAGAGCTCTGAATCCACAGTGTTTCTGTTCACGAAAATAATCACGAACAGGATTGAAAATAAAGTGGGAATAATAAAGCTATCGGAAAGAGGTGAAACGCCATTGGTCATTGGAAAAGCGTTAGGCTACGTCAGTCAAAGATTGGAACAATTTTAAAGGATAAAGTGAGAAAGGCCCAGCCCCGATGAAAGCTACAATTATTACTAAGCAACACAGTGGCTTAATTATTGGGTTTTGGGTTTTTGATCCTCCACATCAACCAGGCGTGATGGAGAGGGCACTCCATAGCGATCTGTCACTGGACTGAACTCAGGAACTTCCCGAGCCTGGCGCTGAAGCATATGTTCTTAAGTGTTTTGTATGCATAGAAAGATAAAATATATAATATATACTAAGACAGAAGTTTGACTAACTGATGCTAAATAATACCAGATGTACCTGTTCCGACTTACTGAGTAAGAGAAATTCCGATTTTTTTTCAATCCTGATCCACGGTAACCTACGTACATCCTCCTGTATACTTTAAATCGTCTCTAGATTACTCATAGTACCTAATACAATGTAAATGCTATGTAAAATAGTTGTTACACTACATTGTTTAGAGAATAATGACAAGAAAAAGAAGTCTGCACATGCTCGAACAACAAGTGCAGGAAGAACAGTTCCGGTTTTTTGCGGAATTTTTGGATAAGGAGGGCCGACTGTACTGCATTGCCACAAAGGTAACAAATTTCACAACGTATGCCAGTGATATTAAACCAGATTCTGACTTTGATTGACCATCTTCTTCCTGCTTCAGGTTCACTTTGACACTGGCTGTGAGTCCAAGAGCCCTGACAGGGAACGTTTCATCCTAGGAGATCCAGAGAGCAGGCCAGAAGACAGGCGACCTGTAAACCCGGCTCTGGAACTGGATCCCAAAATGAGCGAATCCGTCGTCCAGCCACCGACCAATCCGTCGTCCATTTTCTCTGCGGACCAAAAGGATAAGGACAGGGTGGTTAAACCGGCCAGAGTGAGCACGCTGTCTGGGCGCCGGGGAGTGTGTGACGATCGTCAGGACAGTCCCCTGGTTGTGCCCGAGTACAACACCACCCTGGTACTGGGGCAGGAGCTGCAGCAGCTGAAGGCAGCGAGCTTTGATGCGAAGAAGGCTGCTGCCGACCAGCTGAAGCGGTCGTTGGTCACAAGACAGTGCATGGAGGGCAAAGTGACAGAAGGTAACAGTGTTAATGTGCAGACTTTTCTTGGGCTCTGTGACCATTACTGGTATATATGCCACCAACAGTAGTCGCTAGAGTCCTCTGTCCTGATCCAGTCTTTCAAATTGTCCTCAGGTGTAGCCCATCTTTTTGGGATACCTTGCCTTTTCCAGGGATGAGGTCTTTGGAACTTCTGTTGCTGTTTCAATAGCTCTGGATTTTTACAGGAAGGGGTTCCTCTGGCACCGGGGCTTGGGACTGTTCATGGTAGAGTTGTTTAAGACCATCACTCTCTTAAACTGCCTGTGCAGATTGATAGTGTGGTCAAGGGAGTGTTCAGAATGCTTTCCTTCATTACTCGAAGAATTCAGTTCAAAAGTTGGGAAGTTTCATTTGAATTTTGTAAAACTCTAGTTGGGCTGCATCTGGAGTGTTGCATTCAATTCTGGCCACCCCAAATTACAGAGACTGTGGAAAGCATACAGAAGAGGTTTACCAGGATGCTGCCAAGATTAGAGGGTATGAGCTATTGGATAAACTTAAGTTATTCCCCTAGAGCATCAGAGGTTGAGGGGAGATCCTGGTAGAAGTTCTTAAAACTAGGAAAAGTATAGATAGGGTTGTTATGTTCTGTGATGTATGATGTGGGTGATCACGGTCTTTTCATGACCATGATTGTACTTGGCCAACTTTTTCCTACAGGAGTGGTTTGCCATTGCCTTCTTCCGGGCAGTGTCTTTACAAGCCGGGTCACCCCAGCAATTATCAATACACTTCAGAGATTGTCTGCCTGGTGTCAGTATCATGAGGACTTGTGATATGCACCGGCTGCTCATACGACCATCCACCACCTGCTCCCATGGTTTCACATGATCCTGATCGGAGGGGGAGGGGGTAAGCACTTGTCCAAGGGTGACCAGCCGGCTAGTGACTCGAAGGAACCTCCTTTGGCTGGGGGATCATCCACATCATATAACACGGCACATAATGAACAAGGAATTGGGACTTCTTTTTGATAGAATATCTGCCTTTCCAGTATCAGCATTACTTAGAGGCGTCTGATCTTAATCCACATCCTCTGCCCATATATCATCATACAAGGTGGAAACTGACCACTCAGCCCACCATCTTCAGACTGACCAGTGAGCACCCAACGTTGTTAATCCCATCTTCCAGCAATTAGCCCATAACCTTCTATCCCAAGGGGGCTAGAGCATTGGGATCTAACCATACATCGGGTGGACCTCAGTAGTAAGTCTGTAGCTAAAGGAGCTGGGTTTGAGGCCAGTTCTGGTCTGGCTGCATCCGAGAGGGCAGATGAGCATCTCTGTGACCTGCTGGTTCTGTTGCAGGCCTGAACGTGCCGAAAGACCAGCTGCGTTACAGGGGGCTGGTCAGCCTGGAGGTGCCCGTGGACGAGGTGCTGAACGTGGCTGTTCGGGAGAAAATGCAGCTGGTCAAACCCAGAGTGGAGAATAAGCAGGTAACGGGTCTGGCATCACTTTCAGCCAAATGAGAGGGTTCAAAGCAATGCTGGGTCTCTGTTTATTTTCTGATTCTTCAGGTTCTTCTGGGAGTCAGGAATGATGAGCAGTCTTAATTCCAAGATTTTAATTTATTTTAGAGTACAAACAAACATACAAATACTAAACAAACTAAATAAAGGCTGAGAAACGATACTGTGAGGGGAATTAATATTTGGACAAAAGAATAAAGATGGTGCTTCTGAAAAATCTATCCCTTTTATAGATAAGGAAAATTCCTTAAATAATGATAAATTACACAATTAAAACAATTACATCACATGGGTAATGTGTTAACACTTAGCCAATAAAAAATGAGGAAGGTGATAAACCGTAGTTTAACTGCTATACCGCTTTCTGCCAGTGAGTGTGAAATATACATGTTTGTTAAAAACTACGAATCTTACAAAAATGGCGGTTTCCAACGGCACTTTTGAGCCAAAGAAGAATTTTTGGAATATGGAAATCGCAGCAGCCATGTAACACAGAATGAGCAACAGTAAATAACGTAATAATATTGTCACAGCCCGAACTAGAGACTCACAATCATGTTTAATATCACATGTTGTGCGGCAGCAGTACAATTCAATACATGATAAAAGCCGTGAATTACAGCAAGTATATATACAGTGCCTTTAGAAATCTGCCTCTCCCCTCCCCCAGAAGTTTTCATGTTTTATTGTTTTACAACACTGAATCACAGTGGATTTAAATTTGCTTTTTTGACGCTGATCAATAAAAAGAGATTCTTCCATGTCAAAGTGAAAATACATTTCTACAAGTTGGTCTAAATTTATTACAATAATTAAATACAAAATGATTGCATAATTACTCACCCCCTTCAAGTCAGCATTTAATAGATGCACCTTTGCCAGCAGTTACAGCCTTGAATCTGTGTGGATAGGTCTCTATCAGCTTTGCACATCTGGACACTGCAATTTTCCCCCACTCTTCTTACCAAACTGCTCTGTCAGATTGCATGGAGATCATGGTAGAGCAGCCCTTTTAAAGTCCAGCCACAAATTATCAGTTGGATTGAGGTCTGGACTCTGACTTGGCCACTCCATGACATTAACTTTGTTGTTTTTAAGCCTTTGTCGCTTTAGCTTTATGCTTGGGGTCATTGTCTTGCTGGAAAACAAATCTTCCGTTCCCTACCCTTCTGAGCCACAGGACCAGACTCAGTGCCAGAGGCACGACAAAAGATCTGTAGAAATTTGCGAGTTACTCTGCAAACTGCTAATGAAACACAGCCGCTGGTGAGCCTTTGTAGCTGCATCAGTATTTTGGGCCCAGAGATGCTGACACCCAGGAACTTTAGATTGCTCACTCTCTCCACTCCTGATCCCTGTCTTGTGAGGATGGGTTAACTGAGCGGAGACTTGATAGAGGTCTGTAAGCAACATAGAAGGAGTGGACAGCTGGGGTCCTTGCCTTAGGATGGAAATAGCTAATACAAGGGGGCATAATCTTATGGTAATTAGAAGAAAGTATAGGAGGGGCGATGTCCAAGACAGGTTCTTAACCTCTGTGTGGACCCCCTTGCTGGGGTGGTGGTAGAGATGGATACATTAGGGACTTTTAAGAGACTGTAAAATAGGCACATAGATGATAGAAGAATAGAAACATAGAAAACCTACAGCACAATACAGGCCCTTTGGCCCACAAAGCTGTGCCGAACATGTCCTGTCCTTAGAACTACCTAGGCTTACCCATTGCCCCCTATTTTTCTAAGCTCCATGTACCTATCCAGGAGTCTCTTAAAAGACCCTATTGTTTCCGCCTCCACTGCCAACACCAGCAGCCCATTCCACGCACTGTCTGCGTAAAACTTACCCCTGACATCTCCTATGTACTTACTTCCAAGCACCTTAAAACTATGCCCTCTCGTGCTAGCCATTTCAGCCCTAGGAAGAAGCCTCTGACTATTCACATGATCTGTGCCTCTCATTATCTTGTACATCTGATCTTCCACACTGCCAAGAGTCTTACCATTAGTACTATATTCTGCCATCGTATTTGACCTACCAAGATGAACCACCTCACACTTATCTGGGTTGAATTCCATCTCCCACTTCTCAGCCCAGTTTTGCATCCTATCAGTGTCCCGCTGTAACCTCTGACAGCCCTCCACACTATCCACAACACCCCCAACCTTTGTGTCATCAGCAAACTTACCAACCCATCCCTCCACTTCCTCATCCAGGTCATTTATAAAAATCACGAAGAGTAAGGGTCCCAGAGCAGATTCCTGAGGCACACCACTGGTCACCGACCTCCTTGCAGAATATGACCCGTCTACAACCACTCTTTGCTTTGTGGATCCAGAACTGGCTTGCCCACAGAAGACAACGTCCCCTTGGATCCCATGCCTCCTTACTTTCTCAATAAACCTCACAACTCTTAATAAGCTTTGCATGGGGTACCTTATGGAGAATGGAGGGTTACGTAGGGTTAGATTGATTAAAAGGTTGGCAGAACATCATAGGACGAAGGCCCTGTGATGTTCTATGTTCTAATAACCAGATCATTTCTTTGAGTAAGAATGGATGGGGTGATACCGCAAAATTCAGTGTACAAGTTGCACTTGTACCCTCCCTGCTTCTTACTTGGCCACTCACCTGTCCCCTCATCTGGTCTCACCTAACACCTACCAGCTTGTACCCTTCACCTCCCCCCACCTTATTCCAGCTTCAGCCCCCTTCCTTTCCATTCCTGATGAAGTGTCGCTGCCTGAAACATGGGTAATCTATTCCTCTCCATACATGCTGCCTGACCTACTGAGTCCCTCCGGTATTTTGTGTGTGTTGCTGGATTTCCAGCACTTGCAGAATCTCTTGTGTTTATAAGTTGCGCTTGTATATACTTTCCATCTCAACGGCTCTTGTAATTAAAGCATCCTTTTGCATCTGTTCTCTGTCAGTGTTGCCAAGAACGTCATTATGCACGGTGTCGGAGGATGGGTGTGGGTGAAAAAAACCTCCCACTCAGATCTCAAGCTTTGCACAGTCTGGGTGCAGTCTCTGGGTGGCAGCGGCGTTGGGTGGATCCTGGTCCATAGCCCCTTTGCCCACATTTGGACCTAAAATTTAAGAAAGGATGCACTAGCATTGGAAAGGATCCAGAGGATGTTTACAAGACTGATGCCAGGAATGAAAGAATAAAAAGGTTTATGTATGAGGAACATTTGATGGCTCTGGGCTGTACTCACTGAAGTTTAGAAGAATTGGGGGTGGGGGATTTGAATCTGATTGAAATGCCTGGATAGAGTGGATGTAGATAGGGTATTTCTTGCAGTGGGAGAGTCCAGAACCAGAGGGTGGTTGAACCTGTGGAGCTTTAGAGGCCAAGTCATTGGGTATATTTAAAGTGGAGATTGATAAGTTCTTGATTATAACGGCGTCAAAGGCTTCAGGGAGAAGATGGAAAATGGGGTTGAGAGGGATAATGGAAAGCTGGAGCAGATGATGGGCCGAATGGCCTAATTCTGCTCCCATTCAGCCCATCGTAATACTCAAGATGGTTATTGATAGATTCAAATTCTTCATAGGCCATAACTTGTTGAAGTAGTGAAATTGTTTCATTTTCACTCCCAGCCACTTCTGGCATCTCCAAACCTGAATACTTGAAGCCGTAGTGAGCAAAGCAGTTCTGAATAGTCTTTCTGCTTATTTCTCACCAACTATCAGTGACAAAAAGCATTGCTTTTTGAACACAAATTCCTGCAGCTAGTGCTATAGTATTTAAAAACTGTTCACTCTAACCAGTGTGTAATGTCTGACAGCCACATAAGAGTACGTGACTGACGCTAGTTAAAAACTGTACAGCAAGACTCCTGTCCCATTTAAGGGGTGCAGTGTCCCAAATAAAGAAAGGGAATGTTAACTATTTTCTTGATTAGGTTTTGTTCTTTAAGAGTTGTCCCAAATAAGTGGCTGCCCCGATTAACTGATGACCCAAATAACCACAATTCAGTGTAACTGCATTGAGATAGCACCTTCCATGTGGGTCAAAAACAGTCGGTTAAGTCACTGATCTGTGGAATATTGTTGCTTTTAAAAATTGTACAGACAAGGATAAGAGCAAGATATGGTATCACAAAAGTCTGAAGTGAAGGAAACTAATTGTCAGAAAGTAAATAAGTGGTTTAATGTGTCTGCTCTGAAGGATAAAAAGTCAGTGGTTAAAAAGAAAACTGAAAAAGAAAATTAGTGATCGGATCTCGCTGAATTCAGTATTAATGGTTCAAATCCATGTTTATTGTCATGGGCATATAGGCCCAGAGCATATCACTGTGGCAGGGCCTGGGTCCTAGTGTGGGGGACAACGTAGTGTTTGGATAATTTAAACAGCAGCCCAGATAGTCTAGAAAGTCGGGACCGGAGGCGAAATTTGGGCCAATTTCACTCACTCTCCTGCGAAGTTCACCCGTCTCTCTGTGGTGCTGAGGCTGTGAGCCTGCCCTGGCTGCTGCATACTTTGTGTCTGCGAGCTTCACGCAATTTGCCCCTCTGACACGATGAACTGAGACTCCTCTGCTCTGGAGATTCAGCTCTGTGGACTCAATTTGGTTTGGAATGCTGTTGCTCACTGCTGTTGCTTTCATAATCTGTTGTTCTTTTTCTTTCTCTGCACATTGAGTATTGATCTTTTATTTAAATGGATTCTGTCAGGTTTCTTGTTTTGTGGCTGCCTATAAGCAGGCAATTTATACGTACTTTGTACTTTGAGACCTTTGAAAACCAGGGTGTTAATGCCATGAGTATTAGCTTTTTGAAGCAAGAGTACAGTATATTAACAAACATAAGATAACATGAATTATACTTAATCTACATGAGATAAACAAAATGTTATTAGTGTAAATTGAGGAATATAAAGTCTGAGATAGAATTAGGGTTTTTCAGAAGTGTTCAATAACCTGACGACAGTGTTTTTAATCTTGAGCTGTGGGTCTTCAGGCTCCTGTACCTCCTGCCTAATGGCGTCATTGAGAAGTGGGCATGACCAGGATGGTCAGCGTCCTGAATGATGGGTGTTGCATTCCGTAACGGTGATCACAATCACATTACAGTGCCAGCTTGGTGTTTAGTCCCCATTGCTCTCTGTAAGGAGTTTGTACCTTCTCCCAGTGACCGCCTGGGTTTCCTCCAGGTGCTCTGGCTTCCTCAACATCCCAAGGATGTGTGGCTAAGATTAAAGTTAGTGAGTTGTGAGCGTGATATATTAAGCACAGACAAAGCATGGCAACACTTGGGCTGCCTCCAGCACAATCCTTGGACTGTTTTAGATGTTGATACATGCAACGCATTTCGCTGTATGTTTCAATGTACAGTACTGTGTAGAAATCGTAGGGTGGAGCACCACAGAAGGGGCCAATACCCTTCATCAGGACTGAAGAATTACATTGAACAGTAGGTCATTGTTCTCTCCCACATAGAAGACAGACAAGAGAAAATCTGCAGATGAAGGAAATCAAAGTAAACACACACAAAATGCTGAAGGAACTCAGCAGGCTGAGCAGCATCCATGGAAAAGAGTAAACAGTCGAT
Source organism: Hypanus sabinus (assembly GCF_030144855.1). Taxonomy (NCBI): domain Eukaryota; kingdom Metazoa; phylum Chordata; class Chondrichthyes; order Myliobatiformes; family Dasyatidae; genus Hypanus; species Hypanus sabinus. The sequence continues at coordinate 85,316,456 of NC_082712.1, read as the reverse complement.
ATTTCGGGCCGAGACCCTTCATTAGGATTGGGAAAAAAGATGAGAAGTCAGAGTAAGAAGATGGGGGGGGGGGGGAGGGGAGGAAGAAACACAAGGTGGTGGGTGAGATAGGTGACACCTGGAGAGGAGGAAGGGTGAAATAAAGAGCTGGGAAGTCAATTGGTGAAAGAGATACGGACTGGAGAAGAGGGAATCTTATAGGAGAGGACAGAAGACCATAGAAGAAAGAGCAGGGGGAGGTGATGGGCAGGTAAGGAGATAAGGTGAGAGAGGGAAATGGGAATGGGGGATGGTGAAGGAGAGGTGGGGGGGGGGGGGTCCAAACCAGAAGTTCAAGAAATCTGTGTTCATACTATCAGGTTGGAGGCAAAATATAAGGTGTTGCTCCTCCACCCTGAGTGTGGCCTCATCGTGATGGTAGAGGAGGCCGTGGACTGACATGTCAGAATGGGAATGGATTAAAATGGGTGGCCACTGGGAGATCCCACTTTTTCTGGTGGATGGAATGTAGGTGTCCAACGAAGCAGTCTCCCAATCTATGTCGGGTCTCACCGATTCACAGGAGGCCACACTGGGAGCACCGGATGCAGTAGATGGCCCCAACAGACTCACAGGTTGGGTGTCGCCTCACTTGTTTGGGGCCCTGAGTAGTAGTGAGGGAGGAGGTGTAGGGGCAGGTGTGGCACTTGTTCCACTTACAAGGATAAGTGCCAGTAGAGAGGGACGAATGGACAAGGTAGTTGTGAAGAGAGCGATCCTTGCGGAAGGCAGAAAGTGGGGGGGAGGGAAAGATGTTCTTGGTAGTGGGATCCTGTTGGAGGTGGCGTATAGTCATCCATTTGTTTTGTCATCCTTGTGGCTTTCTATGGATCTTTTTAATGTCTCTGATGTATCTGCCGCTACCATTACCCCAGCTGTGCGTTCACGTGAAGAGAAGAAAAAGGTACTAAAGACCACTTGAATTTCGTACTCTTCACAGACATCCACAAAACAAGAAACCCCATAGAATGAATGATCGAAACAATGAAGCCCCAAGCCCCCCACCCTTTGCACAAGTAGCATTAAAAGCATTGACCCCCTCCACCTTTCTCCTTAGCCCCCCCCCATCTGCGCCAGCAGAAGTTTTGACTCCCACCACCACACCAACGACAACAGAAGCCCTAAAGAGTCCTTGATACAGAGTCCATTGAACTACCGTCCAGAAACCTGCACTTTGGTATCTTAAACAGGCTCTCCCAGTGATTCACTGGATTCTTTGTGACCTTGGTTCTGGGCCCAGAGCAAGTCACTGGGTGTCCTTTTGCTGCAGTGATGCCTGGGTCCTAGCATGAGGTACAATTTAAACACTGGCCTAGATAGACTGGAAAGACAGGGTGTAGGGATCAGAGGCGAGAGCCAGTTTTGCTCACTCTCCCGTGATGTTCACTCCACTCTCCATGACACTCGAGCTATGAAGGCTGTCCCCAGCTGCTGCGTTCTGTGCCTGCTAATATAATGAACTGATACCGAGGCTTGGGCCTACTCTGAGCTGCTCCAGGGTTCGGATCTAAGCACTCATTTTGGTTTGCAAAGTTGCTGCTCACTTCTGTCGTTTGCATGATTTGTTTTCTCCCCCTTTCTCTGCGTCAGGTGTTGGCCTTTATTATTTTTAATTGGGTTCTTACGGCTTTCTTGTTTTCTGGCTGCCTATAAGCAGACAAATCTCAAGGTTGTATAGTTTCTACATTCTTTCATAATAAATCTACTTTGAAACGTTGAAGTTTTAATTAATTGTCAACATGGTTGCAATCATGGTTATAGGAAAGATGTCAACAAAATAGAGAGAGTACGGAGAAAATTTACTAGAATGTTACCTGGGTTTCAGCACCTAAATTACAGGGAAAGGTTGAACAAGTTAGGTCTTTATTCTTTGGAGCGTAGAAGGTTGAGGGGGGACTTGATGGGGGTATTTAAAATTATGAAGGGGATAGATAGACGTGGATAGGCTTTTTCCATTGAGAGTAGGGGAGATTCAAACAAGAGGACATGATTTGAGAGCTAGGGAGCAATAGTTTAGGGGTAACACGAGGGGGAGTTTCTTTACTCAGAGAGTGGTAGCTGTGTGGAATGAGCTTCCAGTAGAAGTGGTAGAGGCAGGTTCGGTATTGTCATTTAAAGTAAAATTGGATAATTGGATAGGTATATGGACAGGAAAGGAATGGAGGGTTATGGGCTGAGTGCGGGTCAGTGGGACTAGGTGAGAGTAAGTGTTCGGCATGGACTAGAAGGGCCGAGATGGCCTGTTTCCATGCTGTAATGGTTATATGGTATTGGGGGTAACCTGTTTTCTGTTTGTGTTTTCAGCCCACGGTTGGTGTAGAAGCTCCTGACTTGATGGTGTTCTACAGGGCCTCAGAACTACTGGTCGAGGACCCCCACCTCTCCGTGGATGGTCTTCCACCACTGAAGGTACAGCTGCAGCCAAGACCAGCAGCTTCGTCCTTTGACCTCTATCGGAAGCTGAAGCAGTGGGAGGCCTAGCCGCAGGAGTACTTGCTGTGTAAAAAGTATACATATATTTATTAGATCCCTTATGATCCCTGATCACTGCTGCAATATCACAACAAACCAAAAGCAAAGCAGGGCACGTTTAGAACATAAGTGTCCGTTGTCAAAACAAGGCCACTCCTGAACAGAACTGCTTCTGAATTCCTAGAGCAATACACACAATGTGCTGGAGTAGTTCAGCAGGTCAGACAGCACTTCTGGATGGGAATAAATAGTCAATGTTTTGGGCCGAGGCCCTTTTATAGGACTGATGAAGGGTCTTGGCTTGAAATGTCAACCGTTTATTGGCATCCGTAGGTGCTGCCTGACCTGCTGAGCTCTTCCAGCATATTGTGTGTATCACTCTAGATGTCCAGCGTCTACAGTGCCTGTTGTGTTTTTGAATTCCTGGAATTTTTTTTGAAGCCAATAGTGTCTTAACTCTGATTATGTGTCATTCTTGGTCTTCCAATCCATGATAAGCTCATCGCTGAGGCAGCTGTGCTACAAACAGCTCTTTCCAAATCTTGTGCTTGTCTCTTAAAACAAATTGGAAACATGTAAAGAGAAGTAGGTTTTTTGTTACACAGTTCTTGGTATCAACCAGCCACTGACTCACTGATCCCAGCCACACTCCTGCAAGACTGTTTAAAATTAAAAAAATTCACCAGGCATTGGCTAGGGAAAGGATGGTGTGATCGCTACACTCAGTAAATCAAGAGCAGTCAATCACCCATGTGGATTAGCAGAAGAAAAAAGATGAGACAAATCACTGCTTAAAGATTGGTCCTAAGTATTTGACTCGCAAGAATGTCCATTCCCCACTGTTTTGTGAGAGACAGTCAGAAAATGTGAGTGGTCAGATGGTCGGGTTTTTGATGGTGGAAGAAACAATGTTCACCGCGATCCAGCTGAACTCTCCCTCTCCTGTGAATGGTGATTCAGAATCATTCAGCTTTTGAAGAGACATCTGAATACAAAGTATGCTTGCCCACAAACCAAAGTGTTTCAGAGAGATCCTTGATGCCTGTAAAATGGGCATTTCTTGGTATTGTTTACCACTGAGAGTGTGGGTAAAATATTGCAATTCACTCACTTGCAGTTGTTGCTATCTTTGAATTAATTCACTAATTTATTGCTAACTAAAGGAGGTGACTATTTTTCCTTCGTTATCTCTGTCACTGTTGGAAAGTTAGCAATTGTCTTGAAATGGTACCTTCAATCTTGCAAAATATTCCCAAGTCACTTGCAGGAAATTTTCTCCAGAAACTGCTGGGAAAATTCCAGAGATTGGGCAGCATCTGTGGAAAGAGATAAACAGTTCTGATGAGGGATTTTACACCTCCCCCCTCTCTTTCCCCCTCCCACCACAGATACTGCCTGACCTGCTGGGTGTTTTTAGAATTTTCTATTTCTTTTATTGACAATTTCCAGCTCCAGGCAGGGAAATCTGTGAATTTATAGTTTAACTACAAAACTGATTTGGGGATGAATACATCAATCAGCTGTTTGTAATCACCAGGAAACGATGGGAGGGGATGCAATAATTCAGGGGGACAAGAAGGTTCAATCCTGCCTGGGATATTCTATTGAGATGTGTCTGCCAGTTATAATGTAAAGTTCATGATTCTAATTCTCAGCTACATCAGGCCCCTGCTCATGATGGCAGTCCCACTGGGCAGTGTGAAATATGCCATTTGTGTAAATGTGTACGGAACACTGTTGAAGGAGCTTCTCCACTTTCATGCTGGGTGTTAATCTCTGCGTGATTGATGTTTGACAACAGGGTGGTCGAAATGTGAAATGTTTCATTCCCTGGCAGAGTTGTCTCAGTCTGAAGAGTACAACAGACTGGTTTCATCATACTTTCTTTTTGCTATCATTTTGGTGAAACTGCTTGTTATCTTTCAACCATCCTATGTTGTCAGTTCTAATGTGGATTATTATTTGTTACGTAGCTAACTATGGTGTGTAATATATTTTAAAATTAAAGTTCAACCACAAGTTTATAGTCATTCAAACGCACACATGAATGCTGTAGATTGTGGACCCCTTGGTTGATGGTAAGGATTCATGGCATAAAAAGGTTGGGAACCACTGCTCTGGACCAAGGTGCAAAACACAGTGCATATAACTCACACAACCCATAAGTAATATTATCACAAGTTCACGTATAATAAGGTACATTTACTACACATGTTAAAAAATAAACAGTATGACACTATTGGTGCTTCGTGCATGATGAGACTTTGGTGGTAGCCGGGGGTTCAGCAGTCATATGGCCTGAGGGAAGAAACAGTTTCCTATCCTTAAGCTCAACATTTCTTTGTAATGTTAACAATTTACAATCTATTTAAAGTGCTTAGAGTAATGAGGAGGAAAAGCAGTACTTTCATTTAGCATCTTTGCCACATCTCGGCATTTCAGAAAAAATCAAAATTGAAGTTCATGTTGATTGTATTTCATGAAAAAATAGAATATCATCTCATATCAGTTCTGGTACTGAGGTAACAAATGGTTAATATGCTGAGGATTTGACATTGACGGAATCAACAGGCTTGTTGAGAGAAATCAGTATCATCATTATGTGGTGAGTCATAGGACTTTCCAGGACCTTGATTCTTGGCAAATTCTTCTGGGCAATGTCTTTACAAGACGGGTGACTCCAGCCATTATCAATACTCCACAGAGATTGTCAGCCTGGCATCAGTGGTTGTACAACCAGGACTTGTGATATGCACCGGCTGCTCATACGACCATCCACCACCTGATCTCATGGCTTCACGTGACCCTGATTGGGGGGCTAAGCAGGTGTCATACCTTGCCCAAGGATGACCTGCAGGCTAGCGAATGGAAAAAGCATCTTGCACCTTCATTGGTGGAGGCATATCTCCACCCCTGTTGAGAGAATAGTGGACACAAAATTGTAGCAAGCCTTATAGAGGGGAATATTTCTGGCCCAGACCCTTCACTGGGAGCTGGGGAGAAGCCAGAATAAGAAAATGGTGGAGAAGAAGGATAAGATGTTGGGTGATTGAGTAACTGGGGGAGGGCGGAATGAAGTGAGAAGCTGGGAGGTGTTAAGTGGAAAAGTGAAAGGGCTGAAAAAGAAGGAATCTGATAGGAGAGTGGACCATGGGAGGAAGAGAAGGTTAAGAGGGGAGCTGGAATGAAAAAAAGAGAGTTCCTCCAGCATTTTATGTGTTGCTTGGAATTTCCAGCAACAGCAGATTCTCTTGTGTTTGAGAGAATAGTGTTGTAGCATAGCTGTATTTTTGGCATTGCTAATTTTGAACCAGGAAGGTTCTGTATGGGAACACCGGGTTAGGAATGAAAGGAGAGATGTACGACTTGTTCAGATGATGGGAAGGAAAGTTGACATGGACCATTCGGAATTACCATTCGGCCTTTATGTTGAAGGAAATGTAATCTTACAATGCTACCTGTTCACTGTACATAGGCAGCATGTTAGCGTAGTGGTTAGCACAATGCTTTCCAGTACAAGTGTCACGGGTTCAATTCACACTGCTGCCTGTAAGAAGCTTGGACGTTCCCCCCAGCTGGTAGGTTAATTGGTCATTGTAAATTGTCCCATGATTAGGCTAGGGTTAAATTGGGGGATTGCTGTGCAGCGTGGTTTGAGGGGCCTATTCTGTGCTTTATCACAATATAATATGAGCTGGAGAGAGATTTGAACACAGTGACACCCACTATCCAGTGGTCAAGGGGGCCCTAACAACGACGAAGGAACTCAGCGGGTAGTCAGAATCAGGTTTAATATCACCGATATTTGTTGGCTTTGTGGCAACACATAATAATAGAAACAGAACATGAATTACTGTAAGTATGTATGTGTGTCTTTTTGTATTTGCACAGTTGTCTTCTGCACTTTGAATGCCTGAGTTGGGTGGTCTTTCATTGATCCGATTACGGTTATTAGTCTATAGATTTATCGAGTATGCACACAAGAAAATGAATCTCAGGGTTGTATATGGTAACCTACATGTACTTTGATAAACTTATTTCGAACTTTATTGGTTGAAATGGTCAAAAAGGCGTCCTTCGCACTGCGCAGGTGCAGTGGCAGTAAGCCCACGTGGGGAAGGTAGGCGGGTAGAGTTCCGCCCCTTCACGCAATGCCAAAGGCGCTGTCCTCCGCCCGCATGCGTAGTCGGGATCTCGTCGCCGTCCCGGCCGTTTGAATTAAAATAAATGGCGCGAAGTGGCGGCCCGGTCGTTTCGGAGGCCGAGTTTGAAGAGGCGAAGAGGGCCTGTCAGCGGGGGATTAACCAGGTACGGCGGCGCTGAGGGGAAACGAAGGACAGGTAGTGGCCTCGCAGACCGAGGCCGCTTGGTCCCTCCTTTCTTTGCGGGAACCTTGGTCCGTAAGCCGGCGCTGGGGGTCTTTGCCTCTTAAAAACGGCATCTTCCTACCTTCTCCTCACCTATCACCTGCCATTGGTATTCCGCTTTCCTTCTGAGTCCAGATGAAGGGTCTCGGCTCGAAATGTCAACTCTTCATTTCCCTCCATCGATCTGCTGAGCTCCTCCAGCATTTCCTGTTTACACTTCCAATATATGCAGAATCTCTGCGTCTCCCAACTCCCCTTATTGTCAAGACCATACATACATAGCCGGGGTATGACTGCCTCAGCAACATAGTCCTAAATTAGTATAAAATTACTATCCGTTGGCCAGTCCAGTGTACGTGCACATTTATGGCGAGGTACAGGTACAATGCTTGCAACAGCATCACAGGTGCTGACACACAGAACAAAAATCACACAATATAAATACAGAATGTAATTTATACAAGGTAGTGAAGGGAGAGGAAGAAGGAAGACTGCAAAAACACGACGTGAGTGCAAACAGAAAGACACAGTTGGTCCATAGTGTTCCTTTGTAAGGCTAAGATTAAAATTGTGCAAGCCTGTTCAAAGACTTGATGGTGATAGGGAAATAGTTGTTCCTGAATCAAGTGTTGTGGGACTTCAGGCTTCTCTCCCTCCTGCCTGACAGAACGGGCAAAATTCGGAATCGGGTTTAATATCTATCACTGGCGTATGTCGTGATATTTGTTGTTATACGGCAGCAGTACAACGCAATACATAACAATAAAAACTGAGAATTACAGTAAGTATAAATGCGTTCATCAAATAGTTAAGTAAGTGGTGCAAAAACAAATAAAAAATATTAGTGAGGTAGAGTTCATGGGCTCATTGTCCATTCAGAAATCGGATGGCAGAGGGGAAGAAACTGTTCCTGATTTGTGAGTGTGTGTCTTCAGGCTTCTGTACCGCCTCCCTGATGGTAGCAATGAGAAGAGGGCATGTCCTGGGTGATGGGTGTCCTTAATGATGGACAGAACTTTCTGAGGCACCACTCCTTGAAGATGTCCTGTATACTACAGAGGCTAGTACCCATGATAGATTTAAGCTTACAATTTTCTGCAGCTTATTTCAATCCAGTGCAATACCCCCCCCCCCCCCCACCACCACCACCACCAATATAGTATTGCAGCCAGATGGAATGCAGTCCACCGTACATCTGTAGAAATTTGCGAGTGTTTTTGGAAACACACCAAATATCCTCAGACTCCCAATAAGTCGCTGTTGTGTTTTTGTAGCTGCATTGATATGTTGAGCCTAGGATAGATCTTCAGATGTTGACACCCAGGAACCTGAAATTGCTCACTCTTTCCACTTCTCATCCCTCAATGAGGACTCGACCCTTGTTTTGCCCTTTCTGAAGTCCACAATCAGTTATTTGGTCTTACTAACCTTGAGTGCAAGGTTATTGTTGCGACACCACTCAACTAACTAATATATCTTGCTCCTGTACACCGTGTCATCACCATCTGAAATACTGCCAACAATAATTGTATCATGAGCAAATTTATTGATGGCGTTTGAGTTGTGCCTAGCCACACAGTCATGGATAAAGAGCAGTGAGCTAAGGACATGTCCCTGAGCTGCATCAGTGTTGATTATGGGCATAGTGGCTTGGTATAGCAGTTCCACGCACAGAAACACAAGAGACTGCAGAGAGTAGTGGGTTTGGTCATCACACCTCCCCACTACTGACAGCATCTGCAGAATATGAAGTCCTAGGAAGTGAGTCTGTAGGTTATTGGAACATTTCAGTGATGTGGTGAGTGAAATTATCTCCTTTTGTTCAAGAGCCTGATGATTGAGGGGTAATATATCAATGTAGTTATAAAGAAAGTAAGACAGCGACTATACTTCTTTAGGAATTTAAAGAGATTCAGCATGTCAACAAATACACTCAAAAACTTCTACAATTGTACCATGGAGAGCATTCTGACAGGCTGCATCACTGTCTGGTATGGAGGGGCTACTGCACAGGACTGAAAGAAGCTGCAGAAGGTTGTAAATCTAGTCAGCTCCATCTTGGGTACTAGCCTACAAAGTATCCAGGACATCCTTAGGGAGCGGTGTCTCAGAAAGGCAGCGTCCACTATTAAGGACCTCCAGCACCCAGGGCATGTCCTTTTCTCACTGTTACCATCAGGTAGGAGGTACAGAAGCCTGAAGGCACAAACTCAGTGAATCAGGAACAGATTCTTCCCCTCTGCCATCCAATTCCTAAATGGACATTGAACCCATGAACACTACCTCACTTTTGTAATATATATTATTTCTCTGCTTTTTTGCACTATTTTTAATCTATTCAATATACGTATACTGTAATTGATTTACTTTTTTTTCTCTTCTATATTACGTGTTGCATTGAACTGCTGCTACTTAGTTAACAAATTTCAGGATACATGCCAGTGATAATAAACCTGATTCTGATTCTGAATCTGCTCCTGAACCTGCTGGTGTGAGTCCTGAAGTCCTGTACCA